>NC_137773.1:112469572-112955461 GCF_963455305.1 Plecotus auritus
TAGACTAGAGGCTGGGTGCATGGATTCGTGCACTGGTGGGGTCCCTCAGCCTGGCCTGCAGCCTCTCGCAATCCAGAATCCCTTGGGGGATGTCAGATTGCCAGTTTTGGGCTGATCCCCACAGGCCTGGTGGGATCAGACCTAAACTGGCAGTCCGACATCCCCCAAGGGATGTAGTAGTGTGTGAAGTGGCACGTGGCCAGGAAGGAGCCTGAGCCCAGGCCGGATGTCATGCTGCTCCCACTCATCCCAGCCCTGCTGCTCCTGCTGCTGCTGCTCAGTAGCGCTTCTGCGGAGGTGGGAGAGGCTCATACTGCCACAGCTGCGCTTGCCAGCTGTGAGCCCGGCTTCTGGCGCCTGTTGGTCAGCTGAGTGGTGCTCCTGCTGTGTGAGTGCACTGACCACCAGGGGGCAGCTCCTGTGTTGAGCATCTGCCCCATGGTGGTCAGTGCGCGTCATAGCTATCATTCGCTTAGGCTTTTATATATATAGATAGTCCCACACAGGGCAGTGTTGCTGCCACAAGGCCTCAGACATCTTCATGGCCGAGGGCTGCTGAAGAAGAGTGTGGCCAGTGTAAGGCAGGGGCATGAATGTGACCTCCTGCTGACAGACGGCCTCTGCCTCTGAGTCACTGTGCCATTTATCCAGCAATTCACTGCTACTTGCTGGATCTTTTATTTATTGAACTGTCAACTAAATATTATATCTCCTTTTATTGTGCTCCTTCCTCTGATGTCCTGGTCATGTCTTGTAACCTGTCACCTCCCACAGTCCCTAGCCAGCCCTTGATGAGACTGCCTGGGACTCTACAGCAAACCTGCTGTTGTGCCATGTGTTTAAATGCTCTTGGCTTTCTTAAACGCAGGCAGCACCCAAACTGTGAATGAAACTTTCCCAGAAGTTATTTTATATATTGGTTTTTGGAATTCTGTAAAAAAAAAAAAAATGCTATTGGTTATATTTCCAAGCCATACTACACAAGAGTTCAGCCCATATGTATGTGAAGTAAGCTGATCCCCAAACCACCCTAAAACCAACTTTTCTTCTAGAACACAGTCGTCTCAGGAGAGAGCTAAGCTGATGGTGCCTACTTCCACTCCCAGACGCCCACCGCCTGCTGCCCTGGGTCTCGTGCTGAGGCTGGGTGAGTGCCTGGGTCCCGGAGCCACAGGGGTGCCTGATGGAATCCGCTGGCAGAGGGGATAGAGGGATCGCGGGGCCTCCTTCGCCCCACCCTCCCCACCCCAGGTCACTCCAGGTGGTGGTGGAGGCCTCCCATGTTTCTAGGAGGGGTTGGGAGCAGTGGGCTTCTTATAGTTCTAACAAGATTGAGTCGCTTCCCCTATTCTTTGACTTATAGGGTGTGGGAAGCTGAGGGGAGTGAGCTAGGCAGAGCCTAGTGGAAGCAGGAGTGGGGACAGGAGAGGATTTCTTCCTGCACCCCACGCCCCTCCAACACACACTGGCATGGCAGAGGCGCGTGAGATGGGACACCCTACACTCCAGGAGGCGGCAGCAAGGCTGACGGAGGAGCCAGAAGGGATGCTGGCAGAGGAGGGGTGATATGCACACAACACATCTGTGTACAGGCCATGCAGTGCCCGAGAAGTAGAGGACAGAACCCACACTGAGGGCCCTGAGCTCGTGTCCCATTCCATAACCATTGCTCTGTTTTCTGAGAAAGGGGTTGCAGTGCGTAAGTGATGAGATCCAGATGCACTGCTCTGTGGGCAGCTCCGCCTTGCACGCGGCTGCCTGAGGCCCGTTCAGTGGAGTAGCCCCAGGACCTCCAGCCCCTCTCAGGTTCTGGCAGCCTCCTCTGTCCTCACTGCTCCATTCCCCTCTTCAGCACTCAGAGTTGTGGGGCTGGGCCTGCCTGCTGCCCCAGGAGGGGAGAGAGCAGGGGGTGAAAGCCGGGGACGGGGGAGGGGCGTGTTGGGGAGGGCAGGGGCTCTGCCAGCCAGGACCCGCCCCAGCCTGTCCTAGGCCTGCAATGAGGGGCAGAGGAGGAGGGGCAGTGAAGGAAGTGTGACTCCCATTAGAACTGTCACCTGTCACACGCAGGATCTGTGACTGGTAATGCTGTCCACCCTCCTAAAATAAGTCTTCCTCCATCCTGTGCTGTACCTGCACTCCTTCCCAGCACAGGTTAGCTCGCCTGGAGCCAGAGACGTGTCAGTGCAAAACCAGAGTGGGTGCGAGCATCTCCGTGACAACATCTGGATTAAGTATGTTAGGAGAGAAACGGAGGAAATGATAGAGTTCATTAGTAGGGCTGAAGAAGCACCTCAGGAGATTATGTGCAGAGGTTACGCTGAGATGGGTGGCTGGAGCTAGGTGCAGGGAGTTGATGTGTTTTCCCTGGAAACCTAGGTTTTAAGGACCAACAGCAAGCTGTGCTAGGTTTCCTGCCTGGCTCACTGCGCCTGCGGTGGGGTGAGTCTCCCACACTGCCCAGGCCTGGCAGGAAGACATGGCCTTCCCAAGGGCCGAGCCAGGACAACCAGCAGGGGAAATCCCCAGGCAGCAGCTCCAGTGGTTTTTAAAATTCTAAGCCAGCTTTTTGTCGTAGGTGGCTCAGGGGAAGGAAGGGCGAGCCACAGGGCAGCCAGGAGCCGCTGCTCTCAGGCTTAGCTGGGCCTCGCATGGGGAAGGGCAGGTGTAGGAGGGACGGGCTGTTGGGTAGGATGCAGGCAGCGGAAGAAGTCTTAGGTTAGAGAGGAAAGTTGGTGTTAAGAGGACCTCACTGCGCCCCAATATAACCAGACAGCCGGTGCTGCCCGCCCCGGGAGGAGGGGGGTTAGAGTGGGCGGCGGGAAGTGGATGCTCGGCTCCCTTCCCAGTCGTGCAGAGTTTATCAGCGAGTGTTTACTGGGGCCTGGCGAGTGTGGGCAGCGCGCTCAGTACCGGTGTCCGCTGCAGGAAGCGCCCTGCCCTGGAGCAGCGCGGTTCCGTAAAACGGCTTCATCATCCCGCGTCAGCTCCATAACTGTATCCTGGGACTTGTCAGGGGAGAGGTACTGGACCTAAACACGCTTTTCTTGCAAAAACCGATAAAGCGGGACATGAGCAGGGGTCAAGGAGAGATGGCTGCCGGGACGGGCGCCAGGCTGGGGCCGCCAGGCGCGAGCTGTGCTGCCCGCTGGCACCGGGCGGCCGGACACACAGGGCGGCAGGACCGTCCCCCGCGCTGCCACCCTCGCCCGGCTAGGCTCGGGCGCTGCGAGGTCGCGGTGGGTCTGGGCGGCCAGGCGGGCCCATCGGAGTCCGCGCCCGCAGCCAGGGGGCGGCGTTCCGGCTCGTGCTGCGGGCTACCTGGGCTCCAGTCCATCGCTTGGCCGGTCCTCTCTGCCAGCGGCGCTCCGCGGAGCTCCAGTCTCAGCGCCTGAGCGGCAGGCTCAGAGGCGCGCGGGGAGGGAGGCGCGGGGAGGGGCGGCTGTCCGCGCAGGGGCGGCGGGGGCTCGGGTGGGGGGCTCCGGGGACGCTGAGCCCCGCCCCCCTGTCCTCCCCTCCTTCAGGACCCGCGGAGCCTGGAGCAGGGGCATGGGCCAAACTCCGCTGCTCTGGCACCATGACGCCCGTCCGCTTCCTGGTGGCTCTGATTTTAGGGGCGCTCCCCGAAGTGGTCGGCTCTGATCCAGTCCTCGTTTATCCCCTCCACTACCGCCATCGCCACCGGCCCCCTACGGGTCCCCAGTTTCCTTACCACCTTCCCACCCCGCAGCGTCCGCAGAGGGCGACCCCCTCCCCGCGGGCGCACGCCCCGCACCCACAGCCAGCGCCCGGTGCTCAGCGTCCGCTGGTCCTCCACGCGCAGCACGTCCCCCAGACGCCCCTGGGGGACTGCCCTGCGGGGGGGCCCTGGGTCAACGTGACGGACTTTGGCGCCCCGTGTCTGCGCTGGGCGGACGTGCCGCCCCTCCTGGAACGATTGCCCCCAGCGGACTGGGCTCCCCTGCGAGGGCAGCGCCACAACTTCTGCCTGAGCCCCGACGGCATAGGCCGCCCCTGGTGCTTCTACCGGAACGCGCGTGGCCGCGGGGACTGGGGCCACTGCGACTGCGGACACGGTGAGCGGCCCGGGGCGCGGGGACCCGCCTGGATGGGAGAGGGCGTGGGCGCCTGGAGAAGAGGGAGAGGGCGTGGGGCGGCGGGTGGCGTTCCCCAGAGTGACTGGGGGCTGCTCTGAGTTCCCAGCCACGTGCCCGGTACCTGGGCGTTTAATTCGCAAGGTGTGCTTTGTGGTCGCCAGGGCGATGGCTTCTCAGCCAGGTGCTGCGCTCTGGGTGCCTGGATGTGGTCTTGTTTCTGCTTGTTTCTGTCTGGCCACCGTGCGCGCGCGCGCACGTGTGTGTGTGTGTGTGTGTGTGTGTGTGTGTGTGTTCTTTGTGTGTGTGTGTTCTTTATCTAGATCTTTATCTTTATCTAGATCTTATCTAGATCAGTTTGCCTTAAAGGTGTTACAATATTTACGCAAAAGAGGCAAGTTTTTATTACTTGTTTTGGAAAGGGAAATATTAAATTTAATATGACGATCAATAACCTTTCCCCCTCCCCAGACTCCTATTTGAAAACATGTAGAGCTTTTGCCTTACTTCAAACATTGACCTCTATTGGAAAAAGTATGGCAACATTTCTGGGCCAAAATATAACTTGTCAAAATGATGTTCAGGTCTGGGGCAGAGTGTGGTCAAGATCATCAGTGAGTGAAGAAAAAAGAGGGAAAGAGAGAAACAGTCAGGGTCTCAGGGAAGAAGCAGCTTGCCAGAGTCCAGGGCAGCCTTCAGGACGCACTGCTGACTGTGTGTGCTTGTGGGAATGGGGTTAGCTGGTAAGGAAAGGCGGTAAGATGTTCTAGTTTTGTGGTGGTGAAAACACCATCTGGATAGATCTAGTGAAAGTGAATCACCTGCCTTAGCATACTGCTTCCTTTTGAGCTTGGGAGTTTAGTATGAGAGTCTCCTCCTCCTCCCCTCTCCCCCCTCCTCCTCCTGTATCTGGGAAGAAAAAACTTACGTCCTTCAAAGTTTAAATTTTCCAAGAAAGAGAGAAAGAGAGAAAGAAAGAAAGAAAGAAAGAAAGAAAGCAAGGAAGAAAAGAAAGAAAGAAAGGCTGCTCTCCACGCAAGCTGTGGGCGGTCCATGGGCTGGGGTTCTGACAGATGTGGCGCTTCGTGCTTGGTGGAGGTAACCTGGAGGTTAGCTTTCACGTGCCATCCTTTCTGACCGAATGGTTATTTATCTGTGCCTTCTATTGCATCAGTGCTCTGACTGAAAGGAGAGAGAGAGGCAGGGTGAGACCCGTTACCCTTCATCCTACAGAATGAAGTCATTGCTGTGCTCATGTTCCGTGGACAGAATGCCAATGTGGCTGTGAAGCATCTGAGGCAGTGTCAAGCCAAGCCCTCACGCTGTCCCATCAGTTCCTGAGAGAGGCTGTTCGTAGTGAAAGCTCATGTTTAACGAACAGCGACCGTTTTTCATTTTCCGGCTGCTGTTATAGTCCATAGTGTATGTACAGGTAGAGGAGGGAAGAAACGCTGGAACTCAGAGCTAGGTACTGTAGGGATCTGTTGCTCTCTTTCTGCCTTTACATTCCACCTGAGGCAGCCACTGGCCCGTGAGCCTGCTCGCTCGTGGTGATGACAGCAGCACAGCCTGCGACGCCTTACGTCCACGGCTGAATTCCACCAGACAGAACTCCAAGCCGTGGGGTAAAGGAATTGAACACAGGGAAACAAAAGAAACCACCCAGGTGGGAGGTAAATGCCCCCCATCTGCCCCCCAAACCCCCAAAGTAGGAAAGCCATCGGCTGGCTGTGTGCTTACTTAATTGCTTTTATAGACTCGGTCTTGATAACTCATTCTGTCATTTTCTCTTCACTTACTGATTGGGCATAACTCATACCTTGAAAACGACTGGCGGATCCAGAGCCTTGTGGCTTTCTTGGTCATACATTCACTTAGGAGTGTGAGCTAAGCTCGCGGGTGGTGGAAAGAATATGGAATTGTGCGTTAGAAACCTTCGTGTCTGCGGGCTCTGCGGGGAGCTGCGCAATGCTGGGTCCGTCTCTTAACCCCCGGGCTTTGGTGCCTTGTCTGGAGAGGAGCGGCTGGTAGTAGGTTCACTCAGAGGCCTTCATAGCTCTTAGCACCAGCGGGTGAAGACAGCTGGTCCGTGAGAACAGCTGGGTGAACGAGCATTCGCTCTGTGCGGCGCCGGCAGAGCGTGCTGCATGTCCGTTTCCTCGTGTAGTTCTCATGGCGGCATTACCCAGGAGCGCATCTGCACCCCCAGCTCGTTTTGCTCTCCCTCTTCAGTTATGCAAACACAGCAATGCCGGTGTGGCCTGAAGGGCCTCCTTTTGGAACCTCAGGATTAACTGGAATGAAAGGAAGGAGGAAGGGAATTGTGTTCAGTCCAGGTTATAAGATTTCTAGTCTCTTATGATTTACAAATTTCCAGGATTGCCTTCCTTTCCTCTTTTACAAAAAACAACGAGGACAAAAGGAAAGAAAATTTACAGTAATGAGATCCCACCTTTAAAAAGTAAGCTGGAGGCAGAGCCACACCTCGAGTTGCATCAAGGGAAAGAGGAAGCGGCCCAGGGGTGGAGAGCTGGCTGAGGCCGAGCTGACGGGGCAGCAGGGATCCCAGGTGAGCTGGGCAGGGCCGGGCACTCCAGGGGCAGGAATGTCTGAGAAGGAGAAAGGTGATGCCTTGGCCCCCCCGGTCAAGGGAAACTTGCCAGTTAGTATTGAAGGGTCACAGGGGGAATGGAGCACCTGCAGCAGCCCTGAGAGAGCTCTCACAGTGAGCCTGGGAGTCACCGGGGCCTGTTACGATGCACATACCTGGGCTCTCGCCTTCGGTGGCCCCAATTACATAATCCCTGGATCTGCTCAGTCAAGGTGCTTTAGATGCTGAAGACCCCTCGTTACTGTCAGGGAAAACCCCAGAGGCATCGGAGCCCACCTGGATACACGCACAGCGGTGGTCATGGTGCTGACTGAGTCCCCCATTCTGTGGCCTGCTGGGTGAGGGTCAGGCATGTTGGCTTGTGTGTGGGCTAGACAGTGGCACCCCTGGTGTCCATTTGACTGGTGTGAGGTAACGGCAGGCTGGTTCACAGGATACGGTTCTTAGCGGGAGCCAGGCTATGTCTGTACTTCTACAGGAAGAGCAAACAGCAGTGAGGCTCCACAGGAGGGGAAGTCACTCTCCGTCTCTGGCCATGGCAGGCGGGCAGCTCGCTTGACTGCGGCAGGGGGTCCTCTCTGTGACAGCGCACACATGGAACCCGGCCTGAGGGTGAAACAGGCTTGGTCCTCATAGTGCTCTCATCATTGGGATTCTACCAGGAAGAATGGTGCGTGGACCTGACTTTTTGTCACGTCGTGCTGATCGGTTCACATGTGCCTCCCCATCCACATCTCCTGCTGCAGGTGGGCACAGTGGACAGTGGGAGGAGTCAGTTCACACGCTGCACGCTTCCACACCCGTCTGGTGTTTGAGGTGAAAGCTAATTAAAAAGTTGGCTGAAATCTGTCCCTTAAAAAAACACACGTGGGTCTTGATTCCATTTAGCAGGTGCTGAAAAACATTGATTAGCAATACCAGATTTGTACATCTCCTGGCTGGATTTTAAGTTCAATCTGCTTTTCAGGCTAAGGCAGATATAAAATACTTTGAGTTCCTTGAAATAAAACCACATGTATATGGGCAAATAATTGCTGACAAAGGAGGCAAAATCCTACAATGGAGAAAAGAAAGCCTCTTTAATAAACGGTGCTGGGAAAACCGGAAAGCCACATGCAAAAGGATGAAGCTAGACTGCTGTTTGTCCCCATATGTGAAAGCTAACTCAGAATGGGTCCAAGACCTAACTACAAGGCCTGAAACAGAAACTGCATAGAAGAAAACACAGGTACTAAACTTTTGGGCCTTGGTCCTAGGGAATATTTATGAATTTGATCCCAGAGACAAGGGAAGTAAAGGCAGAAATAAATGAATGGGACTATATCAAACTAAAAAGCTTCTGCACGCAAAATAAACTGCCAGCAAAACAAAAAGACAGCCAACTACATGGAAGAGGATATTTGCAGACAGCACCTCTGACAAAGGGGTTAATATCCAAAATACATAAAGAATTCGTACAACTCAACACGCAAGCCAATTAAAAAATGGGTAGAGGACCTGAACTTTCTCTAGAAGACATACAATGGCCAACAAGTATATGAGAAGATACTCAACTTCACAAGCTATTAGGAAAATGCAAATCAAAACTAAAATGATACCACCTCACACCTGTTAGAGTGGCTATTATCAATAAGACTAGAGGCCTGGTGCATGAAAATTAGTGCACTCAGAGGAGTCCCTCAGCCCGGCCTGTGCCCTCACAGTCCAGGAGCCCTTGGGGGATGTCCCACTGACAGCTCACTGCGGGGAGCGGGCCTAAGCTGCAGTTGGACATCCTTAGCGCTGCCGAGGAGGTGGTAGAGGCTCCCACCACCGCCTCTGCACTTGCAGCCATCAGCCCAGCTTGTGGCTAAGCGGAGCTCCCCCTGTGGCAGCACACTGACCACCAGGGGCAGCTCCTGCATTGAGTGTCTGCTTCCTGGTGGTCAGTGCATGTCATAGCGACTGGTTGTTCGGGGGGGGGGGGGAGGAGGGAGGGTCAATTTGCATATTACCCTTTTATTATATAGGATAAGTAATAACAAGTGTTGGAGAGATTGTGGAGGAAAAGGAACCCTCATTCACTGCTGGTGGGAATGTAAGCTGGTACAACCAGCGTGGAAAACAGTATGCTGGTTTCTCATAAATTAAGAATAGAATTAGCATATGATCCAGCAATCCCTCTTCTGGATATCTACCTGGAAAACTCAAAAACATTTATTTGCAAAGACATATTCACTCCTGTGTTCATCACAACATTATTCATGGTGGCCAAGACATGGAAACAACCAAAGTGTCCTGTGATAGATAATTGGGTAAAGAAGATGTGATACATATATACAGTCCAACAATACTCAGTTATATATATAAAAAAAGGTGAAATACCACCATTTGCAACAACATGGATGGACCTTGAATATATCATGCTAAGTGAAATAAGTCAGAAAAAGATAAGAACCAGATGATTTCACTCATACGTGGGCTATAAAATGGGAACTCATAGACAGCAGTTATGGGTATTACAAGAGGGAAGGGGGGTGGGGAGGTAGTAAAGAGTAAAGGGGGCCAAATATATGGTGATGGAAGGTGATTTGACTTTGGGTGGTGAGCACACAATGCACTATACAGGTCATGTGTCATAGCAATGAACACTTGAAAGCCAGGAATTGTGTAGCTTCTTCAGCATCTTACTTTTCTAGAGTAGTATCTTCCTCTCCACTCCTCCTCAAATTAGCACAGTACTAATAAGAATTATTATATGCAAAGCACTAAAGTAATGTGAGTTTTTCCTCCTACAAGCCATGCATGGACATTCAGCCTCAATACTTTAGTTAGGATCACAGAGTGGAAACTGCTGATTCCTGTAACAAGGCAAGGATAGAGTCACTAAGTGTTTGCCGAGTTCACGGTGGGAGCAGAGTTTACAAGGCTGACTGAGAAATCACCCGCCCTCTGGTTGAGGACACCCACAGGCTGGCCTGTGTCAGCAGGACCCTGAGCATTTTCATGACCTATTCTGTGACAGCTACTCTGGGAGACAGGAGCGTGTGATGTCATCACCCAGTGATGGACAGTATAATGGTGACACATACCATTTGCTTATGTGTGAGTAATTCAGACACGCAGTTTGTGAAATTTTCTGCTAGGGTGGCACATGCATCTATTGTTAGTATAACCTAACTTAACAATGTGGAGAATCTCCTTCTTTTGCATAATCCTATATAATAAAGAGGGAATATGCTAATTGACCATCACTCCGTCACAAAAGATGGCTGCACCGACAGCTGAGGCCAAGTTCCCATAAGGAGCCTTAATGAGCAATCAGCAGGGACCTGAGGCTATACCCTCCCCTGCCCCCATGGGGCTTGATAGGGGACCTCAGGCTGCATCCCCCACCTGGAAGGGCTTGACAGGGGACCTCAGGCCGCGACCCCTACCCTGGTGTCAGGCTGGGGGACCTCAGGCCATGCCCCCCACCAGGTGGGGCTTGACGGGGGACTTCAGGCCACGCCCCCCCCACCCTGGCACCAGGCCGGAGGACCTCAGACCTCACCCCCTGCCCAGCGGAGCTTGACGGGGGACCTCAGGCCGCGCCCCCCACCCAGCAGGGCTTGACAGGGGACCTCAAGGTGCACCCCCAGTGCTGGGTTGGGGGAACTCAGGCTGCACCCCCTGCCCAGCGGGGCTTGACGGGTGACCTGAGGCTGTGCCCCCTGCCAGTGGGGCTTGATGGGGGACCTGAGGCTGCACCCCACTGCCGGTGCTGGGCCAGGGGACCTGAGGCTGCACCCCCCCGTCTGGCAGGGCTTGATGGGGGACCTCAGGCCATGCCCCCCACCCAGCGGGGCTTGATGGGGGACCTCAAGGCACGCCCCCCACCCTGGTCTGGGCTGGGGGACCTCAGGCCATACCCCCCGTCCTGGTTACGCTCCCTGCCCAGCGGGGCTTGACAAGGGCGAGACTGGCTGGGTCTGGATCTGGCCCAATGGGGCGGGGGGCGGCCGGGTCTGGGTCTCACGCGATTTTGAGGCACATGTGGGTGGGCGGGGACTTGACTCTGGGTCCCGTGGTGCGCCCCAGACTCTGACAGGAGGAAGGTTTTCATATACATTTTACTAATTTTCTTTCATCTCTGACACTTCTTTTATAGAGAAAGGGCAAATAGCAATATTAAATTATTTCCTCTAATTAATCCCCTTTTAATGTGCACAAATTTTGTGCACCGGGCCACTAGTACTGTATAATGTTTTAAACCAAAGAATAATTGATAAAATTTATAAGCTTCTAATAAGCCAATGTAAATGGGTAGAATTGCTGTTCAGAGTATACATTCTCATGTTGAGCTAGAGCAGTTCAGACTTTTTCTCAGTACTGATGGCATCTACATGAATAATACATGGCAGTTAGTATGAATTATCGATGGGAACTGATGGAGGCAAGTGCAGTCCAGTGGGATCTCAGCACAGGGGACTGCTCTATGTACTAAAAATAATTTTATTTCATTTTGATGTGGCATGATTTCAATAGAATCTATTTCACCATGCTTAAACAGGTTTCAGTTATGGAGAAATTTAATTGGAGACAAAATTATACCTTAGCACTGTCAGGTAGGCTGTAGGAAAAAAACAAAATACATCAAAACTAACCTGGCCCCCCCAGCTGTACTTGAAAAATCCAGCTAACAGCCCCCCCAATTCGGTGGTTCTTAGGCAATGTGAATTTTTTGTATATTTCATAATTAAGATAGGAAATTATCATTTAGCATATTTTTCCAGTGTTGCTTTTGGTATAAGACATAGTTTATGTTTAATTCATTTGTCAAATATGTGTATTAAATTATTTAACATGTAATAGGTGTTTTTTTTAATATTCCATAAACTGAAATTTCTATATCACTTTCAGTTTTACATATACTTTTATCAAGGATTGGAATAATAGCTTGATGTCACCAGCATTTTCTCTGCTTCCACCAGAACAATTAAAATGCTTAAAATTAGGAGAAACCAAGATGGTGGCATAGGTAAACACCTAAACAGCTGCCTCACACAACAATTTCAAAACTACAATTAAAAGACAAAATGGACATTATCCAGAACCACAGGAAGGCTGGCTGAGTGGAAATTCTACAACTAGAAGGAAAGAGAAAAGCACACTGAGACTCAGAGGAGCTGCAGAAGGCAGAGGTACGGAGGCGTGCGCGCAGAGAGGGCTGGCAACTGAGTACGTGGCTGGCTTTCTCAATCAGGATGGAGACAAAAGCTCCCGACTGCTCTGAACTCCAGTTCCGGGCGAGACTCTAGGGACCCAGACTCATTCGGGGAGAAACTGGACTGTCAGGAAAGAGAAAAGCACACTGAGACTCAGAGGAACTACAGAAGTCAGAGGTATGGAGGCATGCACGTGGAGTGGGCTGGTAACTGAGTACATGGCTGGCTTTCTCAATCAGGGGAGAGACAAAAGCTTCCAACTGCTCTGAACTCCAGTTCCGGGCGAGACTCTGGGGACCCAGACTCATTCAGGGAGAAATTGGACTGTCTGGCAGCGGGCAAAACTTGAGGGCGGCTTTCTCTCAGAGGTGCTTGCAGCGATTACTGTGGGACACTGAGACCCAGGGGCCTCTTAAGGCAGGGCTGATGGGAAGCCATTGCTGTCTGCTCCGCCCTGAGACTCCACCCCATTCAAGCTGAGCACAGAGGCTTTTGAAGGTCTTGTCTCATAAGGGTGTCTCCAGAACAGAAGTTCTCCCAGTGTAGACACAGCTGGTTCTCACAGCCAATTGGCCTGGAGGTCAATTTCTCCCAGTGATACCAACAACAATCAAGGCTTAACTACAACAAGACTGTGCACACAGCCCACAAATGGGTGCACCTAAAGTGTCCACCTCAGGTAACTGGGGAGGCTGAGCCACTGGGCCCTATAGGAAACCTAGAACACAAAGCCACTCTGTCAACTCAGGGAAGTAGCCAAAATGTGGAGACAAAGAAACAAGTCACAAATGAAAGAAATGGAGGAAAGCAAATGACTGGATATAGAGTTCAAAACCACAGTTATAAGGTTTTTCAAGAATTTTCTAGAAAAGGCCGATAAATTTAGCGAGACCCTCAAGGATATGAAAAAGGACCAACTAGAAATTAAGCATAAGTGTGAATGAAATAAAAAATAAGACTGAAATAGAAAATAATATACAGAGATCCAACAGCAGACTAGAGGATCACAAGAATCAAGTCAAAGATTTGAAATACAAAGAAGCAAAAAACGCCCAACTGGAAAAGCAAAAAGAAAAAAGAATCCAAAAATATGAAGATAGTGTAAGGAGCCTCTAGGACAACTTCAAGCGTACCAATATCCGAATTATGGAGGTGCTAGAAGAAGAGAGAGAGCAAGATACTGAAAACCTATTAGAAGAAATAATGACAGAAAACTTCCCCCACCTGGTGAAAGAAATAGACTTATAAGTCCAGTAAGCTCAGAGAACCCCAAACAAAAGGAATCCAAAGAGGACCACCAAGACACATCATAATTAAAATGCCAAGAGCAAAAGACAAAGAGAGAATATTAAAAACAGCAAGAGAAAAACAGTTAGTTACCTACAAGGGAGCACCCATACGATTGTCAGCTGATTTCTCAACAGAAACTATGCAGGCCAGACGGGAGTGGCAAGAAATATTCAAAGTGATGAATAGCAAGAACCTACAACCAAGATTACTCTACCCAGCAAAGCTATCATTCAGAATTGAAGGTCAGATAAAGAGCTTCACAGATAATAAAAAGCTAAAGGAGTCCATCACCGCCAAACCAGTATTATATGAAATGCTGAAAGGTATTCTTTAAGAAGAGGAAGAAGAAGAAAAAGGTCAAGGTAAAAATTATGAACAACAAATACATATATCAACAAGTGAATCTAAAAATCAAGTGAATAAAAAATCTGACGAACAGAATAAACTGGTGAATATAATAGAATGAGGAGCATAGAAAGGGAGTGGACTGACAATTCTCAGGGTTAAAGGGGTGTGGGGAGTGCGCGAAGAGACTGGACAAAAAATCATACACCTATGGATGAGGACAGTGGGGGTGGGTAAGGGCAGAGGGTGGGGTGGAAACCGGGTGGAGGGGAGCTATGGGGGGAAAAAAGAGGAACAATTGTAATATTCTGAACAATAAAGATTTATTAAAATAAATAAATAAAATGCTTAAAATTAATTATTTTGTGCCTCCATGAAGTTCAGTGATAGATGAGAAAGGACTTGTGTGATAATGTTAAATTTCTTTTACTCATTTGTCAAACTGTGATTTTAAAAGACTAAAGATATTTATTATTAATTCTATTCAGAAAACAGTATGGAGATGGGTCTTTTTTTTTTTTTTTTGCCGTTCTTTTCTTCCTCTTCAAGGGAGATAGCGCTATTCTGTAAGTACATCTTAAGAAGGTAACTAAGGAGGCACGTCTTTCCCTCTGGTTGACTATGGAAGGAGCTGGATTCAGGGAACACGATGGCTGCCCTTGGTTTCTCTCCTCCTGGTTCTTGCAGGCCTCCTGAATCTGGAGGGTGAGGGGTAGATTGCCCAGAAGTGGGTACATCACAGCTGGATGCTTGGGCTGCTGTAGCGAGTCCCACAAACTGAGTGACTTACACAACAGGAACTTTCTGGTTCACAGTTCTGGACACTCAGAGCCCAGGATGAAGGTGGCTGCTGAGCCAGGCTTCCCATGGCCCCGCAGGCTCTGTGCTGGGCTTTCTCCCAGCCCCCGCCCCACCCCCGGCTCCAGTGTCAGAGGGCACTCTCCCCTGTGTGTGTCCCCTTCTGACCAGACCTCGGTCACATTGGGTTAGAGCCCATCCTGGTGACCTCATTGGAAATGATCACCTGCAAAGACCCTGCTTCCAAATAAGGTCACGTTCGTTCATAGGTCCTAGGTGCCAGGACTTCAGCAGCTTTTTGGGGGACAGTATTCTACCCATCACAGTAGCCTGAAGAACTGAAACACCAATGAGCCCGTGAGGGGATATTTTTCTGTCCCTGTTCCTCTCTAGGGCACCTGCACTGATGGAGACGGGGCAGTGGTAAAGGGAGCCCCTGTGCAGTGCCTTTTTATTTAGGGAATTCCTGTTCTTTAGCCAAGTTGCCCATAAAGCGCATTTCTGTAACATGAATCTTTTATGTTCTCTTTGCTTTATAAACCTGGAGATATATCTACATGGAAGAAAAATAATGGTAAAGTAAAATGACAGTAAATTCCACATCTGGCAGACAGTGAAGGTAACAGAATTCTGAGCATCCTTGGACCTGGACGTGTGTCACCTTCAGTGGCTGTACCACCAGCAGACTGGCACAGTGCACGGCCTTGTGGCCTTTTTGCACCCGTTCCTTTCATGAACTCAGAGCACCTGCCATCATGTGTAGTTTTACAGTCCAGCTTCTCTCACTGGTTGGGTCTATATATTGACTGTGCCTGTTACTGTTGACCCACAACCTCCATTTGAGACTTCAGATTTTAAATTATTATTGGTTGCTACTCATTTTAAAGATGGGAGCAGTTAGAAGAGAAGAGTTTCCACCCAGTGGCACTCGAGAGACTTAAAGGCAGTGTAGTTCTGGGTCACTGGGTGTGGTCCAGAGGCCTTGGCTGAGGCTGGGGAGCAAGGCCGGTGCTCAGCTGCAGGAGCGAGCGGGAGTAAGCAAGGGGCTCAAGTTCTGACAATAAGAGATGGTGACAGTTGAGCAACATTTGCCAAACAAAAAATACTGGTCTAGAATTTATTGAAGAATTTTATTATTAGTAGGTTAGCAACAGAAGTGAGGTCACCAGGTGGTGATCCTTCTGGGTTGCTTTATTGTTCCATCCTTTTATTTTCAGGGAGCTAAGGATATGTCCCCTTTTTACCTTATAACTGTGCACTTACAGATTTGTGCAAACATTTGCTTCAGCGCCCCCTGGAGCACCCCTTGGAGGACCAGCCTCAAGCGAGAACCAGGCAGCCTCTCTGGTGTGTCCTGCACACACTCCGCTGTCTTTGCTCCTGCTGACTGATGGTCCCCAGGGAGCACTGGCGGATTGTTGTCATATTTCACACAGCATGGTGAGAGCCGGCAGGGCGTAGTGTGTGAAGTGGCTGATACCTGCAGCAAGAACAGCTGCTTGTTGCATCGCAGGCTCTTTGCTGAGCTTGGAGCTGGGTGCAGGTGCAGGGGGTCCAGGAGACAGTGCCCAGGGCTCTGCAGCTGCTCGGTGCCTGGGTCCTCAACAGTCAACCGAGGGAGATGAATGACAGTGTTTAGGGTCTCCATCATGTGGGAAAAAGGGGCCACATGCTAACCTAACAACTCAGGGGAGGCCTGTAAACTCAGAGAACTAAAGTAACTTCAAAGGATGGTCTGAAATGAAAACTTTTTTTTAAACTAAAAGCAGTTTACGGCGCATAGTCATGTTCTAGACTGGTATCTTCCTGACAAAGGTCAATCTTGACCTTAACTGAGCCTGTCTATTGTCTTTTTGCACCTACCATAACACATCATATCATTGGAAGGTCAAAATAATTTCCCTTTTTCCAGGCCCCTCAAAGCACAGGCATCCCTCTGTGGAGACCACAAAGCCCCTCGTTGTTATTGAGTTAATTGCTGACTGTTAGTATCCTGCACCCACCTAAGTAAAAGAAGTGTGTGTCTATCATTTTACTCTATCCAATCCCAGAGGTTTCCCTGCTTTGCTTCCTCCCGCCTCTCTAATCTATCACCAATGGGTTTCATGTAACCCACTTACATCTCCTACTTTGATTGCAATGTATCAAACAAGGTGAAAAACTGCCATTCTCCAGAGCATTATCCCAGTCCCTTGAGATTCTGCTTCCTGCCAGTTGTTGACAGTTTGGCTCAAATAAACTCTCACTCATTTTTCACAGGTTTGAATGTTTCTTACGTTGAGGTGACAATCACCTCAACCAGTGGTCGGCAAACTGCGGCTCGCGAGCCACATGCGGCTCTTTGGCCCCTTGAGTGTGGCTCTTCCACAAAATACCATGGCCTGGGCAAGTCTATTTTGAAGAAGTGGCGTTAGAAGAAGTTTAAGTTTAAAAAATTTGGCTCTCAAAAGAAATTTCAATCGGTGTACTGTTGATATTTGGCTCTGTTGACTAATGAGTTTGCCGACCACTGACCTCAACCATTTTAAGAGAATAAATGAAGCAAGGACAAAGTGACACCAAAAACAAATAAAAAACTACCACCTACCTTAAAAATATATAGTATAAATGGTGTGTTCATACTTTATCATATTGGAGCATATTATTATACTGATTTTGTTGTTAATCTTCACTCAAAGATATTTTTTATTGATTTTAGAGAGAAAAAAAGAGAGGAAGAGAAATATAAACATATATATATAGAGAGACAATGATTGGTTACCTCCCACACACGCCCAGGCTGGGGATCAAACCTGCAACCTAGGTATGTGTCCTGACTTGGGAATTGAACCTACAACCTTTTTGTTGTACAGGAAGATGCTTCAACCAACCAAGCCACCAAGCCAGGGCTATATTGATTAAAAAAAAAAAAACTTTTTCAAAAAATTGTTAGAAGAATTGGGAACCTCATGGAATTACATACCATTAAGAAATACTCTGGGTCCCAGGTAGATGTCTCAGAATATGTTAGAAATTGCTGTGGCCATGCATGAGGAAAGAATGAACATGTAGAGGGCGCTGCTGGGAAGGGGAGTGCGTTGGAAATGTGGTGCTGGGGATGTGTGTGCTGGGGATGTGTGTGTTGGGGATGTGTGTGTTGGGGATGTGTGTGTTGGGGATGTGTGTGTTGGGGATGTGGTGCTGGGGATGTGTGTGTTGGGGATGTGTGTGTTGGGGATGTGGTGCTGGGGATGTGTGTGTTGGGGATGTGTGTGTTGGGGATGTGGTGCTGGGGATGTGGTGCTGGGGATGTGTGTGTTGGGGATGTGTGTGTTGGGGATGTGTGTGTTGGGGATGTGTGTGTTGGGGATGTGTGTGCTGGGGATGTGTGTGCTGGGGATGTGTGTGCTGGGGATGTGTGTGTTGGGATGTGTGTGCTGGGGATGTGTGTGCTGGGGATGTGTGTGCTGGGGATGTGTGTGCTGGGGATGTGTGTGTTGGGGATGTGTGTGTTGGGGATGTGTGTTGGGGATGTGTGTGCTGGGGATGTGTGTGCTGGGGATGTGTGTGCTGGGGATGTGTGTGCTGGGGATGTGTGTGCTGGGGATGTGTGTGTTGGGATGTGTGTGTTGGCGATGTGTGTGCTGGGGATGTGTGTGCTGGGGATGTGTGTGCTGGGGATGTGTGTGCTGGGGATGTGTGTGTTGGGATGTGTGTGCTGGGGATGTGTGTGCTGGGGATGTGTGTGCTGGGGATGTGTGTGCTGGGGATGTGTGTGCTGGGGATGTGTGTGCTGGGGATGTGTGTGTTGGGGATGTGCGTGTTGGGGATGTGCGTGTTGAGGATGTGTGTGTTGGGATGTGTGTGTTGGGGATGTGTGTGTTGGGGATGTGTGTGTTGGGGATGTGGCACCAGGGATGTGTGTGTTGGGGATGTGTGTGTTGGGGATGTGTGTGTTGGGGATGTGTGTGTTGGGGATGTGTGTGCTGGGGATGTGTGTGCTGGGGATGTGTGTGCTGGGGATCTGTGTGTTGGGGATGTGCGTGTTGGGGATGTGCGTGTTGGGGATGTGCGTGTTGGGATGTGGTGTTGGGGATGTGTGTGTTGGGGATGTGGTGTTGGGGATGTGTGTGTTGGGGATGTGTGTGTTGGGGATGTGTGTGTTGGGGATGTGTGTGCTGGGGATGTGTGTGCTGGGGATGTGTGTGTTGGGGATGTGTGTGTTGGGATGTGGTGTTGAGGATGTGTGTGTTGGGATGTGGCACCAGGGATGTGTGTGTTGGGGATGTATGTGTTGGGGATGTGTGTGTTGGGATGTGGCACTAGGGATGTGTGTGTTGGGGCTTTGGCTCTAGGGATGTGTGTGTTGGGGATGTGGCGCCAGGGATGTGTGTGTTGGGGATGTGGCGCTGGGGATGTGTGTGTTGGGATGTGTGTGTTGGGGATGTGTGTGTTGGGGATGTGTGTGTTGGGATGTGGCGCTAGGGATGTGTGTGTTGGGGATGTGTGTGTTGGGGATGTGTGTGCTGGGGATGTGTGTGTTGGGGATGTGTGTGTTGGGATGTGGTGTTGAGGATGTGTGTGTTGGGATGTGGTGTTGGGGATGTGTGTGTTGGGATATGGCACCAGGGATGTGTGTGTTGGGGATGTATGTGTTGGGGATGTGTGTGTTGGGATGTGGCACTAGGGATGTGTGTGTTGGGGATGTGTGTGTTGGGGCTTTGGCTCTAGGGATGTGTGTGTTGGGGATGTGCGTGTTGGGGATGTGTGTGTTGGGATGTGGTGTTGAGGATGTGTGTGTTGGGATGTGGCACCAGGGATGTGTGTGTTGGGGATGTATGTGTTGGGGATGTGTGTGTTGGGATGTGGCACTAGGGATGTGTGTGTTGGGGCTTTGGCTCTAGGGATGTGTGTGTTGGGGATGTGGCGCCAGGGATGTGTGTGTTGGGGATGTGGCGCTGGGGATGTGTGTGTTGGGATGTGTGTGTTGGGGATGTGTGTGTTGGGGATGTGTGTGTTGGGATGTGGCGCTAGGGATGTGTGTGTTGGGGATGTGTGTGTTGGGGATGTGTGTGCTGGGGATGTGTGTGTTGGGGATGTGTGTGTTGGGATGTGGTGTTGAGGATGTGTGTGTTGGGATGTGGTGTTGGGGATGTGTGTGTTGGGATATGGCACCAGGGATGTGTGTGTTGGGGATGTATGTGTTGGGGATGTGTGTGTTGGGATGTGGCACTAGGGATGTGTGTGTTGGGGATGTGTGTGTTGGGGCTTTGGCTCTAGGGATGTGTGTGTTGGGGATGTGCGTGTTGGGGATGTGCGTGTTGGGGATGTGCGTGTTGGGATGTGGTGTTGGGGATGTGTGTGTTGGGGATGTGGTGTTGGGGATGTGTGTGTTGGGGATGTGTGTGTTGGGGATGTGTGTGTTGGGGATGTGTGTGCTGGGGATGTGTGTGCTGGGGATGTGTGTGTTGGGGATGTGTGTGTTGGGATGTGGTGTTGAGGATGTGTGTGTTGGGATGTGGCACCAGGGATGTGTGTGTTGGGGATGTATGTGTTGGGGATGTGTGTGTTGGGATGTGGCACTAGGGATGTGTGTGTTGGGGCTTTGGCTCTAGGGATGTGTGTGTTGGGGATGTGGCGCCAGGGATGTGTGTGTTGGGGATGTGGCGCTGGGGATGTGTGTGTTGGGGATGTGTGTGTTGGGGATGTGTGTGCTGGGGATGTGTGTGCTGGGGATGTGTGTGTTGGGGATGTGTGTGTTGGGATGTGGTGTTGAGGATGTGTGTGTTGGGATGTGGCACCAGGGATGTGTGTGTTGGGGATGTATGTGTTGGGGATGTGTGTGTTGGGATGTGGCACTAGGGATGTGTGTGTTGGGGCTTTGGCTCTAGGGATGTGTGTGTTGGGGATGTGGCGCCAGGGATGTGTGTGTTGGGGATGTGGCGCTGGGGATGTGTGTGTTGGGATGTGTGTGTTGGGGATGTGTGTGTTGGGGATGTGTGTGTTGGGATGTGGCGCTAGGGATGTGTGTGTTGGGGATGTGTGTGTTGGGGATGTGTGTGTTGGGATGTGGCGCTAGGGATGTGTGTGTTGGGATGTGGTGTTGGGGATGTGTGTGTTGGGATGTGGTGTTGAGGATGTGTGTGTTGGGATGTGGTGTTGAGGATGTGTGTGTTGGGATGTGGCACCAGGGATGTGTGTGTTGGGGTTGTGTGTGTTGGGGATGTGTGTGTTGGGATGTGGCACTAGGGATGTGTGTGTTGGGGCTTTGGCTCTAGGGATGTGTGTGTTGGGGATGTGGCGCCAGGGATGTGTGTGTTGGGGATGTGGCGCTGGGGATGTGTGTGTTGGGGATGTGTGTGCTGGGGATGTGTGTGCTGGGGATGTGTGTGTTGGGGATGTGTGTGTTGGGATGTGGTGTTGAGGATGTGTGTGTTGGGATGTGGCACCAGGGATGTGTGTGTTGGGGATGTATGTGTTGGGGATGTGTGTGTTGGGATGTGGCACTAGGGATGTGTGTGTTGGGGCTTTGGCTCTAGGGATGTGTGTGTTGGGGATGTGGCGCCAGGGATGTGTGTGTTGGGGATGTGGCGCTGGGGATGTGTGTGTTGGGATGTGTGTGTTGGGGATGTGTGTGTTGGGGATGTGTGTGTTGGGATGTGGCGCTAGGGATGTGTGTGTTGGGGATGTGTGTGTTGGGGATGTGTGTGCTGGGGATGTGTGTGTTGGGGATGTGTGTGTTGGGATGTGGTGTTGAGGATGTGTGTGTTGGGATGTGGTGTTGGGGATGTGTGTGTTGGGATATGGCACCAGGGATGTGTGTGTTGGGGATGTATGTGTTGGGGATGTGTGTGTTGGGATGTGGCACTAGGGATGTGTGTGTTGGGGATGTGTGTGTTGGGGCTTTGGCTCTAGGGATGTGTGTGTTGGGGATGTGCGTGTTGGGGATGTGCGTGTTGGGGATGTGCGTGTTGGGATGTGTGTGCTGGGGATGTGTG
Source organism: Plecotus auritus (assembly GCF_963455305.1). Lineage (NCBI taxonomy): Eukaryota > Metazoa > Chordata > Mammalia > Chiroptera > Vespertilionidae > Plecotus > Plecotus auritus. The sequence continues at coordinate 112,490,871 of NC_137773.1, forward strand.
TGTTGGGGATGTGTGTGTTGGGATGTGGTGTTGAGGATGTGTGTGTTGGGATGTGGCACCAGGGATGTGTGTGTTGGGGATGTATGTGTTGGGGATGTGTGTGTTGGGATGTGGCACTAGGGATGTGTGTGTTGGGGCTTTGGCTCTAGGGATGTGTGTGTTGGGGATGTGGCGCCAGGGATGTGTGTGTTGGGGATGTGGCGCTGGGGATGTGTGTGTTGGGATGTGTGTGTTGGGGATGTGTGTGTTGGGGATGTGTGTGTTGGGATGTGGCGCTAGGGATGTGTGTGTTGGGGATGTGTGTGTTGGGGATGTGTGTGTTGGGATGTGTGTGTTGGGGATGTGTGTGTTGGGGATGTGTGTGCTGGGGATGTGTGTGTTGGGGATGTGTGTGTTGGGGATGTGTGTGTTGGGGATGTGTGTGCTGGGGATGTGTGTGTTGGGGATGTGTGTGTTGGGATGTGGTGTTGAGGATGTGTGTGTTGGGATGTGGTGTTGGGGATGTGTGTGTTGGGATATGGCACCAGGGATGTGTGTGTTGGGGATGTATGTGTTGGGGATGTGTGTGTTGGGATGTGGCACTAGGGATGTGTGTGTTGGGGATGTGTGTGTTGGGGCTTTGGCTCTAGGGATGTGTGTGTTGGGGATGTGGCGCCAGGGATGTGTGTGTTGGGGATGTGGCGCTGGGGATCTGTGTGTTGGGGTTGTGTGTGTTGGGGATGTGTGTGTTGGGGATGTGGCGCTAGGGATGTGTGTGTTGGGGATGTGTGTGTTGGGGATGTGTGTGTTGGGGATGTGTGTGTTGGGGATGTGTGTGTTGGGATGTGGCACTAGGGATGTGTGTGTTGGGGATGTGGCGCTAGGGATGTGTGTGTTGGGGATGTGTGTGTTGGGGATGTGTGTGTTGGGGATGTGTGTGTTGGGATGTGGCACTAGGGATGTGTGTGTTGGGGATGTGTGTGTTGGGATGTGGCGCTAGGGATGTGTGTGTTGGGGATGTGTGTGTTGGGGATGTGTGTGTTGGGGATGTGTGTGTTGGGATGTGGCGCTAGGGATGTGTGTGTTGGGGATGTGTGTGTTGGGATGTGGCGCTAGGGATGTGTGTGTTGGGGATGTGTGTGTTGGGATGTGGTGTTGGGGACGTGGCGCTGGGTGGGTTCTGAAGGAGAGTGAGTTAGTCACTGACATGCAGGTGCATTGCAGAGCTGCCCGCACTGTGATCCCTGGTTGAAGGGAGGCGGGTGAGGTTGCAGGTGTCCTGCTGTCAGCAGGTGCAGCTCAGCGCAGCCCGGCTCTCGGCCGCTGAGAAGCGCGGGGACGAGATGGCTGGAGGCTTGCCAGTGCTGCCTCTGCCTTAGACCATGGCGACCACTATGCGTGATGCAGTGTCCTCCTTCCCACCTCTAGTTGCCCTGATCCTTAGGTGGCATGCATGCATCCTTTCTCCTTGGTAGCGGTGTGGCGACCTGGTCACTGTTTTACATGCACTGTGGTTATTTCACCTGCGTAAGTAGAGGTCCAGTTTGTTGTCACGACCAGACCTTCCTTCCGGCCTTTTTTTTTTAAAATATATTTTATTGATTTTTTTTTACAGAGAGGAAGGGAGAGGGACAGAGAGCCAGAAACATCGATGAGAGAGAAACATCGATCAGCTGCCTCCTGCACACCCCACACTGGGGATGTGCCCACAACCAAGGTACACGCCCTTGACCGGAATCGAACCCGGGACCCTTGAGTCCGCAGGCCGACGCTCTATCCACTGAGCCAAACCGGTCAGGGCTCCTTCCGGCCTTGGACATGCGTAATTTGGTGGAAGTGTGTTGGCTTAATAAAGAGATAATAGATTAAATATCTCTCCCAAATGTCTGTTTGAGGTGAGCAAATGGATTCCTCGGAATGAAATAAGCTGCTGGCATTTGTAGTGTGCATGCTACCATGTCCTCTGTGGGTCTTTAGAGGAGAGATTTTGTGATTAAAACATATTGAAGCTCAGCAAAGCTCTCCAGACAGAGCTCTTTCAAAGTGTCTGTAGCTCACACTGGCAGGGAGAGCCGCTCCCCCTGCTCAGCCTGAACTGGGGTTGGAGTGTGATGGTGGCAGGTTACCCGCCAGATGCGCACCGGTCCATGGCCCCCAGTCAGGCCTGGCCGCGATGCTTGTCTCCGTGTATTGCCGCCTTCTGTGTGAGTGGAGTGACCATGCTGTCATGAGGAATTGGATGTGTCTTTTAGTTCCATGTTCAGGGATGCTGGTTGGGAGGTAATGGTGGTCGGTGACTAGGCTGGAGCAAACGGAATGTGAACCTGATGTTTTTGGGAAGTTATTTTAAATCGCCCTAACTGGTTTGGCTCAGTGGATAGAGCGTCGGCCTGTGGACTCAAGCTTCGATTCCGGTCAAGGGCATGTACCTTGGTTGAGGTCACATACCCGGTGGGGAGTGTGCAGGAGGCAGCTGATCGATGTTTCTAACTCTCTATCCCTCTACCTTCCTCTCTGTAAAAAATCAATAAAATACATTTTAAAAAATAAAAAATTATTTAAAATCCACACGTAATAACTTGGACATATGCAGAACATCATGCAGAATTTTTGGGTGGGATTTAATTTCTTCATTTCCTTACCTATGAAATAAAGGCCTTTCTAGGTGACTTTTCACAGGATTTTGTGAATTCCTCAGTTGTCTGAGTGGGATTCTCATTTCAATGTCCCAGTTGCTCTCCTTAGTACCTGTCCGTCCGCCAGGACCAACGCGAAGAGAAGTCTAGGCCTTGGCCCACACTGCATGGATGAAATGCACTTAAATTTCTGCTCCTTTAAAGACGGAAGAGAATGATGCAAACAGTGGCCTCTGGAGCAGCGGAGGGGGTGTTCTGGGGGGAAGTGGGTTCGCAGGGACGTCTGCCACACCAGCCACCCCACCTGGCGACAGCCCCGAGGCTGACAGTGGCCACTGTTTGCACACACAGGGTTTTGGAATCACAGCATGATCTTTAGGTCCTGCTGCTTGAGACTAAAGGGGAAAGGCTCTTACTCTTTCTGGGGAGGAGGAGCCAGGGAAAGGAGCTGCGCCCAGGCGGGGAGGAGGGGCCAGGGGGAGGAGCTGCGCCCAGGCGGGGAGGAGGGGCCAGGGGGAGGAGCTGCGCCCAGGCGGGGAGGAGGGGCCAGGGGGAGGAGCTGCGCCCAGGCGGGGAGGAGGGGCCAGGGGGAGGAGCTGCGCCCAGGCGGGGAGGAGGCGGGCTGGGCACTGGGTTCGTTTCTCTTGAGCTCAGGGAAGGCAGGAGGGACTGTGAGTGATGAGAACGTCCCCCCTTTGTAAGTCCCAGCTGGACTTCTGTCGGCCCAGATCAAACTCGCTACAGTTAGCTCTTCATGAGGATGTGAATTACCAACACAAAACAAAACTAAAACCACCCAACCCCTGCGATCCCTCATGTAAGGGCAGAAGCCTGAGCAGCGGGGGCCCAGTCCCTCTGACTGCACGCGCTGGCGGAGAAGGGATGCTGAGCGAGGACGCGGGCGTCCACAGGGTCATTGCATGAAAGGGCTTGGGGTTCTTCCCACTGCAGGGGCCGTCAGACTTCGTGGCAGCACCGACGAGGTGGAGGGCACAGTGGAAGTGTATGCCAACGGCGCGTGGGGCGCAGTCTGCAGCAGCCACTGGACGACGCGGTCACCGCGGTGGTCTGTCACCAGCAGCAGCTGGGGTGAATCTGCCATCCTCGCCGGGGGAGGGGGCGCATGACCAGGAGCGAGTGGGCACCATGGTGATTGTGGGAAGGTTCGTCCTCCTTCCTCATTCTCACTCTCCTCAGCAGAGTCCCTGAGAAGGGCCGGGAGGGAGAGCGCTCTCGCACCCTCACGCACTCAGTGTGCCCACGTCACTCCCCTGCTGGCCACAACGTGGCCTGCTCAGCGGTCAGAGGTGAAAAGCACCTCTTGGTCTTTGTCTTTAAGCAGATAGTTGTTTAGTCCTGGGAAGCGAGGACTTTGATTCTAAGAACTGTAATTCCTCAGGGGCCTGTAGCCCTGGGTTGCTGCCCAAGCTCCGTGCTGTGTGGGAAGGACGTGACCTTCACTGTGCTCTTGTCCCTGATGGGTCGGGTGATGTGGGCCATCCCGAGGAGCTGCCTGCTCGCCGCAGCCCTGGCACCTCACTAAAACGGATCAGCGCCCACTGCCCCGGCCCAGCCCTCTGTGCCTTTGCCGAGGGTCTCATCAGGAGCGGGGCTCCATTTTGGAGCAAAAGTTTTATTTTTGTTGTTATTCCTATTGTTCTGTTTTTGTGCCTGATTTCTTTTTTCTAAGGTCACATGCCATATGTTTGGGCTCAATCCCCAGTAGGGGCGCAGGAAGCAGCCAATCAATGATTCTTTCTCAGCACTGATGTTTTTATCTCTCTCTGCCCCTCCTTCCTCTCTAAAATCTATTATATATATATATATATATATGTTTTTAAAAAAGAAAAATGCAGGTCTAAAAGACTAAAAGAAAGTTTTGCAATTTAGAAATATTTTGCATTAATCATCAGTGAGTGATAACCTGTAATAATAAAAGCATAATATGCTAATTAGACCAGACGTCCTTCTGGATGTCCTTCTGGATGAAGCCGGGGCTGCGAGGGAAGCCCGGGTCCTGGGTGCCAGAGGGAAGCTGGTGCTGGCAGCCGGGGGAAGGAAGGCCTACTCTTGCATGAATTTTGTGCATTGGGCCTCTAGTGTCTAATAGGATGATACCAATGAAAAGGTTAGTCAACTCCAGTGAAACCAGTAAGATTTTTGCCAGCTTCCTCCTGCCTTCCCATGAGGAAGGTGAGGAATGAGTATTCAATAGAGGCAAACCTTGAAGGCAAGTTTTGTTCAGATTTTTGATTAGAGCAGCAAGTAGGGTTAATGTACCTAGTTACTTACTGATTTTTAAACGAGAGCATTGGTCTGAATTAGGAGGAGAGGCGCAAGCTGGGGCCTGGAAGTGTGTGGTGGTAGGAGTGGTAATTACTGACTTTATCAATGAGGGTTCCGGTGGGTCTCAAAGAATGTTGACTTGAGCTTCTCTTGGGAGAGCCTGAGGGTGTCAGCATTGGGCCACTGTGTCAGCATCTTCCTTCAGGCACATCTTCCTGTGCTTTGGTTCCCTGAGAACCAGGGAGGAACCGTGTCCTCTGAGGCTCTGCCCTGGGGAAGCAAGAGCGCCAGAGTGGGCATGGACTCCGTGAGCTTACCTGTCCGCTGCCGGACAGACAAGTGGCTGACCTCCGTTCCGCAGACGCACACTCGGGCAGGCTCGTGCTCACAGCCCCCGGGTGCCTGCTGTAAACAGCGCCCAGGAGGGCGAGCAGAGCCCAGACTCCTTGCTGGCGGGACAGTCATGATGCAGACATGCTCCAGACATGTACTGCCACGTGGGTGGAAGCTGCTGCGTGGAGACAGTTCAAGAGAGTACCATGTTAATCAGATAACCCTCATCTATTTTAAATGTAGCATCAATCTGTACATATAAAAGCACGGCCATTAGATGTGTTAAACGCAGAGCTTATCTGCATGTTATTGATTTATTACTTGGTTTCAAAGGTGTGTGCTGGCATGTACTGTATAGAAGGTTTTGAATGTGAATGGATTGCCTCTCTTGATACATCTTGCTTAGATACAGTGGTGACAATCATTTTGAAATGCTGGGCTGAAGTGCTGACGTGAGAAAGACTCTTCAGGTCCCACTTCTCCTTTTCCTCATCGGAAGGCAGATTGTGGGCAGCCCAGCTGAGTGATCTGAGCTGAGTCAGACTGGGCTCCAGGCCTCACGTGTGTGACCTGCTCCGCCCACAGCCCCCGGGCCCCTCTTTATATCGGTGTGTCTGCCCTTTTCTTCTAAAACCTGCCATAGGCTTTAAAGGCACACGCATACGGGGGGTTCAAGATTGACTGAGAAGATGGCCATGGGTAACGCACCCGGGTTGTGATTTCCTTGACACTTGTGTAATCCACATGCTTTTCTTTCTCTTCCACATCCATCTTTATGGATTTCTTCCATTTTTTGAAATCCAAATGATTTGGTAAAAGTGCACCCACCTTTGATAAACCTAACATCAATCATTGTACTTCCAGTAGAAAGGGAGTCGCAAAGCACACCCCGTTGTCTGGGCTGGGCCGCGTTCCCGTTCCCTGGCGAGGCGTCCACTGCCGAGGAGACGAGGAGAGCGTCCTGCTCTGTGCCAAGGGCGCCTGGCAGGGCGGGGTGTGTCCTCAGGAGGCAGCGGCCGCCGTCAGGTGCAGCGCTTCCCACGGTAAAGGTGTTCACACTCGTGTTTGCCTTCCATGGAGTTGTCATCCTGACTCCAGGTGATGACTGTGTCTTTGTTACACCGCTTCCCGAGAGAATGAGTACAGACGTGAGCCAGGCATCACCCTCTTCGGTCACAGTTAGTCTTCACTGGGAGAGTGTCTCTTTGTGAATGCCATTCGGCCTCACACTCAGCATGTTTTCTGTTTTGCCTGATTTGCTGACAGAAAGAGTGTGTGCTGTGTAGAAACACTTACTTTGGTGGTGGGAAATCATGATGGATTCGTGATAGAAAGTCAGCTTGAGACCAGATGTGACATGCAGCAACCACACGCTATGCTCACTGTGGGTGAAAGGTGATGATGGTACCCGTGTTCCCCTGTGGGTTTTACAGCATGTCTTGCTCCCGTGGTGCGGTCTTCGTTAAGTACCAGGTGCTGGGCACGAGGCGACCGACAGAATGGTTTCAGTCCACACAGGCATGTGCTCGTAGGGACGGAAGTAGAGGCGGGAGCAGCTGCCGTCACAAAGGCTGATGGGTTTTCTGGGGACCAAGTTGTATTTTAATGGGCGATCACAGCCCAGGCCGCCACACCATCACAGAATCCCTTTCTGATTGTCCTGGAGACAGCAGCATGGCAGATGCCCAGGGCAGTGGGTCTGTGTGAGTGCAGGTGTCAGGAGGAAGGGCAAGGCTCTCACCCAGAACCACAGAGACCCAGGGAGGGCCTCCAGGGAGCTGGCTGGAAGCTGAGGCTGTGGGGGGCCATGCGGGGTGCGCTCTCAGCCCTGCAGCCCTCTCCTGGCGGGTGGGTGCACGTCTGCCTGGTGTCTTGTATCTTCCCTTCCCTTCCACTGTCCCGCCTACCGGAAGGCTGCCCTTGGCCTAGCATGTGTTCGCATTGCTGCCTTGAGCACGGAGTGGATGGGGCTCCACAGAGCACTGCTCTTTCCTAGATTATTGCTTGCATTCTGTGCTCACCCAGATGGGTGAAATGTTACATTTTCAAGTAGTGAGGTAAGAAAATCATAAAAACGATAATTCTTTTTCTTTCAGGATATTTCTCTACTTCTTAAAAAATTCTTCCTACTCTCTATAAGCAATCCACTTGTTTAAATTCTGGTTGCAAAGATAGAGTTAAGGTCATTTATCGCCATATATGAAACATAGGAAGTTGAGATGAATTTGAAGTGAGAATGAGAAGAAGATGCTCTTATGGTAAACTACAGGAGACTGTGAAAGCTAACAGCTCGAACCAGGAAACACTGAGTTCACCTCAGGCCCTTGGCAGCCCTTTCCTGCGTGTTTCAGTTGGGAGAGTACATTTGTGTCTTGTCCTCTCAGACCTGCCGCCTTCCTGACACGTGTGGAGGACACTGTGTGGGCACTGGCACGGAAGCAGCTGCCTCCATGAAACCTCCGGGAGTTTTATTTGTCCGCAAGTCCAACATGAGCCAGCTGCCTCCCGGGAATTCTCTTTTCAGTGATGTTTTGTGTGTTTGTTGGGAGGATGTGGGATGTTGACTCCCCTTTGTCCTTGAGCTTTTCTCTGTTTTCACAATTACTCATACAGCCAGGAAAACCACATGCTTTCAAATAAAACACGACATTAAAAATGCAAGGGAACGTGCCATAATGGTCCTGGGTTGTGGGTGATTTTAAATTTCCTCTGAGAATGTTTTGTGTTTCTGTGTCCTCTAAGCTTACCACAGTGCGAGGGGGCGGGGAGGCAGGGGAGAATACAATAACTTAAGAAACTTACACATTTTAAAATTATTTTTCTGTATTTTTCAAGCTTTTTAAAGGAAAAATACACATAACTTAAGCAAATTTGTTTCCTACCATAATTGGGCCATCAGTTAATTATAGGAAGCAATAAGATGTTGAGAAAGCTGTGCTTATTAAGCCTGTCTTTATTCTTTTGCAAATAAGAGCCCGTGACCTGCATCAGTGCACACAGTAGACACGAGTGTGTGCCGAGCGCATGGGCCGAGCCTGCTCCGAGCTCAGCTGGTGCTGGACGTGCACTCATCCGGGTGCCGTGCAGAGAGCCTCGAACCCGGGCCAGCCAGTGTCTCCTGCGGCTCAATGGTTAGCATTTGGCAGGAGGTGCAACTAAGCCTCCTAATAGGGACCCGGCCTGTTCTGACCCTTTTACCGCATCACAGCCTTCATTCCAGAAACAGTAGGCCGCCTGCTGTGTCCCACCCGCCGCCTGCTGTGCTTTGCTCGCACTGCTCCCTCACTCTGCTCCTCCATGACTCTGAAGTCCCGCACCCACCGTCCCTCAGCCTGGCTTCTCTGCAACAGATGCCCGCTGCCCCTCGGTGAGCAAGCTCTGGGCTCGACCGCCTAGGGCCTTCCAGACGACTCTGGCAGGAAGCCTGGAGGTGAGGGCTGCCCAGGGTCCCAGGGGGTGCCCTGCAGCACCTGGGCAAACCCTGGCACAAGCAGGTGCCTCCCATCTGCCTATGAAGCAGAGCTGAGTGAACGACAGTGCTGGCATTTTCCCTGCTCATGTCCTTCCTAGACGCTGTGCTATCACATGTGGGTCCAGCCAGTGCGCACACGTGTTCCGGCCCCTGGGTGCTGGGTGCCTGGGTGCACGGTGACAGAGAGGCACTCAGTGCTGTGCACCACTTGACGGGTGACCATCACATCATGGCACTAAGGTGAAGGTGGCCCCGAGGGAGAGCGGGGCAGGCAGTGGGGCTCTCGGGGGAGCCGGGTGGGCAGGTCTCAGGGAGGCTCCTAAGGAGGACGTTGGAGTGGAGGACTGACGGAGAAGGGTCCCCTGTGACGGCCTGTGGGGACATCACTCCCACAGAAGGAGCAGGAGGCCAGGGCCAGTGTCAGGAGTTCCAGGGAAGGGAGGAGGGCAGTGTGGTCAGACCTGACCGAGGCAGGAGTGGAGGGAACTTCAGAGCGGATGGGGCCAGCTTGGGGCACGGGCTAACGAGGAATCGAGGGGAGGACCATGGTTCTAGACACAGGATGTGAATCTGAACCGGCTCCTGCCCATGACCTCCACAGTGTGTCATGGTGTCATGTGTCCACTTGGACTTGGTTTCTGCAAATATCAACGTATTTCTGTACTGAAAACAAGGATGCTGCAGACGTAAGTGCCTTTCGTGGTAACTCCAGGTTGGTAATGCTCAGGTTTCCAGAAGAGCAATGGCACCACGGCAATGCCATGGAAACCCGGCGTGCTCCCAGGCACGTGCTCCCAGGCAGGCGGTGGTGAGGGTCTCCTCCGGTTTCCGCGGCTGCTGGGAACTATGCACAGAGAGGACTTCCTCTTCAGAGCTGCTTGTGTGAACGGGAGTGTGTCAGTGGGGAGTGTGTCAGTGGGGAGTGACTCAGTGGGGAGTGTGTCAGTGGGGAGTGTGTATGTGGGGAGTGACTCAGTGGGGAGTGTGTCAGTGGGGAGTGTGTATGTGGGGAGTGACTCAGTGGGGAGTGTGTCAGTGGGGAGTGTGTCAGTGGGGAGTGTGTCAGTGGGGAGTGAATCAGTGGGGAGTGTGTCAGTGGGGAGTGTTCTAATTGGTGAGATGATCATGAAATAGATGAGTTGTCTGTGCCGCCTCACTGAAGTGCCTTACTAAATATTCCTTCGTTACTGACGCTGGGAAGCAACTAGGATAGACCTAATCTTACTGCTCGGTGTCAGTAGGTGGTGTAATTGTCTTTGATTTCCCAGGTGCAGGCCCTGCCTCCCCTGTCCTGCGCCTCGCAGGTGGGAGTAGCGAGCACGAGGGCCGCGTGGAGGTCTACCATGCTGGTCAGTGGGGGACCATCTGCGACGACCAGTGGGACGATGCCGACGCGGAAGTGGTCTGCAGGCAGCTGGGCCTCAGGTTGGTTTTCCCGGTCCTTGTTCCGTTTTGCTTTAATGTTTGAACCCAGTATTTCCTTGCCCATCGTCAGGTGCCGTGTGTTCAAACTGCACGTCCTTGAGCGAGTGGGCAATGCCAACTTTGAGCTTCCTAAAGGCCGCGGGCTCCCCACGGAGGACGTGTGTCCGCGGTCCCCTCTGTCCTATCAGAGGTCCGTGTGCTGCTCCGTGGTCCCCCATTTTACCAGAGCTCCGAGGATTTTACTACATGTACCTGTTAATAATGTGGATTTTTTTTCACTAGATGGAGTTACACATATGTTGATATAGATGCGATTTGGTATGTATGCTATTTTGTTGTATTGACAGCAAGCTTCAAAACTTTATATGTCAAATTTGCTGAAGGTGTTAACATCATAGGTATTTTTACGCTTAAAAATGTAGAATTTCGTGCCAAAAAAGAGCACTTGTGGGAAGTTTTAATTCATTATTTTGAAGAGAAAGTTATCATATACTTCTGGAAGCTTATGGTGAACATGCTCCATCTCAAGATACTTGTGAACGCTGGTTTAAATGCTTTAAAAGTGATGATTTCTATGTGAAAGACAAAGAATGTCCAGGTCAACCGAAAAAGTTTGAAGACCAACAATTACAAGCATTATTGGATGAAGATGTGTGTCAAACTCAAAAAACAACTTGCGGAAACATTAAACGTTGCTCAGTAAACAATTTCCAATCGTTTACAAGCAATGAGAAAGATTTTAAAGGAAGGAAAATGGGTGCCCCATCAACTGAACGAAAGATAAATGGAAAACCAAAAAGTCATCAGTAAAATGTTGCTTCAGTGGCACAAAAGAAAGTCTTTTTTGCATCGAATTGTGACTGGCGATGAAAAGTGGATTTATTTTGAGAATCCCAAATGCACAAAATCATGGGTTGATCCAGGTCAACCACCAACATCAACTGCAAGGCCAAATAGCTTCGGAAAGAAGACAATGCTCTGTGTTTGGTGGGATCAGGAAGGTGTGGTGTATTATGAGCTTCTAAAACCAGGTGAAACCGTTAATACTGATCGCTACAGACAACATATAATCAATTTGAACCATGCTTTGATTGTGAGATGACCAGAATGTTCCAGAAGACACGGCAAAGTAATTTTGCTTCATGATGACACACTGTCACACACTTCAAAACCAGTTAAAGACACGTTAAAAGATCTTGCCTGGGAAGTATTATCCCACCCGCCGTATTCACCAGACGTTGCTCCTTCAGATGACCACTTGTTGCAATCGATGGCACACGCACTTTCTGAGCAGCACTTCAAAACGTACGAAGAAGTGGAAAACTGGGTCTCTGAGTAGTTTGCCTCAAAACAAGAAAAGTTCTATTGGGACGGTATCCACAAATTACCTAAAGATGGGGGAAATGTGTAGCTAGTGATGGACATTACTTTGAATAAAGCACTTTTGATGTTTTTCTTGAAATTATCGTGTTTCCTTTGATTACAAAATCTGCCATTATTAACCGGTACACCTGGTACACCCAGAGAAGCTAAGACTTGCACTGCTTCTCACAGTAGTTTGCGTTGATCCTGGCAGCCACAGAGACCTGTCAGTCAGAGACCTGTCAGTCACAGAGACCTGTCAGCCACATGATGACAGCTTCTCCCCCAGACGTCTGAACTTTTGACCTCTGCTTCCTTGTTTGTCGGTGTGTGTAGAACAAACGATGTTGGTTGATGTGCGAAGGAGATGGCTCCCAGGGCAGGGAAGCGCAGGTGTGCCATAGAGACCGTGACAGTCCGTGCTCCCTGACCCGCGGCGCGGTGGTGACTGTCCGGGACACTGTGCTGCGCCCCAGGTCTGCCAGCCCCTCTCCAGTGGTTCTGGACGTAGGTGCAGCGAGCCTGAGGTGTCTCTGAAATTCTGTTAGGGGGGCTTTTAATATTTGATATTTTTCCTGATATTGGGCTTTTTCACTGAGCCCTTGGGGGCTGTCCGCACAGCTGTCAGGGACTGTCCCTGACAGTGGTTGTCTTTGGAATGTGAACTGTGTCCACTCGTTTGTTTTTGGCAGTTGTTTTTGTAAATCAACCGCCTCTTTTTAAAAACTCTGTGTTTATTTTAAAGTAAAATACAGACATTTTACCTCTAAATACTCCTGCATGCATCTCTTACAATAAGAACATTGTGCCGCTTAGCCAGATGACCCTTATCACAAATGATCATTCCTGACGGTGTCTGATGCCGTCACACTCAGATCTGGAGCTGCCCACACGTCCTGACACATGGTGGCTGGTGGGCAGTGTCCTTGTCCTGGCTGCATGGTCCCTGAGGTCTCTCCCAGGCCAGAGCCCACTCAGTGACAGTGACAGTGATTGTGAAGGGGACCCGCCTCGTGTGCTGCAGAGCGTCCACCTCCTGGGTCAGTGTTAATCCCTTAACAGGAGCCTCGGGCTGAAGGATCGATCAGCATGTGTTGTGGCTAGAAGTCCCCCCAGGTGACATGCTCTCCTCTCGCCTCCCTCCAGGACACAGGAGCAGCTCTGGGCCGCCTGGAAACGACACTGCCCGCCTTCCCTGCCCTGCTGACCTGGGGCCTCAGTGTGGTTTCCCAGTCCACGTGTGGACTGGGACAGCGAGACCAAGCCTGTGTCTGTAGGACTGAGTCTCGGCGTGTGGCGGGCACTGTGAGGTCATTGTGGTCACTGTCTTTGGATGGGTCAGGAATGAGGTCAACTAGCTTTTCCTGAGAAAACTTATTAATCCTTAAATTTTTAAGACTAGATGTAAAAAATATTTTTATTGATTTCAGAGAGGAAGGGAGAGGGAGAAATAGATAGAAACATCAATGATGAGAATCATTAAATGGCTGCCTCTCCTGCACGCCCCCTACTGGGGATTCAGGGATTGAGACTGCAGCCCGGACATGTGCGCTGACTGGGAATCGAACCATGACCTTCTGGTTCATAGGTAGATGCTCAGTCACTGAGCCACACGGGCCGGGCTTAACACTAGATTTTGAAACTTCTGATTGGGTGTCAGTTTCAGGACCAGTTTTTCTCAGATTTTAGGTGTTGGTGGAGTCAGCATAGCGCGGGGTTGGGTGTGGGCCTGCGGTGGGACCACCTGGAGACAGATCGGCACAGGATACCTCTCAGCGGCAGTGCCCTCCTCTGTGATGCGCCTCCTCACGTGTGGAGTTCAGTGCCTGTAATGCAGTTAGCGCACGTAGCAAGCACGCAGCATACTTTGGCAATGGAGGGCAATCTATTAGGGACTGTTACTGTTGGAGGATGTTATTAAACATTCAAAGTAAATTGACCTTTTGGTGGTGAGTTTATCAGACACCATTCCTTTATGCAGAACTCCTATTTAGTTAGGTGTGGCTATGGAGGTCCCATTTTAAAACACTCACTAATGTGTGTATTCACTGCGTATCAATCACGTGGTCAGTGGAGTGCTAATTGGTTTTCATGTGAGTTACTGAGAAACCTATGTCTCTGTCAAAAGTGGTAAGAATTTTGAGGGTATAGTAAGTAATAGCATATTTAGCATTACCAATTACAGTATGGATTAATCTAAATTTAAGCTATAAGGCATTTTTTAAAAAATCACTAATATATTTCTGTGGGGAAAAAAGCAAGCTTTTTTTTTTTTCTCAGAAATATACATATAAAATTTAAATGACACACTGAATATTAATTATATTTACAGTTATAGAAGTGATTCTAAAAGGGCAAAGATTTTTTCACTCACATGAACAGCTCTTATACAAAGACCGTGTTGACAACAGTCTATACAATAGAAAGAAAGAATATACAGATAGACTCACAAGGACGTCTCTATTAATGCTGAACACGCATGTGGGTTCTTTCTCACGTGTTTGCACGTGCTTACATCTTAAGCATTAGCTCATTGCTGTCTTTTGTATGAGGACTCATGTTTGGGAGAGTGATTCAAAGGGAAACTATCTCCAAATATACACGCAGCAAAGGTCGCCCACAAGCCTGCAGCACCCATCAGCCTGCGAGAGCGTCGCTCCCCCTCTGAGTGCGCCTGCGCTCTGAGCTGCCGCTGCCACTTACAATTCTCTCACAAACGTGCATTAAAACAGCATTCTGCTCTGCTCTAGAATTTGTTTGCTTCACTTAAAGGCACAGTACTTTTTTTAAGGTGGATTGTTTTTAATGGCACTTGACGGTAAGCAGACAGCAGATTGTTGCTTGTCCACATTTATGATTTGTTCTTGAGCAAATTGCGTTTCAGGCTTGTTGGCTTCGTTGCTCCCCCGAGGGAGACTACGTCATGCCTGCCTGCGAAGAGGGCTGCTGTTTCTTTGTGAGATGCTGTCGTTGTGCACCCTCCTCTTTCCACGGTGTCTGTAGATTTTGCTCGCTGGCAAGCTTCCCAAGTACCAGAGGAATTGCTGTACTCAAGATACTGAGGTTTGATTATCCCAGAGCTTGGAGAACAAGGGGGGATAGGAAGGGAGGCAGCCAGATGTTAGCAAATTGAACCTGAGAATGCATCTGTACATGGGAAGTTCCAGGTGGAATCTTAACAGAGCGCCTTTCATGCACTAACATTAAAGCATTTCTTACACCTTTCAGAACCCTTGAAAGCATAGCTTAGGACTGTGACATCATACTTTATTGTGTGGATGTGCTATAATTTGAATAGGAATTTAACAATTTCAAACAGTTATTTCCTCTTAGTTTTTTTTTTCTGCTGAAAAATTATCATACAAAACCATATTATTGAGTAGTCAGAATAAAAATTCTTCTCGTCCAAATTGCTTTTTGAAAGTTTTTTTCTTTGCTCTTTTATTTTACTGTTCTTTTGATTTTAAATATATTTTATAAAATTTACCATAAAGATAGCCTGGTATATGGAATTATTGAGAAGAAAGAGAGGTGAGGGAGTGAAGCCGCTAAGATGACCCTAAGTCCAGGAGTCTGCTGTTAGTGAGAGCCAGAATCCTGGCGTTAGAGGCTCCCAACGTAGAATTTCTTTCTTTCCCGTTACACTGTTTACAAAATAGCCATGTGTTAATCAGAATAAATACAAATACGGGCTGAAAGAAGTAGGGAAGTCAAGAAAGAAAGGTTAACTAATGGAGGAAAATGAATATGCTTTAGATAGAAGTGTGTGAGGGGCCACGGCACCTCATTACAAAGGCCCAGGAGGCTGGGAGCCAGCAGAGCGCCTCAGACTGCTTGGGGCCAGGCAGGCTTTCCATGCAGCGGTGGTTAACCCTGGGCAAACGAGTTAACACCTGGGCCTCAGGTTCCTCGTCTCTAAATTGGGGAGAGTACCTCCACGGGGTTAGAGGGAGGATTGAATGAGGTAACGCCTGGGAAGCTGGGAGCCTGGTGCCCAGCAAGCAGTGAGCGTTCAGTGTCCGTCAGCTCTCATTCTTGGAGATGGAGGGGGTTGCTTTCTAGGGAGAAACCCAGGCTATTGAGTATTTAAAGCAAGTTCTTTCATCCATAGGTTACTAGTGTCACAAACTGATATTTGTAGTTAAAGGACCAATTTTTCATAATTAACAAGTAACTACCTTGCACAGTAGAATTGCCTGCTCAAAGTAGTTGCAGGGCCTGAAGACTGAGTTAGTTCAATGGGCTATTTATTTGGTCTTTTTTTTTTTTCATGAAAAACCAAAACAACAAACCTTTATACGAATATAGTCTGATTAGTGAAATAGGTTTAGGAATGTTCAGGCTAAGGGTCAGACATAGAATCAATTCTGTGTTTTGGGGGATTGCTGTTCTTTCAGTCAAATAGCTCTACAGGAAATGCTAGTAACTCTGTATTCTATCAGAGCACCCATTTCCCAGGTTTACTCTGTGGTCAGAGGGTAAGAAGGTGGCAGCTCTGGGCTGTCAGCACTGAGGGAGCAGAGACCAGGCAGCTTTATTGAATTCACACGGCACGTGACTGTCACAGCCATCGGTTTTGTGTTGCACTGCCCAGTACTGCACAGTCTCTTTACGGGCAGGATCATCAGTGCCTTTGGTGGCCCCCTGAAAGCCTAGGGCACAGGGACCGGGACTGGCCGGAGGAATGTGTGTGTGTCAATAGCATCTTCTTCATCTCAGTAGCCTCCCATCAGCTGGAAACTCCACCCCACCCACCGGACCGCACACCAAAGTGCTGACAGGGCCCGTCCACCTCCTGCCCAGCCCCAGCCCCGGCTCCTGGATAGTCTAGTGCCGTGGTCGGCAAACTGTGGCTCGCGAGCCACATGTGGCTCTTTGGCCCCTTGAGTGTGGCTCTTCCACAAAATACCACAGCCTGGGCGAGTCTATTTTGAAGAAGTGGCTTTAGAAGAAGTTTAAGTTTAAAAAATTTGGCTCTCAAAAGAAATTTCAATCGTTGTACTGTTGGTATTTGGCTCTGTTGACTAATGAGTTTGCCAACCACTGGTCTAGTGTCCTGCTGCTTCCGCCTGTGCTACGGGTGGGGAGCCGCAGCTCAGGCCCCTCCCTTTGGGTCTCTCCAGGGTCCCCACCTGTCCTCACCCAACCGGAAGCCCTGGCTTTCCCAAGGGAGTGGAGAGCTCAAGTCCCCTGGGCCTTTTTGGTTGTCTGTCTCCCCTCTGGGGTGGGGGTGGGGTGGGCTGGGGTGCGCGATGCAGGGCCTTGGGGCCGGCCATCCTTCCAGCTTCCGTTCCTCCCTGGTTAGTTCATCCATTGCTGTCTGTAACCAGCTAACCATGATGCCTTAACATGTGGAACGTGTGCTGTGGGGCCGTCACTAACCTCTAACCCTGTGTCTGCATGAGCATGTGGTCTCTCAGTCCTGCCACCCCATCTGCAGTCCCCGTGGCCAGGAGGTGTGGACACGCCGCTGCTCCCTGAGCCAGGGCCTGGCCAGCCCCCCCTTTCCCCCCTCTCGCCCCCGACCTTCGCCCCAGCCAGGGCTGAGGGGCAGCTCCCGGGGCCTGAGGAAAGCCAAATTGCCAAAACAGAAGTCACCTCCAGCACCATCTGAGAGGCTGGGTGTCCTTACGCCTCTTCCCTCTCTGTCCCAGTGGGCAGCACCAGACCCAGGTCCACAGCAAAGAGCCCTCATCAAAGCCAGTGGCCAAGCCTCACTCACCCACCTGGGCCCGCCGACCTGGATGGCATGCCTGGCCTGTCGGTATTTATTGCCTCCATACGTGCCGTCCTCAGGGCCCGCTGGCCTGCTGCCTCTGCCCCCAGGCTCCATGCCACCATCCCCAGGCCCTCCCGGACTCAGCCAGGACAACTGTGGGACCAAGTGTGCACAGTTGGAGCTGTCCCCTGTGCCTCCTTCACCCCTCCCTCCCATTCCCCTCCCCCCCCCCCCCCCCCAGGTCAGGCCCAGGCTGGAATGCACAGGAGCCTGTCCCTGCTTCTCTTCTGACCGGGAAATAAACTCCCCGCTAAGGAAAAAAAAAAAAAAAAAAAAAAGCCCACCGCACCTCCCTGGGGCACAGTCCTCCTTCAGTGAACTCACAGCTTCCAGCCCTCACTGGCCTGGTCTGCATCCTTGGCCTCAGATGGGCCCCACCTTTATGCAAGTTCATGGCACATCCATCCTGGCCTCCTTGCTCCACTAGCTCCTAGACCAGTTCTCTCTCTCTCTCTCTTTCTCTCTCTCTCTCTCTCTCTCTCTCTCTCTCTCTCTCTCGGTCTCCCTCTCCTCTCTTACTCTAGTGCATCCTTGGGCTGGATCTGGTCTCTGTCACAATAGGCCTCTGCCCAGCCCCTACCCAGGCAAGCCAGTGGGTGGGGTGCAGCTGCCCCCCATACCCGTCTGCCCTGCCCAGGTCTCTCCCCTGAGCCTGGGCCTGCAGGTGGCAGGTGGAGGTGCTGTACCAGCCCACACTCTAGTCATGAGGGGAAGCACTGGGCTCAGTCAGACCCTGGAAATCAGGCCCCCAGGAGGGGCCCAGCATCCCACTGGAGTTCCAAGCATGCTTTTCATTGTCCCCCTTCCCCCATGATGACTAGGTCTGCCCACCCCTACCCCTACTTCGCTACGGGCCCTTGCTATGGGGTTTCGAGCAATCATGTCCAGCTTGAAGAAGGGCTGCTTCTGAGGTCAGATGTTGTCTTTAAATTAAAGAAACACTGCAAAAAAAAAAAAAGTTTTTTCTAATTTTTTTTTGTCCTTAAGTTTATTGTGTGTGTTTTTTTCTAATTAATTAAACACTTTTTGTGATCTTTAAAAGAATGTTTATGAACAATGGAAAGTATGGGAATATATAAGGAAGAAAATAAAATACCCAGTGGTCTTTGCACACATATCATCTTTCAGGTTTGAAATACAATGTATCCAAGGTACTCTGCCCAGCCTGTTGAGATACAATGTATCTCAGGTACTCTGCCCAGCCTATCTTGAGTCACTCTCAGCCAATGGGTAATTCTAGGTTGGGTTTGTTATTTTTGCTTGATGATAAAAAGATTTGAGTTTGTAACCTTTGAGCCTAAACCTTGTGTGAAAATGATATTAATCTTTAAACTCTCTAAAAATGAAATAGGGAAGAATGCATTATAATTGCTTTAATCTGGCCACTGTAAGGTTGTGCCTTTTCCCACACGGTCAGTGACCATGGACATTGCTTTCTATGTGAACAGCTTGATCTTTTCCATTGCCCCATTTTTTTTGGTGTCTATCAGTTGTTTTGTCTTTCATTACAATATTAATTTCTAGGAGTTTTTTTTTCCTTTGGTTGCTATTACATAGTTCAGTGGTCGGCAAACTGCGGCTCGCGAGCCGCGGTTTGCCGCTCTGTTGACTAATGAGTTTGCCGACCACTGACATAGTTCAAATATTTCTTCCAGATTGTCACTTTGCCTTTTGATTCTGATTAGGACAGAGTACCTGAGATACATTGTGTTTCAACAGTCTTGCTCTACAGAAGTTTAACTCTGTATGTGGTTCAATTTAACTCTTAGTTTTAGTTTTCCGACTTCTGGGTTTCTAATAGTGTTCATATTCTAATATTGTTCATAACTCCCAAGGTTATGAGAAGTGTTTTTATTCTAGTCACTTTTTAACCTGTCTACTGCCTTCTCTTTGTCCTCCCTCCCTCCTTCTCCCTTCCTCCTTTCTTTCTTCCAATATGTGGGTCTTTGAACCTTCTGGAATTTATTGTTGTTTCTGTTGAGGTTGGGATCAAATTTTATATTCTCCCATATTGGTCCCTGGTGTTCTTACAGCTCCGAATCCTGTCTCAGTGAATTGTGCCATTGAAAATGTTTTAATACATCTTTCCCTTTCCTAGCATCTGTCCCAGGGCCAAGGTCCACAGGCTCCTAACCTCCTTTCCCCGCAGCTCTCCAGTCTGGCCTCCCCTGGCCCAAGTCGCCTCCATCAGCCTCACCCCCTCCGCCCTGCTCCGCCCCACTGCCTTCAGTGTGCTCTGAGCTGGCTCCAGGTCTGCAGGCATTAGTCCTTTACCTCGGGACTGGGGGAGGAGGGTCGCAGGTTGGACTGGAAAGGGCCAGATAGTAAGTCCTTGACTTTGCAGCTGCGCACTGTGCCTCTGTCGAGTGCAAGCTTCCAGAGCCCATAGCTGTGCGTGGTGTGGCTTGTTCCAATGAAGCATTGCTTCCGGGTAGTGGAATGTGAATTCCACGTGATTTTCACACGTCACAAATTAGATTTTTGTTTTGAGTTTCCCCAACCATTTATATACTAGTAAGGTAGAAAAGGCTGCCAATTACTTCCACAAATGTGTTATTTTAAAGGTTACTTTAACTAAACAAATAAGGAAAAAATATTTACAACATAAACCCAGGAAGTGCTGGGATTTTAATGGATTCTCTTTTCCTCACCACTTGCCCAGCGCTGCCTTTGTGGAGTGGGGAGAAGGAAAACTGACGTTTGTTGAACTCGATACCCAGTGCGTTGTAGGCGCATTGCTCAGCCGTGAGGGATGTTACTCAGCAACTGCGGGGGCACGGCTCACAGTGCCATCGGGGCCGGGACCACACTGCCGAGGCCCTGCTTCAGGTCCCTCCTCACAGCCGTGCGAAGGAGCAGTCCTCCCCCGTGTTTACTTATTTATTACTTACCCCTGTGTTTATCAGAAGCCTCTTGGGCCTGGAAAGTTTATAAGTTCCGGAGGGAGCCCCGCCAGAGCCCAGACTTCACCGGAAGGCCCGTCCCCACATCGGCCTTTGCTCTGCAGACTCAGCCGGAGCGTCGGCTTTGGCCCAGTCAGTGAGCGTGGGCATGTGATGGCTGCGGCTCTCTTCTGTGGGCACACAGACCAAACCACAGAGCCACCACCAAACGCGTGGTTCAAAAGCCCCGTTAATCGGACATGCGTGGCTTCTGTCCCGGAGACTAAAGACGGCGTTCTCTCTGTCCTTGTGTTCCCCTTAGCAAAGCAAACACATCCAATCATGAATCATGCTGTTTTGACAATATCACTCGAGTTAGGAAAATGTCCTTTCCCCTTTGAAATCTGTCCACTTAGCTGTAGACGTTAACCTTTAATCTTTGCTGGGGCGGACTCTCAGTGTTCACTACCTGACAGATATCAGCTAGCAATTCAGTGTCGGGACTCTCGGCTGTAAAATTTTAACTCCGCCAAAACACCCTCTTCAGCCTGTCGCTCCTTTTGTCTCTGTTTCCTTCACCTCCTGTGAATCCCTTCCTTCTCCCTGAGGCACGCCATCTGCATGTCGCACAGAGTGGGCCGGGTGATGTGGAAGCAGTAATTTGCTTTGATGGTATCTAAAGTGTTTACTTTCAGATTATTTTATATGTGTTCTCTTAAGAGAAACTTCCATAGTATCTAGTAAATTTAGTCAAACAAGTTCCTCTTTAACCATAAAATTTACTCTGTGAGACTTTACCATTACTGGGGTATTATAGCTGTTTAGTGCACTTTTATTCAATACATTTGGTTGTAAATTCTCAAGGTAGGTGGAATGCTATGGGAAAAGGGCGGCTGAAACAATGGGGGGTGGAGTGCAGCGTCATTAAGAAGTGAGCCAGCAGGGAAGTGCTGTGGCCTGAAGTGCAGAGGCCAGGAGCTGCGTGTGCAGTTTCCCAGTCACTCTCATGCTGACAGGCAGGCCTGGCCGGCATGAGAGCGGTCCCCGGTGCCGCGCCGCTTTGTGGAGAAGTACAGTTAGTACCAATGACCTGAGTGAGGCGGTGTTTCAGTTAGAAATGCGTTTGGCTGTAAGAACTGAAAACAGCAGTGGCTTCAACCAGTTTCTCTCTCAGGAAGGGACCAGAGGCACCACTTAGGGCTGGCCGGCTCCGCAGTCCTCGGGCCCTGGCCTCCTCCTCCTTGCAGTTCTGTCTCATTTGGCCCCTTAGGGCCCTGATAGTGCTGGGAGCTGCAGCCTCGCCCCAGCCTGGGTCAGCGGGAGGAGGGGCTCATGGCACTCCCACCCAGTACCTCTGGGCCAGCCGTCCTGCTTGGAAGTGGTGGGAGTCCACGTGGGAGTCCACACGGGATGCTGGCAGGGTCTGCAGACGGTGGTGTGGCCTTGCACAGTGTGAATGTGTTAATGCCACTGAAGAGCACACTTAAATGCTCAAAATGATATGTTTTATGTTACGGATATTTTACAACAAATAAACAAGCAAGCAGATGTAGTCCTCCAGGAGGGGAGCCGGGAGTGGACTCTTCCCCGGGACAGTCTTGCGCGCGAACAGCCCGAGGTGTGGTTCCTGTGAAAGAGAGTGAGGTTGTGTGTGACCAGGGCCTTTGGAACACTTGTCACGGCCATGAATATACAGAGCCATGGCCCCGGTGCAGGAAGGTGTGGGGACCTGCGGAGCGACTGCTGAGGGAAAGTGTGGGTCCATCCCTGGTGAACTGTCACCAGGAGCAGAAGAAGGACGTCAGACCCTCTCTCCCCGCTCCCCACCCCCCATGCCTAACCCCGAGTTCTTGTCCTGCCAGTGGCATCGCCAGAGCGTGGACTCGGGCCTACTTCGGGGAAGGGTCCGGCCCGGTGCTGCTGGACGAGGTGCGCTGCACCGGCAACGAGCTGGCCATCGAGGAGTGTCCGAAGCGTCCCTGGGGTGAGCACAACTGTGGCCACGGAGAGGACGCCGGGGTGTCCTGCACCCCTCTCACGGGTAGGCTTCCCCCGCCCCCCGGCAGCTCTGGCCCCGCTCCGTGTGGGCTGCTCTTTCCTTTGTCTCAATGTAGGTAGTATTACTAAATGAGCATCAAAATAAACACGCCCACAAAACCTAACAGAAATTGTCTGTGAAAACTCTATCCCCTTTCTTATAGACATTCTGAATTTTCACTGAAAGAGTATACAGTACTGCCTGGCTGGTGTGGCTCAGTGGTTGAGTGTTGACCCATGAACCAAGAGGTCACCAGTTCGATTCTCAGTCAGGGCACAGGCCTGGGTTGTGGGCTTGATTCCCAGTGGGGGGCGTGCAGGAGGCAGCCGCTGGATGATGTTTCTCATCGATGTTTCTATCTCTCCCAATTCCTTCCTCTCTCTTTAAAAATCAATAAAAACATATTTCAAAAAATAAAGGGTATACAGTCCTGTAAAGCTAGATCAGAAGACATGATTTTGTTGAAGAATATGACCTTGTTTTATTCTATAGTACCCAACAATGAAAATCGCGTGCAGTGGCAAATTTCACATTTTAGGTATTAGACTTCTAGTCCATTCCTCTTTGAACCTATATTGACCCTCAGAATGTGTTTGCAGCTGGTGAAACTGCAGGGGTGTGGTTCTGAGTCAGCACTGTCAAAGCAACCAAGGCAACCGTGGTGTGTTCCACTGTCAGACTGCGCCAGACCGCAGCGGCTGCCATTGCCACGTGCTGGAGAGGGCGTGCTACAGGGCTGAGGCGTGCACGCATGCACACACACACACACACACACACACACACACACACACGCTCTTATATGTCCGGGGGGCAGAGGAGGGACGTGCACACCAAGGGAAGGCAGGTCATCACAGAGCCACTGTGTCTATAGTAAAGAATTCGAAAATGTGGGTTTTTAAACTGTTTAAAAGAAAAAAAAGAAACTTAGGGCCTGCGCAGTGCTGAAGTTATAGTTTTTCATTACCATGGTTCTGTGCACGCTATTGTTTTCATTAGCAGAACAACACGTTTACTAAACACAGAAGGAGCACAGCATTCCGCCCAGGCCAAGCCAGAGCGCCTGCCTGTCTACGCGGCCTGCCTGTGGTGTGGCCGCGAGGCCGCAGCGCTGTGCGGACTGTAGTGTTACACTAGGTCCTTCTGTTCTAAGAGACATGCTTATGTTTTAAAAGATCCCGAGATTCGTGAAAAGTATGACTTTTGCCCAAGGTTATTTATATGTTCCATTTGGGACAGTATTTGGATTATTTTAGGTGGAAATGGCTTTTAAGTCTACTTTTTGGGGTAAATTTATCGTATTATGAATCCACTAGAACGTAGTAACAGGGTTCTCTGGGAATTAACACTCGTTGAGTTCATAAGGTTCAAATTCAAATCTGTGTGATGAGGAGGCGCCCGCAGGCGTGCCCTTGCCGGGCCTGAGGCTCATGGCGCCTGCAGCAGCCAGTGCGTCGCCAGGAGCCTCCTCTCCAGCCACAGTACTGTTCGGGCTTCGTATTTTAATTTTCTTCACTTGCAGTTAAGGTTTTGAACCATTTCCAAGATACTTTGTTTTCTTACTTTTGAAGTTTAAATGACAAATACTGCTCAGACTTAAGGCAATTGAAGCCACAGGACATTTCCCAAATATTACTTAATTCAGAGAAACCTAAACAGCTACTATGGAATTATATCAACGTGTTTTCCCACTTGGAGAACGAGAGCATAGAAAGAAGGGAGGGGTGTTTCCTTAGGACAGGGATGTGTGTGCCATACTTAGAAACACCCAGCGGCCTCAGGTCACTGAGTCAGAGAGACCTAAATCAGGTGATATTTCTAGTGACATGGAAACATTGTTTTGCTCTTTTTTGAGAATTGTTTTGCTTATGTTTGTATCTCCTTCTCATCACAGATGGGGTCCTCAGACTTGCAGGGGGGAAGGACAGCCATGAGGGTCGCCTGGAAGTGTATTACAGGGGACAGTGGGGGACGGTCTGTGACGACGGCTGGACGGAGCTGAACACGTATGTGGTGTGCCGGCAGCTGGCGTTTAGGTGAGGCCCAGTGACACGGGACCCCAGCGGCCAAGTCCTATTTAAGCTGATTAAGTCCTTGCTTGTAACCTCTAACACCAGGAACGCACGTTCTATCATCGGCCTGCCCACTGGGCCTGTAAGCAAGTAGGAAAAGAGAAACAGCACCATTTTCTCTGCTGATAAAGAATGTGTCTTGCTGTTTATCTCCCTCGCCTTCCCTGCCTCGGCCCTTTCCTTGGATAATGGGTAGAGGCGGGCTGACTTCATGTCTCTTTGTGTCTGTTCGAGTTGGCCGTGCGCTGTGGATGCTCCGTGTCACCCTGCACGCCCCTGCGCTGGATGCTGCCAGTTCTGACGTCATTGCACCTCAGTGGCAGAGCAGCCATGCAAGGGCTCTGGGCTTCCATTATTCCCTTTCTCAGAATGCGAGGACAATTCCCACTTCTGTTGAGGAAACAGCCTTCTTGTCATGAAGTGACCTCTGGAGCTCACCCTCGACCTCACTGTAAAAGCTGGTGTCACACTTGGACGACATGCTTGGTGTCCCTCCCACGATGCACTCCAGGGCAGGTGGCGGGAGTCCGCAGACGGCGCCTTACTGACATTGAGCTCATGGAAGCCCGCTCTGTCCTCTTGTCCAGATTCCTGTCGTGCTCAAATCTGGCAGAATCATTTCATTGCGGCTCAAGATAGAGCTAACTGCAAACATGCATTAAACATTAACATGTGCTTTCATTCAAGCCAGACATGACCACGGTTGATACATATTTTTTAAATTTGTGAAAGTAATGTAAAATATTAGCAAGTTTGAAGAAGAAAATAAAAAGTGCCCATGCCCTAACCGGTTTGGCTCAGTGGATAGAGTGTCGGCCTGCGGACTGAAGGGTCCCAGGTTCCATTCCGATCAAGGGCTTGTACCTCGGTTGTGAGCACATCCCCAGTAGGGAGTGTGCAGGAGGCAGCTGATCGATGTTTCTCTCTCATCAATGTTTCTAACTTTCTATCCCTCTCCCTTCCTCTCTGTTAAAAAAATCAATAAAATATATATTTTTAAAAAGTAACCATAATGTTCCCATTCCAATATCAGTGTCATCAGTGTAACTTGCATGCATAACTTTATAATCGTTCTAGTAGTGGGCATGGGATTTTTCTATCCACATTTTTACCATTGTTTTACTACATAGTCATAATTTTTAGTGACAGCATAATTTCCACTGAATGTTTATACCATGATTTATTTAATATTTAGGCTCGTTTTTTTCTGTTATAAATACTATCATACTATAAATACATGTTATTGCCCAATATTTTTGTGGGCACTATAGTTGTAATTATTGGGTCAAGGGGTATGACATAGCAGCCAAATAAATAATGATATTTAACAAATGAGAAGTACTTAATAAATGTCATTTCATCTCCAAGGTAATTTGTTAGACTGAGGGCTATATGTCGTTTTCATATATTTAGAAAGATTCATAAAAACTTCTATTTACTATTTTTATATTTTTCTTTCTTAGGGTAAACAATTGAGTGACACTGATTTTTTTCTCCATATTTCTTTAAAAAATATATTCTTGATTTCAGAGAGGGAGGGAGAAGTAGAGAGAGATAGAAACATCAATGATGAGAATCATTGATCCGCTGCCTCCTGCACACCCCCTACTGGGGATCAAGCCCACAACAAGGGCATGTGCCCTTGACTGGAATTGAACCCCGGACGGACCCTTTAGTCTGCAGGCCGACGCTCTATCCACTGAACAACACTGGCTAGGGCTCTCCATATTTTATTTTATTTTATTTTTATTTTTATTTTTTTTTAAATATATTTTATTGATTTTTTACAGAGAGGAAGAGAGAGGGATAGAAAGTTAGAAACATTGATGAGAGAGACATCGATCAGCTGCCTCCTGCACGCCCCCTACTGGGGATGTGCCCGCAACCCAGGTACATGCCCTTGACCGGAATCGAACCTGGGACCCTTCAGTCCGCAGGCCGACGCTCTATCCACTGAGCCAAACCGGTCAGGGCCATATTTTAATTAATTAATTAATTTATTTATTTGCATCTATAGCGTTCTAAAATGTTCTCAATAGTATTTGTAAAAGTTCTGGTGACTCTGTTAGAGTAGGCATGTTGTGCTATGTATACCTGCAGTTTACCTGGGAATCGCTGGAAGAAAATATTGGTCAGGGGTCTGAGAAGTGTTGGGTTGGGGTTTCTCTGTGTACATTGATCTGTTGTATGGTTGCTGTGGATGGGGGTGATCAGATGGGCGCACTTTGTGGGAAAGTGGTGTCTGTGGACAGTGATAGTGAGGCAGGATTTAGGCTAATTTCTTTCCTAGCCAAGTCTTGATGAGTTGGCAAAATAGGAGGTCTTAGAATGAGTAATTAAAAGTTTCATTTTTTTAGTTTGTTCAAATGCTGTTCTTGTTAAGCAAATGCGATGACTAAGTGCACAGGGAGAGGATGAGGAAGATTCGGGCCATATAGAGAGGTGTCTTCATGTTCTCAGTACAGACATGACCACGTCCATGTGTGAGTGAGTTTAGTTACATGGACTCAGCCGAGAGGCGCCTGTGCCAGCTTCAGTTGGTGACTTCTGGCAACTTGCGCTTTACAGAACGAAAGGAAGCGCTGGGGGAGGGTGCGTGAGCGCAGGCCGAGCTAGTGACCAGGTTCTAGTGCAGGTGCGTTTATTAGAGCGTTAGGTTCCAGTGGTGCAGGGTTGCAAGTATGGTCATCTGGGACACAAGCGTCCCCCATAAAAACTTAAAAAATCAAGTTCATGTGACCTCACGAGCCTCTGAGAACATGGTCAGTGTCCTTGTTGATGGGCATGGAGCCTGAGGGGTCGCTGAGTTACTCCCACTTTTCCTTCTTGGGGAGAGGAGACCAAAGAGGCCGGCAAAGTTGATGGGACCCATGAGTTCAGAAGGCTGGTCAGAGGCCCAGGTGCGGCCGGCGGCCTCAGCTCCTGGTCCAGTGCTCTGCCTGGCCAGGAACCCGAGGTTAGCTCTTTGTCTGCATTCTCTCAGTTGGTGGGTTAAAGGGCAGACAAAAGCCAAGAATGGGCATGGAGGAAGGGTGATGGTCCGTTCGCTGTACTGCGCAAGCCAGCCGGCACGAGGCTGGAACAGTGTAGGCGCGGATAGTGCTCTTCGCGGAGTTATCAGGAGCTGTGTCCTCTGGGTCAGGCACCTGGCTGGCTGCTTGCTTCCTGGGGAGTGGGACAGGCGAAGTCCTCTGCACATGTCTGTCTCGTTGTGCAGGTACGGCAAGCAGGCCCCCGCCAGCCCCTTCGGGGAGAGCGCCGGGCCCATCTGGCTGGACGAGGTCAGCTGCTCTGGACGGGAGACCAGCCTCCTGCAGTGCTCCAGGCCGCCGTGGGGGCGCCACGACTGCAGCCACCGTGAGGACGTGGGTGTGGCCTGTGCCCTGCGCGGCGAGGGACACCGGCCATCTCTGGGTGAGGACACAGCTGCGGCGTTGCTGTCTGTCCCAGGCACAGGGGAAGCCTCCATCTTGGACCTTTCACTCTGTTTCCTGCATGTTCTCATGGTCAGTCATTTCCATTAAAAAATTAATCTTCAGAGTCTTCCCAGCAATGTTGTAAAATATCTGCTCCTCAAGTTACTTTTCTTTACCCAGAAGCCAGGTTTCCTACTCAGCGTGTACAGCCAAGCCCTCTGAGAGAGGGAGAAGCGAGGCTGCCATGCCCCCTCTCCTGCCGGTGTCAGAGATGCTGTGATAACCAGCGGTTCTCACTTCTAACCTTGGGCTGAGTCAGCCCCTTGGCGTCCTCCTGCTCCAAGACGGGGAAGCTTAAACTTCATGCTGTAAAAGGGCAGGACCGTGGTCCACGGTGTTCACCACGTTGGGCACTTAGGTAGTCAAGTGCACGGCTTTGCCTCATTGGACCTAACGGTGCAATCCTGGTGCCTCCCTGGCCCCTCGGTCCGGCAGGGGAGGCGCGGCGCCCTCCTGCGCCCTCAGAGGACATGCTCCAGTTGTCTCTTTCCTCTGTTCTCTGTCTCGCTCCCTTCTGCACACAGGGTCGATGTCTCCCAGGCTGAGTGATGAATAGTCACCGGTGTCAGGAATCAGACCTGGTTCTGGAAATGGATCCTCTCGGCCCGGTGGCAGGTGTCTGGGCGTGGGGTGGTCTACTCAGTCCCGCTGCGTCGGCCCAGGTGACAGAGTCCGTGTCCACACGGGTGCCGTCGCCCACCGCTCTGCAGGCCTGTGTGGTTAAATAGGCCCTGGCTTAGGACAGCTCATCTTCTCAGTCCTCCTGAAGGTCTTTCAATTGTCGGATTCTAGGCACATTGCTCAGAAAATCAGAAAGCTGAGGGTGATCGTTATTAGTAAAATAGGCGTCCTAGTGACTCTGGGCTGCTTCGTGATGTGTCCATTCTCTCTCCATCTGTGATGAACGTCGTTGGAGCCACAGCTGCTCTTTTCATAGACTGACAGGCCTGTTTATTCTCTAAGGAGGTCCTTCCTCCCACGTATGACAAAGAACTGCCTTTGACAGGACCTCCGGAGACCGTGGATGGCGCAGTGAACAGCATCTTGGGCCCCGAGATAATGAGCGCAGGACTCTTCCTGTTTGAGGGGTGACTGTGCACCTCAACTTTAAATGTGAATAAGACGGTTCTCAAAATGAGCAGTCGTTCAGTAGACACTTTCTGCCTGGCAGTGTATGACGGAGGGAACGTTTAACAGCAGTGGCCTTGGTTAGTGAAGTAGCTCTGGGAGGAAGGCCGGTGAGGCGGTGGCTCGGGGAAGTTGGTGGAGCTTGGTTCTGCTGCGATGCCGGGCCCAGCAGAGCACAGAGCAGACAGGACTGGAGAACCAGTCACAGGCACACAGGAGGGGGGCGAGGACGGATGGAGGAGCCACCAAGCGCTTTCTGTCATTAGCAAACGTCTCTTCAGTGCTTCTGTGTTGGTGTGGAACACCTACCGAGTGACCTTCCTTCATCAGCTGCGTCCCCACTGCCGTAGTCTGCAAGCATGCATCATTGTGTCCCCTGTGGCCTCACTGTGGTCTCAGGGCCTGATGCCAGAGACCCTTCTAGTACTAGTAACTAGGTAACGGAAAGCGTGTGCCTGGTTCGCTGGGGCTGCCGTAACAGGCACACTGCCTGCGGGCTTACCCAGCAGGCAGCTGTCTCAGCATGGAGGCTGCAAGGCCAAGATCAAGGTGTGGGCAGCAGTGGTTCCTCCAGGCCTGGGAGGGAGCGACTGCGTCAGGCCTCTCTGTGGCTGGGCACTGCCGCTTGTCCCTGTGTCTCTGCCTCTGGGTCTGTCTGTCCACATTCCCCTTTTTATGGGGACACCCGTCGTATTGGATTAGGGCCCACCCCACAGCCTCACAGTTTAACCCTGAGAACATGAAAGCACAGTGGGCTAGCTGCACACCACTCCCGGCATTGGCAGACACGGGAAACCACTCATGTCTGCATTTGCTTGAGGTCAGGCGCTCAGCTCCTGCAGCCTGCCGTCTGTATGACGTAAGCCTCCTTTGGCAGCAGCAGGAGGAGGTCTGAGGTGCTCCCTGTGACCGCCCTTGTTTTCCGCCTCGGCAGGCCAGCGTGTCTGTTCATGCTTTCTGAAGGTCTTAGCGGAGCTGTTCACAGTGAGCGAACAGGCACGAAATAGCACAGCTTCAAGTTAATGTCTTACTACTTAGAAGTTAGTGGTAATAAAATCAGGCTCGACTTCATTTTATTTTATTTTTTAAATATATGTATTTTTTGATATCAGAGAGGAAGGGTTAGATAGAAACATCAATGATGAGAAAGAATCATGGATTGGCTGCCTCCTCACACTGGGGATTGAGCCCGCAACCTGGGCGTATGCCCCCTGACCAGGAATCAAACCGTGACCTCCTGGTTCCTAGGTTGGCACTCAACTACTGAGCCACGCCGGCGGGAGATGCACGACTTTACAGTGTCCCTCCCGCCCCCCCTCCCTACCTCCCTTCTTCCCCAGCAGCTGGCGCCTGCCCTCCCTCTGCTGCCGCTTCAAGTGCTGGAACTGCAGAGCTGAGCAATGACCTCACAGCTTCAAAGGATAAGCCAGAGTGGATAGTTTTTGTTGTCCCTTCTCTCTCCATTGCCCAGCTGACTGAGAGCTGCCTTTAAAAACAAGTAGTGTTTGGGGAAGTCTCTTGCGTTAGTTCCGTTTGCGTGTTTGGCTTCCCTGATACTTTTGGTTCATGCCCTAGGTTTTCCCATCAGACTGGTGGACGGAGAAAATGAGAGAGAGGGGCGAGTGGAGGTTTTCCTCAAGGGCCAGTGGGGAACCATTTGTGATGACGGCTGGACTGACAGGGACGCGGCTGTGACCTGTCGGCAGCTCGGCTACAGGTAAGGGAGCCTGATTACTCAGCTGGGCACTTTAAAGCCTTGTTCCAATGAGTTATTTCTTGAAAATTAATTTACAAATCTCATTCTGAATTGTAAAGAATACTAAGTAGAGTATATAAATATAAAATTTTCTGTCTTCTCACAAGAGACATACAATATGTCACATACACATGTAGCTTTTATTTAATAACAAAGCTATATATATAAAAACCTAATATGCAAAGTGTCTCCTTGGGAGTTCGACCGACCGACTGGGTGTTCGATCGCTCGCTGACCACCAGGGGGCAGTGTGGAACAAAGGAAGGCCCCAGCCGGCAGGTGGGGAAGGGAGGCCCCAGCCGGCAACCAGTAGCGCTAGAGACCCAACCCATGCACTGGGCCTCTAGTCGTGTAATAACTCTTGACTCCATATACTGCTGTCAGCAGGGGCTAAGCTAGCCTTTCCTGCGTGGTGTCTGTCTCCTGCTGTCGCTGTGAGAGGCTGTGGAGTTAGTGAGAGTGAGTGGCTCTCAGTGTACAGGGCAGTGACGCTCTGTAAACTCTCTGACAGCAAGCCCTGCACCTTGGCTTCCGAGCTGAGGCCGAACTAGATGCTGCTCTGCCTTCGTCCAGCTCCCGGGCTTGCAGACGGCCAGCCTTGGCAGTCTCCAGCTGCCTTTTGTCTTTGCCTTCCCTGTGCGTTCTCTGTGGGCACTTTCACCGCCTCGATGGCCCCACGCTGGTGCCTAGCTTTCCTGAGTGCAGAGGCTGTGCGCGTCTGCTGGAGCATCCACGGGCTCCCAGGCTCACGCAGCCCCAGGCCCAGTGATCACTCGGCCCTCACCAGCCTGAAGGAGGATGCTTGTTCCCACTGTGAGAGCTGACATGAAGAGGCAGGTCCCCTCCTGTGGCCTCCTCCAGCCATGCAGGGGTTTGAGGCTTTGTGCACGTGTACAGTGAGTGTGCAAATATCTGGAACGTCTTCCGTGTAGAGGGCTAGGATGTTTCAGCTAATGCACACACACTGTCCAGCTCATAGTAGGTTACGAATAGTGGTTTGGATTTTAAGCTATACCCTTTTTTATACATCTGTGTATATAAATTTAACTAGTTTTTCTATGCAGGATACATTTTTATTTTTTAAAGTATTTCTATTTTATTTATTTATTTTGTTAATCCTCACCTCAGGATATTTTTCCCATTGTTTTCTCAGAGAGAGTGGAAGGGAGGGAGGGAGGGAGGGAGAGAGAAACATGGATGGGAGAGAGACACATTGGATTGGTTGCCTCGAGCATGAGCTCCGACTAGGGTTGGGGAGCGAACCTTCAACCCAGGTACATGCCCTTGACCAGAAGCAAGCCCTCCACCCTTTGGTGCATAGGCTGATGCTCTAACCACTGAGCAATGCCAGCCAGGACTAAATTATTTTTATTTTAATAAAAATTCAAAATTATTTTTATAATGTTTTAATTCAAAGTTTGTTTTCTGTTACTCAGATACTATAAGTGACTGCTCAGTTTTGGACCTAGTTACAATTCCAGTTACCCCCTGGCCAGTGAGTGCATTATTGGTAATGACATTCTCAGTGTCCACAATTGCAATGTGACATGGATTTCCAGCTTTGAAAATGTAGTCCGTAGAGGCAAGTAGGACAAGCCTACCTTAGATGCCCACTTGAACTTTGTCAGTGATTCATTTTGTTTCCTTTCTCACACTCCTTCCTCCATTTGAACACATACACACACACACATATATATACATTACATTCCCAAGGAATTTCCTTATTTAAAATCAGCCATTAAAGAACATTGCTGTTTGAGACTGTTATATTGTTCATACTTTAGTTTTCCTTTTCTTTTCTTCCTTTTCTAAAAAATAAAACAACAAGCTGATTATTAGAAAGAGAGGAAGGGAGAGGGAGAGAGAGAGAAACATCGATGTGAGAGTGAAACATCAGTCAGCTGCCTCCTGCACGCCCTCCACTGGGGATCAAGCTGGCAACCTGGGTATGTGCCCTGATCGGGAATGGAACCGTGACCTCTTAAGTGCACAGGATGACGCCCAACCACTGAACCACACTGGCTAGGGCCATACTTTAGTTTTTCTGTAGACATGATCCAGGAAATCTCATGGTATGTTGGAAATATGAAGGGAAAGGCCAAGTTCGATCCTCACATTGTGTTGGAGCCACAGTTAAGGAAAGAAGAAGTCCCTAAGCACACCCATCAATGCATTTTCACTTCCATCTACGTTTGTCATTGCTTTTTACTTATCACTTAGTCCATTCTACGTTCAACTCAAATGGTGAACTGAAGTTAGAAATAGTCCAGATTAATGAACATTAATGAACGTCTGTAGCAATTTTCCATGGTGTTTCTGTCACAATGATCAAGAAAAGCATTGAAAGAGTATTTTACTTTGTAACAGCTTTTTTCCAGTTTTTTTTTTTATTGTTTAAAGTATTACATATAGTAGTACATATATCTCCTTTTTTTTCCTCTCCATTGACCTTCCCCCAGCCTCCCACCCCCTATCGCATGCCCTCATCCTACTCCCCCAGTGTCTTGTGTCCATTGGTGTGCTTATATGCATGCATACAAGTCCTTTGGTTGATCTCTTCTCCTCCCTCCCCAACACTCCCCAGCCTTCCCGCTGTAATTTGACAGTCTGTTCTAACCACTGAGCAATGCCAGCCAGGACTAAATTATTGAATCTATCTTTTTGTTCATCAGGTTATAATGTTCTATATTTTCCATAAATGTGTGAGATCATGTGGTATTTTTCTTTCATTGCCTGGCTTATTTCACTTAACATAATGCTCTCCAGGTCCATTCATGCTGCTGTAAATGGTAAGAATTTCTTCTTTTTTATAGCAGCGTAGTACTCCATTGTGTAGATGTACCATAGTTTTCTAATCCACTCATTTGCTGATGGGCATTTAGGCTGTTTCCAAATCTTAGCTATGGTGAATTGTGCTGCTATAAACATAGGGGTGCATATATCCTTTCTGATTGGTGTTTCTAGTTTCTTGGGATATATTCCTAGAAGTGGGATTACTGGGTCAAATGGGAGTTCCATTTTTAGTTTTTTAAGGAAACTCCATACTGTTCTCCACAGTGGCTGCACCAGTCTGCATTCCCACCAGCAGTGCACAAGGGTACCTTTTTCTCCACATCCTCGCCAGCACTTGTCGTTTGTTGATGATAGCCATTCTGACAGGTGTGAGATGGTACCGCATTGTCGTTTTGATTTGCATCTCTCAGATAGATAATTAGTGACTTTGGGCATGTTTTCATATGTCTCTTGGCCTTCCTTCTGTCTTCTTTAGAAAAGATTCTATTTAGGTCCGTTGCCCATTTTTTTATTGGATCATTTATCTTCCTTTTATTAAGTTGTATAAGTTCCCTGTAGATGTTGGAAATTAAACCTTTATCAGTGATACCATTTGCAAATATGTTCTCCCATACAGTGGGCTTTCTTGTTGTTTTGTTGATGGTTTCTTTCACTGTGCAAAAGCTTTTTATTTTGATGTCGTCCCATTTGTTTATTTTCTCTTTAGCTTTCATTGCCCTAGGAGTGGTATCTGTGAAGAAATTGCTTCAGCATATGTCTGAGATTTCGCTGCCTGTGGATTCCTCTAGTATTTTTATGGTTTCCCGTCTTATGTTTAAGTCCTTTATCCATTTTGAGTTTATTTTTGTATATGGTGTAAGTTGGTGATCTAGTTTCATTTTTTTTGCATGTATCTGTCCAATTTTCCCAACACCATTTATTGAAGAGACTGTCTTGACTCCATTGTATGCTCATGCCTCCTTTGTCAAATATTTATTGAGCATAGTGGTTTGGGTTGATATCTGGGTTCTCTATTCTATTCCATTGGTCTATATGTCTGTTCTTGTGCCAGTACCAGGCAGTTTTGAGAACAGTGGCCTTGTAATACAGCTTGAAATCTGGTATTGAGATCACACCTACTTTGTTCTTCTTTCTCAGGATTGCTGTGGCTATCTGGGGTCTTTTTTTATTCCAGATGAATTTTTGGAGAGTTCTTTCTAGGTCTGTGAAATATGCTGTTGGTATTTTAATGGCGAGTGCATTGAATCTATAGATTGCTTTGGGTAGTATGGACATTTTAATAATGTTGATTCTACCAATCCATGAACATGGTATGTTCTTCCATCTGTTTACGTCTTCCTCTATCTCTTTTTTCAGTGTCCTGTAGTTTTCTGAGTATAGGTCTTTTACCTCCTTAGTTAAGTTTATTCCTAGGTATCTTAATTTTTTTGGTATGATGGTAAATGGGATTGCTTTTTAAGTCTCTCTTTCTGTAAGTTCACTATTGGTGTATAGAAATGCCATAGATTTCTTGGCATTAATTTTGTATCCTGCTACCTTGCCGAATTCATTTATTAAGTCTAATAGTTTTTTGATGGAGTCTTTCGGGGTTTATGTACAATATCATGTCATCTGCAAATAAGGACAGCTTTTCTTCTTCTTTTCCAATTTGGATGCCTTTTATTTCTTCTTCTTGTCTAATTGCAATGGCTAATGCTTCCAGTACTATGTCGAACAGGAGTGGTGAGAGTGGGCATCCCTGTCTTGTTCCTGTTCTTAGGAGAAATGGTTTTAGTTTTTGTCCATTGAGTATGATGTTGGCTGTGGGTTTTTCATTTATGGCTTTTATTATGTTGAGGTATGATCCTTCTATTCCCACTTTGCTGCGAGTTTTTATCAAGAAAGGGTGTTGGATTTTGTCAAATGCTTTTTCTGCATCAATTGATATGACTATGTCAGTGGTCGACAAACTGCGGCTCGCGAGCCATATGTGGCTCGCGAGCCGTGGTTTGCCGCTCTGTTGACTAATGAGTTTGCTGACCACTGACCTAGACTCTCGATTCCAATAATTACAGGCTATTGTTGTTCCTTGTGATTAAGCCCCTATCCCAGTGGTCGGCAAACTCATTAGTCAACAGAGCGGCAAACGGCGGCGGCTCACGAGCCACAGTTTGTCAACCACTGGACTATGTGATTTTTATCTCTCAGTTTGTTTATGTGATGTATCACGTTTATTGATTTGCGGATATTGTACCATCCTTGCATCCCTGGGATAAATCCTGCTTGGTCATGGTGTATGATCTTTCTGATGTACTGCTGGATTCGATTTGCTATAATTTTGTTGAGGATTTTGGCATCTATGTTCATGAGGGATATTGGCCTATAATTCTTTTTCATTGTGTTGTCTTTATCTGGTTTTGGTATTAGGTTGATGCTGGCTTCATAGAATGAGTTTGGAAGTGTTCCTTCCTCTTGAATTTTTTTGGAATAGTCTGAGGAGGATAGGTTTAGTTCTTCCTTGAATGTTTGTTAAAACTCCCCTGTGAAGTTGTCTGGCCCCGGGCTTTTGTTTGCTGGAAGCTTTTTGATGACTGCTTCAATTTCTTCCATAATTATTGGCCTATTGAGATGTTTAGATTCTTCCTGATTGAGTTTTGGAAGATTATATTTTTCTAGGAATATATCCATTTCCTCCAGGTTGTCTAGTTTGTTGGAATAGAGTTGTTCATAGTATTTTTAAACAATCCTTTGTATTTCAGTGGGGTCTATTGTTATTTCACCTGTTTCATTTCTGATTTTGTTTATTTGGGTCCTCTCTCTTTGCTTCTTGGTGAGCCTGGCTAGAGGTTCATCAATCTTGTTTATCCTTTCAAAGAACCAGCTCTTGGTTTTGTTGACCTTTTGTATTTTTTTTTGGTCTCAATGTTGTTTATCTCTGCTCTGATCTTTATTATTTCCTTCCTTCTGCTTACACTGGGCTTTTCTTGTTGCTCTCTTTCTAACTCTTTGAGTTGTAGGGTTAGGTAATTTATTACCATTGTTTCTTGTTTTTTTGCAGTAGGCTTGTAGAGCTATGAACTTCCCTCTCAAGACTGCTTTTGCTGTGTCCCATAGATTTTGGATTGTTGTGTTTTCATTGTCATTTGTTGCCATGATGTTTTTTATTTATTCTTTGATCTCTCTGGTAACCCAGTCATTGTTTAATAGCATGTTGCTTAGTCTCCATGTGTTTGATTTTTTTGGATTGTTTTTATTATAGTTGATTTCCAGTTTTATGCCACTGTGATCTGAGAAGATGCTTGATATGCTTTCTATCTTCTTTAATTTGAAGAGACTTTGCCTGTGACCCAGTATATTGTCTATCTTTGAATATGACCCATGTGCACTTGAGAAGAATGTATATTCTGTGGCTTTGTGGTAAAATGTTCTGAAGATGTCAATTAATTCCATCTGATCTAGTGAGTCATTTAGGATTAATGTCTCTTTGCTGATTTTTTGTTTAGAGGATTTGTCCAATGGTGATAGTGGTGTGTTAAAGTCTCCTACTATGATTGTATTGCTGTCAATCTCTCCCTTGATATCTTCCAGGAGTCTTTTTATGTATTTGGGTGCTCCTGTATTGGGTGCGTATATGTTTACCAGGGTTATTCTTGTCTGATTGCTCCCTTTAGTATTATGAAGTGGCCTTCCTTATCTCTTTTTATGTCCTTAATTTTGAGATCTAATTTGTCAGATATAACTATTGCTACCCCAGCTTTTTTTTCATTTCCTTTCACCTGAAAAACCTTTTTCCACCCCTTCACCCTCAGTCTGTGTGTGTCTTTTGTTCTGAGGTGAGTTTCTTGTAGACAGCAGATGTATGGGTCATGTTTTCTTATCCAATCCGTTACCCTATGTCTTTTGATTGGGGCATTTAATCCATTTACATTTAAAGTTATTATTGATACATACTTGTTTGTCGCCATTTTTATTCTTTACCCCTGCGTTCCTTCTTCGCTTCCTATTTCTTTTTTTTACAGCAGACCCTTTAGCATTTCTTGCATTGCTGGTTTGGTGGTAATAAATTCCCTTAGTCCTTTTTTGTGTGTGAAGCTCCTGATTTCACCTTCAATTTTGATTGATAGTCTTGCTGGGTACAGTATTCTTGGATTAAGACCCTTCCTTTGCATGACTTTGTATATTTCATTCCATTCTCTTCTGGCCTGATGTGTTTCTGTTGAGAAATCAGTCGCTATTCTGATGGGGGATCCTTTGTAGGTAACTTTCTGTCTCTCTCTGGCTTTTAAGATTCTTACTTTGTCGTTGGTGTTTGCCAATTTAATTATAATGTGCCTTGGCATCAGTCTTTTCGGGTTCATTTTGCTTAGGACTCTGTGAGGTTCTTGGATTTGTGTGGGTTTTTTCTTTCCTATATCAGGGGAGTTTTCTGTCATTATTTCTTCAGACAGGTTTTCTATTCCTTGCTCAGTTTACTCTCCTTCTGGAACCCCTATTATGTGGATGTTGTTTTGTTTCGTGTTGTCCCAAAGTTCCCTTAGGCTCTCCTCCTGCTTTTTAATTTTTTTTTCTAGAAGCTGCTCTACTTGGGTATTTTTTCTACCTTGTCTTCTAGCTCACTGATGTGGTCCTCTGCTTCTTCTAGTCTACTCTTGATACTTTCTATTGAGTTCTTTACAACAACGATGTTATTTTTCATTTCTTCTTGGTTCTTCTTCATTTCCTTTTTGTTCTTCAACATATTGTCGAATTTGTCTTCCATTCTTTTCAGCCACCTTATGACCATTTCTCTGAATTCTTTCTCTGACAGGTTGCTTGCCTCCATTTTGTTTACTTCCTTTTCTGGTGATGCCTGCTTTTCTTTCATATGTGGGCTGTTTCTTTGTCTCCCCATGATCTCTGTTTTCTGGGTGTCTGGTTATGTAGTTCTCTCTCTCCTGCGTTGATTTAAAGGACAAAATACAACACAACAAGGTACAATGCATAAGGCTCTGAACACAAATGTATTCATGATATTAATAACCCCAAATAAAGGTGACCACTAGAGAAAGGCGAATTAGAGGATAGGAGAGAAAGGAGAAGAGAAAAAGGAAAAAAGAAAAGAAACAGAGTGTAAAAATGAAATTGGGTAGAGGAAAAAAAAGTAAGAGAGAAAAGAGAGAGAATAAGAATGAAGATGGGAAAAAAACTATATATATATGGGGAGAAAACTCCAATAGAACAGCCACTAATTCCAACACATGCCAGCAACAAGTACCTGGAGATGAATGCATACCACAAACAACAAGTAATATCAAGTGAGGTGAGGGAAAACAGAAGCAAAAAACAAACAAAAAGAAAAAGCAAAACAATTTCACAAACAAGCATAAACAATCGATATAATCAACAATCAAGCAAACAACAACAAAAGGACAGAGAGAAAAAAATAAAAAAATAAAATAAAATTTTTTTTTTGATAGTGAAGAAAGAGAAGAGAGAGGTGTGTATGGACTTGGAGCAGGGGATTGGAAATTAGATATATAAGTAGGGTGGAATTTTAACAGGGGGTAAAAAGAAGGAATAGGGAGAATCTAAAGCAAGAATAGGGTAACAGAAACAGGACAACAAAAGGGGAAAAGTGAGTAAGAGAGTGATGGCATAAAGGTAAAGTTGAGATAGAGTAAAATGATGCTAAAGGAAAGATGAAAATAGAATGCAGAACACTAATCCCAAAGTAAAATAAAGAGAAAATAAAATGACACTTAAAAAAAACAAAGGTAAAATAGTAATAGTAATAATACTGATTGAAAATAAAAATGTAATAATTAAAAAGGTAAAATCAAGCGAGGGAAAAAAATTTAGTTTCTTAAGTAAAAGATGAAAAAATAAATAAAAATGTGCAGTAGTGAAGGTCATTCACTTCCTCTGCTGTTCTGTTTGGCACGCCTGTTTCCTAGTCAGAACAGTATTGAAGTTCCCTGCATTCCACTGCTCCTCAGTGTTGTAAGACAGTCCTGATTTTTAAGCAGGCAGTACGTCCTTATTTCTTCTATGCCTTTATTTGTGTTTACACAAGAGTCAATTTGTGATTCAACCCCTGGGTGGCAGTGTTTCTGGATTGACCTCCAGGTCTATAGGCCCTCTCTAGCTGGTGTTTAGATTTGTTTTCCCTATGGCACTTAATACCGGTTTGGGGGAGTGGGTTGCCCCAGAGCTGGTTCTCTGATGGCTATTCCCTGCTCTGATCCCCAGGTTCCAGAAAAACAACTTTCTCCTGCAGTCTCTTAGATTGTCCCCAATTGGGTGATCCTATGTATTGGGCTTAGTAATCAGAAGCAAGGATTTAAAGAGGAAAAAATAATAATTAAAAAATAAATAAAAAAAAGAGCCTGAGTAAGGGTGCGAACTCCGGGGCTGTGCACAAGTCTGTGCAGTCTTTTTTCCCCTTGGGTCTAAGCAGCCGGCACACTTTTAAAATTTTTAGGCTGTCCTTTTGCGCCCAGATCAAAGTGGGTTGCTTTTTAGGGTTCCCTTCTGTTAGCAGCTCTGCGGACCCCCTTCCACATTCACGGATCATGCCAGCCCCAACAGCCACGGATTTTTCTAGGCACAGACTTCCCCCCGGTCCTCCAGCTCCCATGTACGTGTTCTCTCTCCTGCCAGGACCACAGACCTCACCTTATCCCAGGCAAAAGCTGACCTTTCTGTGAGGGAGTGTAGAGCTCCTCTGAATCGGCGTGCTTATGCCACTTGGTGTTCTCAGGTTCGCAGCTGTTCAGTGGGTGCCGTATTTGTAGATTCCCTGGGCTTTTCAGGCCTCTGATAACATCCACTTTCCCCTTCAAGATGGCGCAGTCTCCGCGTCTGAGCGGGTTGCTCTGGAGGGAACCCAGCAGCAGTGGGGGCTGCCCGGTCAGGGGAGCCCCGTCCAGCAGTCCCCCACAGTCTCCTGGAATATAGCTGTCCCTCAACTCACCAACAAACACTCCCCATGCGACCACACACTCTCCCTTTGTTTTCTCACTCCACACTATCTTGCAGTCCGCCTTCCTGTCGGCAGCTATCTTCCTCTCTCTGTAATAGTTTTTTTTTTAAAATAAAGTCTCTTAGTATGAGTAAAACAGTAATTTAATGTTACTATAATCACCTTCTAGTGCATAATCCACTCTTTCCCATTAAATAGTATTTAAATGAGAATCATTTAGATATTTGCTCTGTGAATGTACTTGAACATTTTAATGTCTTCCCACTAGGAAATGGGATTTCCTGGGAGAACATGCACATAATTGTGAATGGGTTGTGACTAGAGCAGGGTGTCTTTTACCTGTGTTTGAATAGTTAAAAGTCTTTGATAAAGCATTTATTTGTAGATACTGTTAATGTAAAAAATCTATTGAAACTTGTAAAGAATTTTTGTGAGTTTATTTGAGCCAAACTGTCGACATATGCCGGGAAGCAGAACCTCAATGAGTTGAGATCATGCTCCAGAGAATGGCGGGTTACATTTGTAGTTATACATTGCAATCAAAGCAGGAAATAGGTGGGTTACATGAAATTTATTGGTGATGGATTAAGGAGGTGGGATAAAGCAAAGCGGTGGGAAACCTCTGGGATTGGATAAAAAGTAAAATGATGGACACATACTTAGGTGGGTGCAGGAACAATCCTATATAATAAAGAGGTAATATGCAAATTGACCATCACTCCAACACACAAGATGGCTGCCCCCATGTGGTCAAAGATGGCCACCCCATGTGGACACAAGATGGCTGCCACAAGATGGCTGGCAGGGGAGGGCAATTGGGAGGGACCAGGCCTGCAAGTGAGGGCAGTTGGGGGTGATCGGGCCTGCAGGGGAGGAGAGTTGGGAGAGACCAGGCCTGTAGGGGAGGGCAGTTAGGGGTGACCAGGCCTGCAGGGGAGGACAGTTAGGGGCAACCAGGCCAGCAGGGGAGGGCATTTAGGGGTGACCAGGCCATCAGGGGAGGGCATTTAGGGGTGACCAGGCCATCAGGGGAGGGCATTTAGGGGCATTCGGACCACAGGGGAGCAATTAGGCGTCGATCAGGCTGGCAGGGGAGTGGTTAGGAGGTGATCAGGCTGGCAGGCAGAAGCGGTTAGGGGCACTCAGGCAGGCAGGCAGGAGAGCAGTTGGGAGCCTGCAG
The DNA here is from genome assembly GCF_963455305.1 of Plecotus auritus. Classification (NCBI taxonomy): domain Eukaryota; kingdom Metazoa; phylum Chordata; class Mammalia; order Chiroptera; family Vespertilionidae; genus Plecotus; species Plecotus auritus. Next base: position 112,532,405 of record NC_137773.1, read on the forward strand.
TCCTGGATTGTGAGAGGGATGTCCGACTGCCCATTTAGGCCCGATCCTATCAGGATCGGGCCTAAATGGGCAGGTGGACATACCTCAAGGGGTCCCAGATTGGAGAGGGTGCAGGCTGGGCTGAGGGACACCCCCCCCCCCCCGTGCACGAATTTTGTGCACCGGGCCTCTAGTTAACATGATAATGAAGGAATTTTGTGGTATCTGTCCTGGCACCCACCACATTTGGTTGTGCCCCAGGGGGTCCAGAAAAAGGGAAGTTACAAGTTACCCAGATAACAAGGGTATGTTATCATAGATGCAAAAAGACAGATAGGCTCAGTTAAGGTAAAGGTTGACCTTGTCAGTGAAGATACCGGCCTAGGATGTAACTGCCCACCATAACTGCGTTTAGGTAAAGTTTAATTTCAGACCATCCTTTGTGGTTACTTTAGGTCTCTGAGTTTGCAAGACTGTCATGCAGGCCTCCCCTGAGCTTGTCAGGTCAGCATGTGGCCCCTTTCGTCCACATCACCAATCAAGAAAACCTTAAAGCTGTTAAGGCTTGGACCTTATTAGTAAGAAGTCTGGAGGCCCGTTCCGAGCCAGCTCTATGCTAGTGGAGGGTTAGTCCTTGGAAGCACTCTCCTGCCTGAGAGTCAAAATGGCATTATAATGTACTTCCTTAATGGGAGAAACAGAACCGAAGTGACAGAACCAGGAAAGGTGATGGTAACTAACCCAGACGTGCTTAGAGTCACCAGCAAGTCTCTTGAGGGGTCACGTGATGTCTGGAGGTCCAGCACATGGGATTATCTCCGAGGCCAGAGAGAGATGTGCTGACGTCCGCTAACTCGCTAAGGTAGACTAAACAGCCCGAAGCAGAAGGACGATCCATTCCCTTTGAACTTCCTGCCAGTCCGTTCGCATAGGCCCCCATGTGGCATTCTTCCAGAACTGCACGATTATTAGCGCGGTCTCCCTCAAAATAACTTAGAATCTGTGGGCTTTTGCTGTTTAGGCAGAGACCTAATATCAAGTATATCCAGTGTAGGTGTGTGTGCTCCCAGACCATGTGCGTGAGCACCCTCCTGCAGGAGAGCTATTTGTCTTGCAAAAAAAAAAAAAAAAAAAAGTATATCTAATTGTGTCTCACCTCAGAAGCTGCACAGGGTTTCAGGTCTGGCATATTTGTACATGACATTTAAAAATAGACCAGTCACATCCCTCTTTAGTCACATCCAATGAAATATAAATATCACAGGGAGTGACATTTTGTCACTCAGTTTAAAAATAGACGAGCAAGCTCTTCTTTGACCTTCACAAGTTTCACATAGCTTTTCTCCTTAAACTTGTAATTTATATTGCTTTTCCCCCAGAATTCATTATGCTTTAAAAAATGTGTGTGTACATTTATATGCATATATACACATGTCTGTGCGCACACACAGAGAGGGCAAGAAAGAGAAATTAAATCCTTCTAACAGGTTCCTCTCTGGATTTTAAAATTTCTAGTACACAACTGATTAAAAAGAACTAATTATTAAACATAGGAGATAAGAATTGACTCAAGCCCCCACTTAATTAGACCAGTGGATTAGCTTTGTGGTGCTTGTACTAAAGAAGAGACCATTGCTATCATCTATTCTGAACTGTTTGGCCACTTTAGAGGCTTAAATCTTGGAGAAACATGCTACAGTAGGATTCTGGACGGTGAAAGGTATGCCTTTCTCTTGTGAGGAGGAGAAGGGACATTTTGAAAGAGAAGTTCATCTTGAGTTCAGCAAGACCAGCTTTTAGGGAGACTAAACATGAATTTGAGGATCTGAACATTGATTCCCGCAAAGCCCTGACACCCAGGTTAAGGGTGAATGTTAGAGCCTCCTGTCTCCTTGAAGTTCCCTCCATGCATCACTGCCACCCCCACCTGGGGGTGAGGGGAGTGGAGTCTCTTCTCTCTTTCCTACAGATAACACAGTCCTTATTTATTAAACAAACTAGTGGCCCGGTGCACAAAATTAGTGCATGGGGGGTGGTGTCCTTCAGCCTGGCCTGCACCCTCTCCAATCTGGGACTCCTTGGGGGATGTCCGACTGTCTCTGTGGGATCAGGCCTAAATTGGCAGTCAGACATCTCTCTCACAATCCGGGACCACTGACTCCTAACCGCTCACCTGCCTGCCTGCCTGATCACCCTAACCACTCTGCCTGCCAGCTTGATCACCCCTAAATGGCCCCCGCCGGCCTGCTCACCCCCAACTGCTCCCCCCGGCTGGCCTGCCTGTCCCCAACTGCCCACACCCCTCCGCTTGCCTGATCACCCCTAACCACCTCTGCCTTGGCCCCACCACCATGGCTTTGTCTGGAAGGTCTCCCGGTCTAATTAGCATATTACCCTTTTATTAGTATAGAAGTCAGCCGGGCAGGGCACATGCCCAGGTTGTGGGCTCGATCCCTGTGTGGGGCGTGCAGGAGGCAGCCGATCCATGATTCTCTCATCATTGATGTTTTCATCTCTCTCTCCCTCTCTGAAATCAATAAAAATATATTTAAAAATAAATAAAGTAAAAAAAATGTATTCGATTTCACTGTATCATTGAGAATGTCTTTATTTAATCATGTACTTTTAATAAATATGTTCTCTAATTCCTACTTGTTGAATGCTGCATTCTTTTTAGTCTGTAAGTTGATTGATAAATTACTAAGAAATTATCCTTTTGTTTTATTGAGTCCTAACTTTATTTTCTACCTGTTTAGTTTTACTTGCCACGTTTATGCTACATGCCATGCATTATTGTCTCTTCTTTCTGTACCCTTCTGCCTTTTTATTTGCAGACAATAATTTTCTATTTTCTCTTTCCTCTAACGCACCAAAGTTCAGCATTCTTACTGTTTTACTAGAAGTTCTCTAAATTTTTAGCAAACATACCGTCATGTTTTCTTACCCATTTCAAAAATTATTACCTGTAACTTCTGCTTCCTGAAAAATATCAAGACATTTAGCATCCTGTTATTTACTTTCTACCTCCACTTATCCTCACTCCTCAAACTCATGAGAATCATCTGTAATATTAGTTTCTGCCTGCTAGTAATTGTTCAATTTCAAGTTATGCCTATTGGAATTTCAAATTGCTGCACATTACACATCCACATCACCAATTAGTTTCTCTGTCTCTATTTTTAGTTTAATTTTTTAAAAAGGTTACTAAGCAACAGTTTCTCACAATTCTGACCAAGAAAGGAGGAGCATGCAGTAAACATTAGAGATGAGAAAAGGGATATAAACCCAGATAAACAGAAAGTCTAAAGATCGCAGAATACTATGAACTACTTTTAGCTAATACATTTGGAAATCTAATGTTACCTAGGAAGCTACATTTTCAACAATAATCCTACATAATAAAGCTGTAATATGCAAATTAACCCTCACACCCTCACAAGATGGCTGCCTACGACCAGGCCGGCAGGGGGGTTAGTGAGGGACAACCAAATTAGTAAACAAGCAAGCTGCATGGGGCGACCAGGCCGACAGGGTGGTTAGTGAGGGACGACCAAATGACTGAACAAGCAGGCTACGTGGGGCGATGAGGCTGGCAGTGGGGGGCAGTTGGGGGTGACCAGGCCAGCAGGGGGGGGGGCAGTTGGAGGCAACCAGGTCGGCACACAGAGGTAGTGAGGAGTGATCAGGCTAGTGGTGGGTGGGGTAGTTAGGGGCGACCAGGCAGGTGAGCCATTAGAAGCCAGCGGTCCAGGATTGTGAGAGGGATGTCCGACTGCCGGTTTAGGCCTGATCCTGGGGATCGAACATCCCCCAAGGGGTCCCGGATTGGAGAGGGTGCAGGCTGGACTGAGGGGAGCCCCCTCCCCAGGCTTGAATTTCATGCACCGGGCCTCTAGAATAATTATCAAAATTGAAGCAGCAGATAGGAAACCACATAGATGACTTGCCCTGGGAGATATGATTCTGATCTGCTACTGGAGAGTTGACTGTCTTCAAGACAGAGTCCCATAAATTGTTGCAGATCAAAAAATAAAAATGAAAAAAACAAACAAAGACAGAAACATTTCCATTCATTTGATGAGGCTGTTATGACTTGCTTTCAAGACAAAGTGCACATAGACAAAGAAAACCATAACCCAGTCACATGGATTTACATAAAAAATTCTACACAAGATATTAGCAAGTTTAACTCAACAGTGCAAAAGAACAATTTAGCACAGACAACTGGGATCTGTTGAAGAATATGAGCGGTTAGAGCTGAGACATTCAGTTAATATGCTTTAGTTGTCTATAAATAAAAATAAATCTGATCATCTTAATAATGTTGAAAAGTTATTAAAAATCAGTAATACTGCCAAAACTGGTTTTGCTCAGTGGATAGAGCGTCGGCCTGCAGACTGAAAGGTCCCAGGTTCGATTCCGGTCAAGGGCACGTACCTTGGTTGCGGGCACATCCCCAGTAGGAGGTGTGCAGGAGGCAGCTGATCAATGTTTCTCTCTCATCGATGTTTCTAACTCTCTGTCCCTCTCCCTTCCTCTCTGTAAAATATCAATAAAATATATTTTTAAAAAAAATCAGTAATACTTATATTGCTTAGGAATCTGAGAATAAAATAAAACCACCTTAATTTTATTTTTATTTATTTTTTAAATAAATCTTTATTCAGATTATTACAATTGTTCCTCTTTCCCCCCCCATAGCTCCCCACCCCATGCCCTTACCCTCCCCCCCCACTGTCCTCATCCATAGGTGTACAATTTTTGTCCACTCTCTTCCTGCACCCCCAATATCCCTTTCCCCTCGAGAATTGTCAGTGTACTCCCTTTCTATACCCCTGATTCTATTATATTCACCAGTTTATTCTGTTCGTCAGATTTTTTATTCACTTGATTTCTAGATTCACTTGTTGATAGATATGTATTTGTTGTTCATAATTTTAATCTTTACATTTTTCTTCTTCTTCCTCTTCTTAAAGAATACCTTTCAGCATTTCATATAATACTGGTTTGGCGGTGATGGACTCCTTTAGCTTTTTATTATCTGTGAAGCTCTTTATTTGACCTTCAATTCTGAATGATAGCTTTGCTGGGTAGAGTAATCTTGGTTGTAGGTTCTTGCTATTCATCACTTTGAATATTTCTTGCCACTCCCGTCTGGCCTGCATAGTTTCTGTTGAGAAATCAACTGACAATTGTATGGGTGCTCCCTTGTAGGTAACTAACTGTTTTTCTCTTGCTGCTTTTAATATTCTTTCTTTGTCTTTTGCTCTTGGCATTTTAATTATGATGTGTCTTGGTGTGGTCCTCTTTGGATTCCTTTTGTTTGGGGTTCTCTGTGCTTCCTGAACTTATAAGTCTATTTCTTTCACCAGGTGGGGGAAGTTTTCTGTCATTATTTCTTCTAATAGGTTTTCAGTATCTTGCTCTCTCTCTTCTTCTGGCACCCCCATAATTCGGATGTTGGTACGCTTGAAGTTGTCCCAGAGGCTCCTTACACTATCTTCATATTTTTGGATTCTTTTTTCTTTTTGCTTTTCCAGTTGGGCGTTTTTTGCTTCTTTGTATTTCAAATCTTTGACTTGATTCTTGTGATCCTCTAGTCTGCTGTTGGATCTCTGTATATTATTTTTTATTTCAGTCTTATTTTTTTTATTTCATTTACACTTATGCTTAATTTCTAGTTGGTCCTTTTTCATATCCTTGAGGGTCTCGCTAAATTTATCGGCCTTTTCTAGAAAATTCTTGAAAAACCTTATAACCGTGGTTTTGAACTCTATATCCAGTCATTTGCTTTCCTCCATTTCTTTCATTTGTGACTTGTTTCTTTGTCTCCACATTTTGGCTACTTCCCTGAGTTGACAGAGTGACTTTGTGTGCTAGGTGTCCTATAGGGCCCAGTGGCTCAGCCTCCCCAGTTACCTGAGGTGGACACTCTTGGTGCACCCCTTTGTGGGCTGTGTGCACAGTCTTGTTGTAGTTAAGCCTTGATTGTTGTTTGTATCACTGGGAGGAATTGACCTCCAGGCCAATTGGCTGTGAGGATCAACTTTGTCTACGCTGGGAGAACTTCTGTGCTGGAGACACCCTTATGAGACAAGAGTGTGTCCCTTATGCATCTGAGGAGTTGTAATCTGGATAGTCCCACTCTGATCCCTGGGTACACTGGCTCTTGGATCTCCAAAGAAGTGCTAATTTAGCCTCTGCCTGAGGCCACCCAGCAGGAGCTATGGAGAGAGCTGCAGATTCCCCTTCTTTGTTTGGGGGTTAGAGTTGCCCAGATGAGGCTCAGTTGTGAAGCAATGCAAGCTGCTGCGGGGCCTTGGGCCTTCTTTTGGATGTTCTGGGTCTCAATGACTCAGCTGCAGTTTGTTAGGTAAGATTAGAATTCAAAGGACCAGGCTATTTATATGCAAAAGCCTCTGTGCTCAGCTTGGATTGGGTGGGATCTCAGGGCGGAGCACACAGCAATGGCTTCCAGTCAGCCCTGCCCTTAGAGGCCGCTGGGTCTCAGTGTCCTGCAGTAATCGCTGCAAGCACCTCTGAGAGAAAGCCACCCTCAAGTTTTGCCCACTGCCAGACAGTCCAGTTTTTCCCCGTATGAGTCTAGGTCCCCAGAGTCTCACCCGGAACTGGAGTTCAGAGCAGTTAGGAGCTTGTGTGTCTCCCTCCCGCTTGAGAAAGCCAGCCGCATACTCAGGTGCCAGCCCTCTCCGAGCACGCGCCTCCGTACCTCTGCCTTCCACTGCTCCTGTGAGTCTCAGTGAGCTTTTCTCTTTCCTTCTAGTTGTAGAATTTCCACTCAGCCAGCCTTCCTGTGGTTCTGGATGATGTCCATTTTGTCTTTTAGTTGTAGTTTTGAAATTGTTGTGTGAGGCAGCAGTTTAGGTGTTTACCTATGCCGCTATCTTGGTTTCTCCCCAAAACCACCTTAATTTTATGTCACAAACACACATCAAATACAGCAAAACAAGAATGCCTACTATAACTGCCATGACCCAGGAAGTCCTGGTCATCATGAGTAAGTGAGGTATCGGCCTAGCCGGCGTGGCTCAGTGGCTGATCGTCCACTGTCCACCAGGAGGTCACAGTTCAATTCTAGGTCAGGGCACATGTCCAGGCTGCAAGCTCAATCCCCAATAGGGGTATGCAGGAGGCAGCCAATCAATGTTTCTCTCTCATCGATATTTTCTTTTTTTTAAACCTTACCCAAGGATATGTTTCCATTGATTTTTAGAGAGTGGAAGGGAGAGGGAGAGACAAGAGAGAGAAACATCAATGTGAGAGAGACATTGATTGGTTGCCTCCTGCACAGCTCTGCGAACAGGGCCAAGGATGGAGCCTGCAACCGAGATATATGCCTTTGATCCAAATTGAGCCTGGGACCCTTCAGTCTCCGGCAGACACTCTATCCACCTAGCCAAACCAGCTAGGGCTCTCATTATTTTTATCTCCCCCCCGCCTCTGAAATCAATAAATACATATTTTAAAAAATAGAATTGAGGTATCAGTATTAAAAAGGACTTCAGAACTGTTATATAAATAACTAGAGGCCCTGTGCATGAATTCGTGCACGGGTGGGGTCCCTGTGGGTGGCCTGCAGGGATTGGGCCGAAACCCAGTCCAATGCTGCCTGCAGCTCCTGCCTACCACTTGCGCTCATTCCGGCCCCACTTGCCTGCCGTGGGCTTATGCCCAATTAGTCCTGATCGGGAGAGGCTTGTGCTGCTGCAGCAGCGCTTGCCAGCCATGAGTCCTGGGTCTGGCGCCCTCCCAAGGGGAGTGGCCTGTGGGATCAGGCTGAAACTGGCTCTCTGACATCCCTTGAGGGGTCCCGGATTGCGAGAGGGTGCAGGCCAGGCTGAGGGACCCCACTGGTGCACAATCAGGCCGGGGAAGAACCGCAGGAGGGCTCCAGGGCATGTCCAGCCCATCTCATTCAGTCCCGATCAGCCGGACCCCACAGCAAGCTAACCTACTGGTAGGAGTGTCTTCCCCCTGGTGGTCAATGCACGTCATAGCGATTGGTTGACCAGTTGACTCTTTGCCCGCTGGTGGTCAGTGCATGTCATAGTGAGCAGTTGGGTATCCTTAGCATATCATTAGCATATTATGCTTTGATTGGTTGAATGGATGACCCAATGACCGGACACTTAGTATATTAGGCTTTTATTATATAGAATGATTGTCTGCCTAGAAAACCCAAGAGAATCAACTGGAAAGACACTATAACTAGTGTTTATTAATGTAAATTATAAATTATAAATATTTTTTAAAGCATTAATATTCCTATGGGTTAGGTAGAAAATAAAAATTAAGAAATCTCCTATATAGAAGGTACAAAAACAAACAAAAATCTAGGAATACACTTGGAAATAATTGAGACCAGTGTGAAAAAAACTAGGTCTTTTCTGAAGGTAGAACACCTAACAAATGATCCATCACAGCCCTAATGGGAAGACAAATTAGAAACAAATCTGTGCATTAAAGCTATCCTCATAAAATCTTGTTTCTTGGTGTGAGGAGCAGGGAGGGGCTTGATTTCAGGATTCAACTGAGATGAAAGCCTTGGGCTGCGGGCACAGGCACAGAGCCAGCGACACCTCCGGCAGCAGCGGCATTGGCCTTGGTCGTCCCCTTAAATCACAGGGTGACATAGAAACCCTGCCCAGGCCTGGCCCCATCCACGATTCTCCTTTAATGCGGACAGGTGGGGCCCAGGTTTTGCTAAATTTTAATTTTTTTCAGTTACAGTTTGCATTCAGTATTGTTTTGTGTTAGTTTCAGGTGTACAGCATAATGGTGAGACAGTCATCCACTTTATAACCAGGCCCGGCACCAGGTATGGTTATAGGTTTGGTGTATTTTAAAAGCCCCCAAAGGTCATTCTAATGCGTTGCCAAGGGGGAGTCACTGAGCTATGAAGACTGAGAAGTGGCTTCAGTCCTTGGAGCTTGATAAGCGAGGAAAGGAGAAAGCCTTCAAACAGCAGCAGTTAGCTACTTGGACGGTCACTTCAGGGACTAACGTGAAGCTGACCCCTTGGGAACACTAAGCAGAACACCTTCTGGATGGAGGGAACTGTGATGACACAGCGAGAGAGTGAGAGAAGCTTTTCCTTCAGCTCGTTCCATTGCAGTCATCTGCGTTGCAGATGCACAGCTTGCTTTCCAAGGACGTGCCCTGGTCAGGGTACCTGCCCAATCCTTAAGGAAAGCACCTGCTCTGGCCTCCTGAGCTGTGTGGCGGGCGCCTCTCAGGTCTCGTTGCTCTCTTGCAGGGGCCCTGCCAGGGCGCGGGCCATGGCGTACTTTGGGGAAGGAAGGGGGCCCATCCACATGGACAACGTGGCGTGCACAGGCAGCGAGCGGGCCCTCGCCGACTGCCTCAAACAGGAGATCGGGAGGCACAACTGTCGCCACAGTGAAGACGCGGGCGTTATTTGTGATTATTTTGGCAAGAAAGCGCCAGGTAACGGTGATAAAGGTAAGTCCCCTTCTGGCCCCTGGAGCCCCCAGTCATGACTGGGAGCAGTACCCCCATAGCCGAGCCCCAGCCCAGGAATGCACGCCGCCCGGTGCTGCTGGGAGGCGTGTCCAGGGAGCCAGGGCGCTCCTGCCCGAGCCGCTGTGGAGGCAGTAACCGTCCGAGTCGTCTGTGTTCTGAAAGCCCGAGTTGACATTTATTTCATAAAAAGAAATGAAAATATGAAGATGAATGCCAGAAGGGCACTTCTACTCATCCTGATATTTAAAACAGGGATCATTTTTTAAATAGAAGAAGAAATTATTTTTTGTAGATTTTATTTTGTGAAATTAAAAATGTCAGGAAAAGGAAAAAGAATATTTTCATAGGAGGCAGTCACTGATGTGTTATGCTTAAATAGAAGAGTTCTTGAAAGCTCCGAGTGTAATTTTTATGAAACAAGTACTGCTTTAACCAGTTAACTGCCACACGTCCGAAACGGAAGCCACCCTTGCGAATTATAGCCGCTTATGGCGTGCACCCGGGTAAGTGAGTAAGCGGAAGCACTCGCTGTTTGGAGAAAACTGGCCTGTTGTATGGAAAGAGCCATCACCTCTTTGTTTACACAGACTGAAGTTCACAGTCATGACATGCTGGGTTTTCTGCAAAGCAGGTGCCTCAGCACTTGGTCATTGTCCTCTCACATCACTTCATAGCTGCCCAAGAGCAGACGGTAAATAAGCTGGGTCTCGTTCATGTAGTTCTTCACTATCTGAGGGGCTTTTGAATGTAGAGAGAAACATTTACAACCCTTTGTGCTCGGAGACACATGTATTTATATGCGTGACAAATAGGAGTTGGCAAGCCAGTTCTTCCTAAGTGTTGGTTATAACTTATTTTATTAAATTCCCTTCAGTGATCCAACCTCCAGTTACAAGTGGAATATAACTAGTAGAACATTCTTTCAATTATTCCTTAAGCAAAAGAAAAACACAAAAACCCAGTAATTGTAAAATGTTTTACTGTATTTACTATATTCCCATGTAAACCTATTTTAAAGTATGACATAGATTTATTTCTCCATGATTTATGCATTTGTTCTTATGCCTTCTTAGAGTTAATCCTCACCCAAGGATATTTTCCCATTGATTTTTGGAGAGAGTGGAAGGAGAGAGGGAGGGAGAGAGAGAGAGAGAGACATTGATGTGAGAGAGACACATTGATTGGTTGCCTCCCGCACATGCCCAGACCTGGGGCTAGGATTGATCCTGCAAGCCAGGTATGTGCCCTTGACTAGAATTTAACCTGGGGCCCTTCGGTCCATGGGCTGATGCTTTATCTACTGAGCCAAACCAGCCAGGACAGGCCTTCCTAGAGTTGTAGCAATGTTTATTTTGATACATTTCCATGGTTCCAGTGCTACTGTACGTCAAATAAAAAGATTTTTTTGCAGACCCCCCCAGATGCAGAGTATCCCTTATTTACCTGTTGCTTCTGTGTTGAGGCTCGAGACCTAGTGACCGACTGCTAGAAGGTGATTCAGACTTCAGCCGTTGGTCATCTGAGGAGATCCTTTTATAAATGAGCTTCATAGCCTTTTAATCATTGTACCAGTGGACTTTATGGCCTTTGATAGATTTTCCTTCCTTGCAAGCTGGTGCTCTGCTCAGAATGAGGTCAACGCCAGCCCCGCTGGCTCAGTATTACCTCGTCCCTGCTTGGCAGCATCCCGCTGGCCTGGCTCGGAGGGTTCCTGCAAACGTATGTTCTCCCATATTTTACAGTTGGCAGTGCCAGTGAGAGGCCTGGCATCCTGCGGTGAGGACCCAGCCTGAGCATGAGCTCATGTGGCACTCATTCCTCTTGGGGACCTTGCGGGACCTCCTCCATAGGACATGCCAGTGCTGACTTCCTGCTGGGCCACCCTCTACTGGTTACCAAGGCAACCATTGGTGCTGACAGGTCTCCATGTCCTCACCCAGAAAGAAAAACAGTCTCTACCTACCCTTTATACACATGTACTTCCCCAAAGAGCAGAATGCTCACCTGTCAATTCTACCTTCTGAAACATCGAAAAATTAGCTATACCTTAGATTTCATCTGCTTTTGCACACCACTTACCATATATTTTTAATTTGGCCTCTTTTTTTATGCTCTTGCTGTAAAGTTTGTTATCTTGGAAGTGTGATTAAATACAGTTTGCCAACCCAGCCAGAGTGGCTCAGTGGTTGAGCGTCGACCTATGAACCAGGAGGTTGCAGTTCGATTCCCAGTCAGGGCACATGCCTGGGTTGCGGTCTCTGTCCCCAGTGCGGGGCGTGCAGGAGGCAGCTGATCCATGATTCTCATCATTGATGTTTCTATCTCTCTCTCCCTCTCCCTTCCTCTCTGAAATCAATAAAAATATTTAAAAAAAATATTTAAAAAGTGCTCACAGCTCTTCTTGAATTGTCTAGCAGGTCTTCCGTTTTTTACCAGAAGGCCCTAAAAAATTTAAGTAAACAAACAAACAAACAAATAAATAAATGAATAAATAAATAAATAAATAAATAAATACAGTTTGCCACCTGAAGGGGCGCAGTAAGCCCTTTGGTGTGTTGATATGGGAGTCGGTGTGCATGTGGGTCAGCTGCCCTCTGAGGGAGGCGCTGCCCCTCAGAGTTGCCTGTGCACACAGGGCTGGCAGAGGGCTTTGTGTGAAAAGCAAGGGACTAGACCACTGTGGCCTTTGGTTAATGTTCCCGAAGCCCTAACAGCCTCTCCCCAGCAGAGGAGGCGGTGTAGGTTCTGATGGGTCAGATCCGGAACCGGGAAACCCGAGTGCCCCGCTCTGCCGTGAGTGGCGCTGCCTTGGGGCTTGAGAAGGCACCGTTTGGCTCCTGTCAGAAAAGCAGCCAGTCGTTTGAGGAGGAGGCATTTGAAACGGAGCAGGAGCAGCGGGGTCTGTGTGACTGTTTCCCGCCCTCGATCTGAGAGTAATTCCTCGTTTCTGCCCAGCGCCCATCCCGTCCGGCTGTGGGCTCCGACCGCTGCACCGTCGGCAGAAGCGCATTGTTGGCGGGAAGAACTCTCTAAGGTAAAGGTCCTCAGGGGAGACTCTCAGGTCAGAGGTACTGGGATGCACTCGGGTACAAACTGGGTCCGTGATTTACTCGTGGTGTTTTCCAATCAAACCCGGGCCACACTGTGCATCCAGGCCCTGTGTGGTTTTCACGTCGCTGTCCTGATTCCGAGCTGCTGAGCGCACGCGGCAGAAACCAGCTCCACCCGGAGAGCAAGCGCAGCTGCAGAATTCACTGAGTGTGGCACCTGTTCCTTCTGGACGTGACTCCTGTTCGCAGTTACTTTGCTGCTGGACATGCTAATGGAAAACCAGCGCTTTGCCCAGTGAATGCTCTTCAGGCTGCTTAGGGGAGGGGCGTGAGGAGGGTGAAAGGCGGGGAGCACACTTCTCATCCCGAAGCACAGAGGAGGCGCTGGTTTCTGGAATGGGGTGCCCAGGTGCCGGTCTGTGCGGGGCCGGGGGCACCGTTCCCACGGCAGGAGGATCTTTCACCCGGGCCCTTTGATGCCCCCAAGCCTGCCAGTCGTTGTCCTAAAGATGCTCCCCTGCCTCTCCTGGGCCTTGATGAGCCGCCTGCTTTCTTCCAGGGGCGGCTGGCCCTGGCAGGTGTCGCTGCGCCTCAGGTCCCCCCGCAGGGACGGCCGGCTCCTCTGCGGGGCCACGCTGCTGAGCAGCTGCTGGGTGCTGACGGCCGCGCACTGCTTCAAGAGGTACGTCCACTCCAGACAGCCCTCCCTCCAGTCCCTTCCCGCCCTTCCTCCCCCAGCACCGAGGCAGGGCCAGGTCTGTGTGGGCACCTGGGCTCCGTGGGAGCGAGGGAGGGGCCCAGGAGTGAGGGCCCTCAGGGAGCTCCCCGCTGCCCTGGTGTTAGAGAAAGCCTCAACTTAGGAGAACAGAAGATGGTGTTTGGGGGAGGCAGCTACGGTAGTGCTTCCCGAGAGCATGCCCGAGGGTGACATGGTGCCGAGAGCTAGCGGAGACCCCTGGTTATCTGGTTAGGAAGGCGGGGGAGGGTGCAGGCTCGGTGTTCTGGTCCTTTGGGTCATGGTGTTTGTGTGTTTTAGTTTCTCTGTTTGTACCTTCTAGAGAGTCAGATGGCATCCTGATTATTTCCTCCTGTCACAAACATTCTTGGTCCCAGCTGAAGTCTCCCAGTTCAGAGGCACCCCTCCCCCCACCTCCACACACAGGAAGTCATGGAGTAGGGTCCCAGTGCTCAGGTGGGGGTTTGCTCTGCAGCCCGCTGGCCTTTCCACTGTCCCTGCTCGAGGTCCCAGCCCACTGGCCTTCCTGTTCCTGCTTGGGGTCCCAGCTTGACCCCCTTCCTCGCTGTCCCAGCTCGGGGTCCCAGCCCACCGGCCTTGCCCCCACCGGCCTTCCCCCCGTCCCTGCTTGGGGTCCCAGCCCGACCCCCTTCCTCCCTGTCCCTGCTCGGGGTCCCACTTACGGCCATTTCCCAGCTTGAACTTGGCGGAGTGCTGGGAATGACTGAAGCAGGTGATGGGTGTGGAGTCCCACTATGCGCACCTCATCTTGTGCATTTGAAAGTGCTTCTAGTCACGCTTTAAATAAACTGGGCACCATGTTGTGAAAAAGTTCTCCCACGCAGACCTTTGATGTCTGGATTTCCACGAGCTGTGCTGTGGCCTCCTGTAGATCCGCATCCATCGGTGGGGACTGCTTCCTTCAGCGGAATTCAGCTCCTGCTGAGAGGAACGCAGTTGCCCTGTCCCCCTGCGACGGCTGGCTGGTGGCTTCCATAGGCGCGGGGCTGCCGGGGACACCCTGCCCGTTTCGCAGCGACACGGGGCAGGCTGGCTGGTCCTGGCCCAGGGCGTCATATCCGTCGCTGAGTTCTCAGGCTGCGCCCGGGCTCCGTGGAGTTACGGCCGGAGGTGCCAGTGCTGATGGTGGCACAGTGACATGGCCGTGCCTCACACCCACCCCCGCGTGATGCTGCCAACATTTTTAATTCTGCCTGTCCTCAAGGGCTGGGATTTTTTAAAAATCCATTTGCCTGACGAGTGTCATCTCTTTCATGAACTCTTTGCTTCTGTCCTTGGCCTGCTTTTCTATTGGGTTATCTTTTGTCATTGCTTTTTAAGTATTTGACTGTGTTCTGTGAACACAGTCCTTGTCATGTGTCACAAATACCTTTTCTCAGTCAGGGGCGTGGCTTTTCTTAGGAAGATATTTCAATTTTAATCTGCCTAAATTTGTCTACCTTTTCCCTTAAAGTTTATAAATGCTTTGTAGATCTTATTTTAAAAATCTTCCCTAGCCCCATATAATGAAGGCATTCTCTTATTTTTGTACTAAAAATAGTTAGTTTTTATGTATAGATTTTTCCTGTTTGCAGTCTATTTTTGTGTATAGCGTATGGGTGGGGAGGGGACCTGAGTTAATATTCTCCTTTTGGATAGTTCCCAGCACGTTGTGTGAACATCGATTCTTCCCCGCCGTCATTTCCGTCCGAGTTGTCGTGCATCTCGTGTTAGGTCTCTAGTCACCGCCTCTCGTCTGTTGTGTGAATATCTGTGGGCATTGCCACATTGAAGGAGCTGCAGAGGACGCTCCGTCTTACATCGCCTTGTCATTCCCGGGATGGCACCTGAGTGGGGGAGTTTGAGAGCCACCTGTGCACCAGGTAACACAACATATTCATGTGTTACCCGAGTGGCACAGATAAAAAAGACTAGTCATTCAGTAACAGCTGATTATTGAGCCCCGATGTTCCCAGGCTCTAGAGTGAGAGTGGAGGACAGACAGACAGGACCCCTGCATTCATATGCGTTTTCCATGTAGCTGTGAGGTCCTGGAGGAGGGAGGCATGAAAATTGCTGATGTAACAGGATCAGGACAAGTTTGGGGCTTCCCTTTACAAATGTGGTCTTCTTATCACAATGTTATATGTTCAGTTTCTTAAAACTCCAGATTTCTGCCCTGGCTGGTTTTGCTTAGTGGGTAGAGTGTCAGCTTGCGGACTGAAGGGTCCCGGGTTCGATTCCAGTCAAGGGCACATGCCCAGATTGCGGGCTCAATCCCCACTATGGGGTGTGCAGGAGGCAGCCAATCAATGATTCTCTCTCATCATTGATGTTTCTATCTCTCTCTCCCTCTTCCTTCCTATCTGAAATCAATAAAAATATATTTTAAAAAAACCCAGATTCCTAGCCCCTTCCTTTAGATCCGCTGTCTCTGGAGCTGAGACCCCCAAGTTTGCACTTTTCCAAGCATCTTCAGCGATTGTATGTGCACCGAAGGTTAGGCCCCACGTGCTCAGTGCAGAGAACAGAGTCTGGGCTGGACATTCGAAGAATGATGAGGAGGAAGGACTTAGGAGGCGAAGGACACTTGTTCTTGTCCCAGTGAGCATGTTCGTCCCGGAGCTGGGAGGGTGGCAGGAGGGTGGAGGGACAGGAGGCTGGAAGGTGGCCTCATGTGGCCAAGGACCTGGATGGCTGACGAACAGGCCGTGCAGAGTGAGGAGGAGCCTACTGCGGCATTTAGTTCCAGGATATTTGCTTAAATGCAGACAAATGGAAAGGCCCTGTGGGTTTCAGTGTCATTGGCCTTCATGTAAGTTGGTGATGTCATGCGGTTGCCCCCGAGCAGCGACGGCAAGCAGCCGAGAGCTGTGCTGTACCATCTGACGGTGCCCGGCAGTGTCCCTGTCACAGCCCTGTGCCCAGTTAGGGCGCCACAGCACGAAGAGGGGCAGGTGCCCCAGGAGGGAGCAGAAAGGGGAGAGGGTGTGGAAGCTGATTAGATGTGTGCCACAGATGTCATGGAAGGCAAGGGGATTTTTGTTTTAATGTAAGAAAGGTGTTTTTGTCATCGTTGATTTTTATTTCTTTAGCCCTGGGATAGCTCACAGATGGCGTTGGGGTGGGAAGAGGACGCAGAGAGGGTGGCTCCCTGTGAGTGGAGGCTGGGGTGACGTCCGATGGGGAGGGCCCAGGGGTGAGGACCACAAGGCATGTCTGAAGGGAGGCAGCTCTCAGTTAGGATTGTGGGTCTGGAATCCAGGGCTTGGAGAGAAGCAGGCCAGGCCTGGGGCCCAGGGTGTGACTTCCTGCTTCATTCAGTGGGTGGTGTGGCAGCACTGGAGGTTTCTGAGCCTTGACCTGGGCTGAGAGGAGTTGGGGAGGCGAGTCATTGGAGATGTTTGGGGTAGACCTGAGTGGGTAGAGTAGAGCAGTTGTTCATCCAGGGTCCGTGATGAGCTCCACGTGCATGGGGAGCCTTCGCACATGTCAGGTTGTCATGGAGACAGGAGTGGGAGAAAGGGGGAGGGGGAGACACTGGGTAGATGGTACAGCTGGTGCCTGTCACCAGAGACGTGGACCTGCCACTGGGACCTGCACAGCCCCCGCCCCTCTGGGGCTAATTGCTGAACTGTGTGGGGATTTACCTCGCGGAACCTGGTCTTCAGCCGCACAGTGAAGGCCGGATGGTCCACCGTGAAGAGTGATGTGCCGTGGGAGCAGCTCAGAACGACGCTGGCTGGCAGGGTGTCGGGGCTCGAGAAGAGGAATCAGAGATGATTGTTAGTGAAGTGGGGGATCCGGTGGTCTTGCTCTATGAGTGGAGGAGGGGGTGGAGTCAGCAAACGCTTCAGCACTTCACTCCGACCCTCCTGTTCAGTCTCTGCAAGAAGTCACAGGCTTAGGGTTCATTGCTGAAAGCACGGGAAATGGGGAAATCGCCCCCCAGTTCTCCTTGAGGTTGAAGATTTTGATCCGACTCTCGGGTTCCTGGAAGGTCTATGAGCACGTGTTGGGGTTTGTCTGTGTACACGGCATTATGTACATTATGCTCCCTCCGGATCGCTGCTGAAAGCCAGCCATCTCTCCCGTGTGTTTGTAAACCAGTGTCTTGTCTATTACTCAGCGCGGCGTAGGGGTTCCTCAATGGTTTCTGCGTGACGACGGGGTTCGGCTGCCAGGCGGTGGGTCTGGTTAAGATGCTGCACTCTTGGTGGGCAGTGCACTTTACGCCCGGACTCACTGCCTCCTAGTCACTCCGAGTGTCTCCCCCACGTGCCCGGAGGGTGCATGGGTGAGGGAGCAGGGGCGGATATAGGCAGGGGCCCGGTGGTGGCTTCTGACACAGTGCCCACCCTGACTGTGAGCAGGGAGAAGGCTGTTTTGCAAATGGACCGCCTTATCTGTGGGACGCCGTCCCTGACCTTACCCGGGTCCATGGGCCTCCGGTTCGAGGTGCCCACGGCAACTGCAACTCACATCTCCAGTGCAGTGAGCTTCCTAGAGGCATAGACAGCGTCCAGGGATCAGAACAAGCTGCAGCTTGTGTTCTCCTGGGTTCGGGGACTTGGGGTGACACAGCCTCCCTTTGACCATCGGAAACTCTGAAAGACGCCCGCGGAGACAGGGTCCCCCAGGACCTGCAGAGACTGCAGTGGGGTACCGAGCGCTCGGTTCCAAGGGGTGGCCTTTCGGGTTTATAGAAGTGATTTAATTCCTGTTTAGAAGTTAGCTCTGCCCCCTCTTCAGCTACATCTCCACGGCTGAACTCCTGGCCTTCCGTGTGCAATGGGTCCCCACTCGGCCTGTGTGATGGGTCCCCGCTCCGCATGGGTGGCAGGTCCTTGCTCCACCGGTGTGATGGGTCCCGCTACACAGGCCACTTCTCTCCAAGCCATTGGAACCGTTCACACAGCAGCGTGTCAGCCTTCGGGTTTATCCGACAGCAGAGCCCAGTCGCAGCCGTGCATGGGCCGATGGAATCCTGGCCTTTGAGGAGATGGAGAGGGGTGCGCACAGATGTGACCTGCCCCTGCCTGACTGGCTCTGTTCCTTCTCGCCGCCTGCTGCTGTTGATTGTCACGTGGACTCTCAGAGGAGGTGGGGCTGGGTTTGCTGAGCTGCTGGGTTCTCCTGCTCATGTGTCGGATTTCCTCCAAGTTTTATTTGAGGGGGAGTCGAAGACATTTCAGCAAAGGGTATCATTGAAGGGTTCTTAGTCTGTTTCCTTGCGAAGCCAGAACCACAGTGAGCGCTGTGCACATCCAATCACACTGGGACCTCGGCCCACGTGTCTCTCGAGTGGTCAGCACAGAGAGCGAGTAGGATGCGGCCCTGACACGAGGGGCCTGTAACGCCTTAGCAAGTCCTAGAAACGGGCATAAACACTAAGGGCCTGCTGCTGGGAGTGCGCAGAGGACTGGCCGGTTTCCGGGCCAGCAAGGGCTGCTCGGGTGTTCTTGATGTGAGACCTGAGAGATAAAGTCTGTCTTGTCTCAGGAGGATGCGGGCACTATTGCAAATGGTTTGAATGAAGAGGAGGCTGTGAGGCACTTTTTTTAATTTTAAATTTTTAAATGTTTTTATTGATTTTAGAGACGGAGGAAGGGAGAGGGTAAGAGAGACATCAACAAGAGAATCATTGATGGGTTGCCTCCTGCACACCCCTTACTGGGGATGGAACCTGGGACCTCTCCACTCTTGCACAATGCCCCACCCGCTGAGCAGCCGGCGGCTGTGAGGCACCTGTTTAAACAGCTGAGACGGCACAGGTCCAGGCTGGAGGCGGGGTGGACAGGGCCTTTCTTGGGCGATGGGTTATCATTTAAGGACCGTGGGAACCTCACGAAGGGTAGTCAGAAGGGCAGTTGCTTTGTCTGTGGGAAACGTCACTCTGGCCGCAGCGTGGAGGATGGATTTCAAGTTACACTTGAACATGATGCTCAGGTTAGAGCCTGAAGAGGAAGACCATGTGGTGCGCTGTTGCCATGGTCCAAGCATGAAGTGACGCGAGAAGCAAGGTTGCTCGGGACTTCACGCGTATTTCAATCATGAATCTCCTTGTGCAGCGGTGTCCTGCTGCTGCGGCCCCGGTGTCTAGACCGTGTGGGACTTATTTATGCGGCCAGTTCAGATGCAAGGCATATTGCAGCTAAGCATCAGCTCCTTCTCACGGACTGGCTGGGAAATATTGCATAAGACTGTTTTTTTAGGTTGAACAGAATGTAATTATCTTAAAGGACATAAAATGTTGTCATGTGAAGGGAATGTCTCATAACTCAAGCTTAAGTTATAAACAGCCTAGGAGACTGCGTTAAAGATATGTCATAAATGGGATGCCTAGTTTATGCCAACCTCTTTCTCTAGGCCAGTGCTGTCTAGTAGGAATATAATGAGCCACAAATACAAGTCATACATGTAGTGTTAAATTTATTTTCTAGTAGCCACATTAAAAGATTAAAAAGACCAGGTGAAATTAATTTTAATAATACACTTTAACTCAGTACATCCAAAACATTATCATTGCAAAATATAATATAAAAATTGAGATATTTAATTTTCCTATTATCCATAGAAACATTATATATATAGATAGCACCCTTTTTTTTTATACTAAATATTTAAAGTCCTGAGTCTCTATACTTTTAGCATGTATCCATTCAGGCTAACCACATCTCAAGTTCTCCCACAGACACAGGTGGCTACTGGCTACTGCACTCAACAGACACAGGTGGCTGCTGGCTACTGCACTCAACAGACAGGTGGCTACTGGCTACTGTACTCAACAGACACAGGTGGCTGCTGGCTACTGCACTCAACCGACACAGGTGGCCTCTGACTACTGTACTCAACAGACACAGGTGGCTGCTGGCTACTGCACTCAACAGACACAGGTGGCTGCTGGCTACTGCACTCAACAGACACAGGTGGCTGCTGGCTACTGCACTCAACTGGCTGCTGTACTGGCCAGTGATGCTCGAGATGGTTTTTAAATTCTATTCCAAAGATACACGAAACATTTCAGCAGTACTTTCAAGGGTGCAACCACAGTTTTTCTCATTAGAAAAGTAATAAATCACTTGGGGTATTACTTTAAAACATGAGTGCATTAATTAGACATATTAAATCTTTATAATAGTAGTATCAGTATATAGAAAATGGGAGTTAAGTGAGAATTATCTAAATATCTGATTATTGTCCACTATTGCTTTTTATAGTCTCGGGATATGAGATAATCCTGACTGTTGCTTCCATTTTGAAGTGGAGCCCAGCAGGTGATATTCTGTAGGTGCACCATGTAAAAGGCCTCTGGGTGTTAAAAATGGAGATGAATTAAGGCTGGAAATGGAGACCCTCGGGGAAGCACAGGTATTACAGGTCTGTGGTAGGTGGCTGATAGCGACATCATCTCTGTAGCGTTGTTTGGTGTTTTGAGCTGGACAGGTAAATTACCTTACACACTGCGGCGTTGTCAGGGCCCTGCATAGCCTGTCGAATGTTTGGCAGTGTCTAGCTTCCAGGAATAGACAGGAGCAAGTGGGAGGTTATGCTCTACAGGTAGGCACTGGAGAATGCCAACTTCTCTAAGTTCACACCCAAGGACAGGTCTGGTACCCAGTGGACGACTTTCATGTTCCAGGAAAAAGTTAAGATGAGAGCTGCTCAATGTCATTTCCCCTTTCCACAGCCTAGGAAGTGGTGCCCATGAAGCCGGAGCCAGAGGTCGGCAGATAAAAGGACAGCGGGATTATGGGATGCAGCCTGGGGAGAGGGAGGTCAGGGTCAAGGGACTGAGGTCCCTTGGGGTTGAAGGATGACTTCCGCGTCCCACAGCAGTGGGGGCAGAGCAGTGGAAGGAAAGGGGGATCTTAGGGGGGCGGATGACATGGGACACGGGCTTGCAGTAGCTCTAGAGGCTGTCACTCGGGCCACGACCACCTTTCAGCATCTGAAAGGCTGACTAGCTCCTGCCTCTCAGGTATGGGAACAGCTCTCGGAACTATGCTGTCCGGGTTGGGGATTACCACACGCTGGTGCCTGAGGAGTTTGAAGAAGAAATTGGAGTCCAACAGATTGTCATTCACGGGGCGTACCGGCCGGACAGCAGTGACCATGACATCGCCCTGGTCAGGTTACAGGGCCCGGACGGGCAGTGCGCCAGGCTCAGCAGCCACGTGCTGCCCGCCTGCCTGCCGCTCTGGAGAGAGAGGCCACAGAAGACAGCCTCCAACTGCTACATCACAGGCTGGGGAGACACAGGTAACAGAAATGACAGATTGGGAGGTGGGCTGAGTCACCCGGCCCATGGCTGCTTGTACGGTTGGTTGTAAAATCTTAGTGGATTCAGGTGAGGTCATGAACTTGGATTCACATCCTGGGTGTTGAACTAAAGCCCGTCATATATGGGACGCTGTTGCTTCATCTGTATGAAGATACGGCTTCTGTTTAGGACAGTTATTGTCACCTACGTGCTGACGGTAATTGTCACTTGTAATCAGTCCTCAAGTCAGTGAGGCAGATGGATTTTAGAGGAGTGGATGTGCTAACCCAAACCAGCCCGAGCAGCCCTCATCTTTCCTATATGGAGTTCAGATGCTGACGCCTGCATTCCTGCTTTCTGTGGGGCTCTGTCTGTAGCGAGTCCGTAATGTTGCTAGTTCGTCTTCCAAACTCAGTGCTGAGAAGCAGGTCAGTGGAGGGTAAGAAGGTGCCAACATGACAAAAGGCAGGTGGTGGCACTGTGTGCCATTTAAACTGCACTAGCGTCCCAGGAGGGCTTTTATTTGAAAGACGGTTAGTGTTCCTGAAACTGCCCAGTGCAACTCTTTCTGCAGGACCATAGCTGGAAGTTAACCCGACATTTGGTTTGCAGGCCGAGCCTACTCCAGAACCCTGCAGCAGGCCGCCGTCCCCTTGCTGCCCAGGAGGCAGTGTGAGGAGCGCTACAAGGGCCACTTCACGGGGAGGATGCTCTGTGCTGGGGGCCTCCATGGACACGGCCGTGTGGACAGCTGCCAGGGGGACAGTGGAGGGCCCCTGGTGTGTGAGCGGCCGGGAGCCAGCTGGGCCGTGTATGGGGTGACCTCCTGGGGGTATGGCTGTGGAGCCAAGGGTTCACCTGGCGTTTATACCAAAGTTTCAGCCTTTGTACCTTGGATAAAAAGTGTCACCAAACTGTAACTGGTGGAACACTCAAGGAAATAGTACTTAAAAAATGTGTTGGAAACTTTCAACCTCAACATTGGTCCTCAGCCAGCGATGCCCGCCAGTGGGGACTGAGGTCCGCATGTGTGCAGTTGTGACAGGACTGTGTACCCTCTGCTGCCTGGGAGAACTTGTGGTGTGAACGGTTTTGTAGATACCTCGATGTGGTACTGATTATCCTTAATTAGCATTGTTGCCTCCCAAGTTAGTTTCACTGGAGACTAACTTTATTCTTATTTGAACCTTATTTAACTCTATTTCTCATAATCCTCTGGATATTATTGTATATAATGATTGTGCAATAATGTTTTTACCTTTATTTGGAGAACTTATAACTGAATCAGTGATATATGGATTCATATTATGTGCCCACGTTTGACGGAAAAAATACTCATTACCTCACTAAGAGTAAGAGTGCCATTGTTTCCTGTTTACATAAGTTTCAGCTCAGTTTCTGCTCCCAGAGGCTGACAAAGCTTCATGTGTTTGATCTCTGTGGCCTTTGTCAGGTGCGATAAGGGCCGAGGTAAGGGACCGTACTGGATAGACTGTCATAGCACATTCATGAACGAGGCCTCTGTACCAGGCACATGGCAATGACCACAGCATTCTACCCACCTTGCATGTTGCTAGGAAAATGTGGAATTCCTGCTAACACAGTAAAGAATGTCTTCAATTTGTTGGATGCACAACCTAATTTATCCACCAGATTTGTTAGCATATCTACTCTAGTTACTTTTAACCATGTCACATAACTGGGTAAACATGTTTGTTCCTTAGCATTATGCTGTTTCCTGCACCATGACCTAAGAGGGCCATCTGCTGCCACTTTACCTGTAGATATCCTGAGACCAGCCCGATGATCCCGTTTAATAATACACTAAAATGCTTTCCCTGCCTGCGTGGGGAGCTCTAAAGGAACTGCATCCCGTGTAATGCATCCACCAGTGTGTACCCGGGCACTGTGTGTGCCCAGGCACCGCACTGCTTACAAAAAGCTGATAAGGAAACAGGCCTGGAGAGCAAGTGAGGCAGCTGGTGGGCCTTGAATCCAAACTCCAAAGCGGGTCCCAAAGCTGACCGTGGCATTGTGCCCCCATGTTCTCCTGCCCAAAGGGAAGTTTCCTTCTGGCTCATCTCCCAAAGTGCTAAGGCCTGCCTTTCAGGACATTCTTGGTGGCAGTGTGGTCTTTGCCCAAGTATGAAAGGTATGCCCCCAGGATACTCCAGTGACCCTGTTCAGACATGCTGGAGTCCTTCCCCAACCCCCAGGTCTAGTTCTCCTCTATCCCAGGAGTCTAGTCATAGAAACAAGGGAAGAGGTCAGTGCAAACTTTAGGCTTAAGAATGGCTAAGTAATCCTTTTAAGGAGGGACTTCTCCCTTTCCTTCTGCGTCAGATTGTGTCCTGTTTTGCAAATCCTCAGCTTGGTAAAACTGGTGCTAACCTAATGGTGCTTTGCTTTATTGTAGAACTGCAATGCTGTATCAAGTAGAGTAACATTATCAAAAGCCTGAGCTTTTAGGAGTGTTAAAGGAAACTTGAGTGGCGTAAAGTTCCTTCAACCTCCAAGTCAAACTTTTGGTTCAAAATATGCTTTTTTCTATCTAACTTGTTGACTATGTGACTTCTGTTAAGATGCAAATGTGTAAATAAAGTGCATAGCCTTTCACCTTGTGCAGTTGCCTAATATGTGTGACGTGACTCCTCTCCCCTAGAGGTTGTTAGACATGTACAGAGCAAGGATGATGGGCCAGGTACTCACCAGGGAAGAGCTCGGGATGCTTGGGGTTGTGGGCTAGTTCCCTGAATCCCTGGTGCAGGAGGCAGCCAATCAATGAGTCTTTCATCATTGGTGTTTCTCTCCCTCTCTGAAATCAATGAAAATGAACCCCAGGGTAACCACACCCCCCTCCCCCAGTATATCACTGGTCATGAAGTTTGGACCCCCTGACCTTTTTCTCCCTAAAGATATTACCAGGCCTAGAAAAGCAAAACTAGACAAGTGGTACACGGCTGCCTCAGGACCCCCTGCCCTGGCACCTACCAATCAGTGGAGATCACACCTGGAAAGCTGATGAATATTCTATTAATACTCTCACCTAAGAGTTCCACCTGCAAGAGCTAAATACGCTCAGGACAAAGGACCAGTGCACACCCTCCACCATGGAGCACATCTGTGTCATTCCCCCACAGGCATGTACCCCCACCTCTAAGGGTCCCATGAGACTTCATCCAGGGGAGCAATGGGCAGCAACACCTCCTCCTGGGCTAACCATCTGAACCTGTCTCCAAGGCCCCCTTTCTCCTTAAATAAACTCAATTTTCTTCAATCACTGGTTGAGATGGCTAGCCCACACACCACTGACCTTTCAGGGGCTACCTGGTTTTCATGTATCCGTTTCCCCAAATGCTCACCTCTCCCACCTGCACATGCTCTCCTGACAGAGCACTAGCACCTGTAAGCACCTTCCCACTTAGTGATCAGCCAGGGCACACTGAACATCCAGACGAATCAAGCACTTTATTTAATTATAACCACACCCTCATTCGCTACTTAAAAAAACACATTCAGGTCTATACTGAAAATACTTCCTCTGTAGTTTCCAGAACATTGTTTTGTTCCCATCACATTTCCCACTCATTCCTGGAGCTGCTGACTTGAAATCACATTTGTCCTGTGCACTGCAGGAAGCTCCAGGAGACTTCACTCACGTCATGGATTTCTCGATCCCTGCAAGGGAAGAACAGCTTTATAAAATTCCGATCTGTGTACTTAACTCACAGGGCGGAGACCTTAGCAGGTAGTTCATTTACTCCTGACTTAGTTGGCTAATTATTCCTTTGAGTTACATAATGCCAGCAGTACGGGCCAGTTTTGGCCTTCCACTTCCTTTGCAGTTAAGACTAACTCAAATACGGATAAAAAGGAACGTACCTTGTTTTCCATCACCCATTGAAACAATTAGTTCAACTTAGCAGAAACATTTGAGAAATAGATCTTTGCGCAATAACCCAGCACCCTCCAGGGTTTTAAAAGTGAAGAATGTTACTTGTGCAAGTCAGAATCTGATACCAATTAAATGGTGACAGCTTTGCCAATAAACAAGAAAATGCTCTTCCATGGCTAGGAAGGGAGACTGCCACAGTGACAGGTCCCAAAGACACATGGAGATCCACGACCGCGAACCGACCAGCGACCACGAGCACACACTACTCACCCGCTGTGTGCAGGCGTCCCGCTTAGTGGCGGGGAAGCGGATTCACGATGGCCAGTGGGCACCCAGTGGACCCGACCGTCCTGGACTCGCCCGGCCGCAGGGCGCATGCGCGCCGCCTGGGACTCAGCACCCAGGGTTGCACGTGGCGGCCGCGCGACCTAAGGGACACCGAATCCGCCCAGGCCTCCCAGCCCGCAGGCTGCCGAAGCCGACCTCGACCTGCCGCCGTAAGACCCTCGAGTCGGCTGCATTTTGACTAGGCCAAAGGGTTCCGTCCTAATCATCGCTTTAGCGCACAAATCACGACCACACACCAACCTACAAACGACACTGCCCAGATGTGAAAGGCCGCACGCTTCTGCGCACGCGCTCTTATACAGCGGATGACGCCCTTCCGGGGCGCGCCGCGAGGGGCGGGGCTGGGAGGGAGAGAGGGCGTAGGCCCCCCCCAGCTCCTCCCTCTCCTTCCTGATGGCTTCCGCCTTTTTTCCACTCCCTTGGCAGGTGGACAGCTCACTTGGCTTCCGAGTCTGACGCATGCGCATACAGGAGAAGCCCAAAAGTTCTCGCGAGAACTGGAAATCCCGACGCGGGTGGGCGCTCGGCTGACAGATGGAGCGGTTGAGTCCAGCTTCTTCCGGGTAGTTACCGTAGAAGCGGCAGGTTGGCGAGTCCCCGCGAGTTCACCTTTGGGTGGCTTAGGCCACACGGGACGCGGTGGTCGGTGTCCCTGCCGTGGCTGCCCCGGACGCGGGGCTGGGCTCTAGGGGATTTGCAGGTGGCTCGTCGCTGACGTCACCAGGTTAGAAGGAGCGGGGTCAGGCTACGCACTGGCGGCCCCGCAGGTGCGTCCCCGGGGGGTCGCTGTCGCCACCTCGCCCTCCCCGTCCCCCTTCTGCAGGCCTGGCACTGCCGGTGCAGGTGCATTACTCCAGGGCTGCCGCCTGGGACACGTCGGGCGCTGGGCTAGTGCTGAGGAATGTCGCTTCCGGCCGCCTGCACTTCGGGCCCCGAGGCCGCGGAGCCGCCCGGGGATCTGGGGCGGGGGCGGGCTCGGGAGCGCTCTCTGAGCGGTGCGCACTCTCTCGGGGCAGCACTGCTGCTGTGGGCCGGGCCTCGGCGGACCAGTTTCCGGGAAGTGCGGTTTCCTTTGGAGGAACAAAGCTCTCTCCGGGCTCCCCCTGCGACCCCCCCCCCCCCCCCCCCCCCCCCGTCTCACTGCACTCAGGAATGAGTGCAGAGGCCTGGTCCTGACCGTGGGCCGTCTGCGAGCTGGATTTTATTTACAGTCTCTAGCCGGGCTGTCTTAAAAGCACGAGACTGGGTGCTTGACAGCAGGAATGCATCTTCCCACTGTTGGGACACCGGGGTCTGACGTCATGGTGTCCCCAGCGTCTTTTCCTCTCTCCAGCCTGTAGATGTTGCCCCTCCATGCGTCATCCCTCCACCTGGGTTCCCTCCATCTGTGTTCCATGCTCTGGTAAAGACTGCAGCCATATGGGATTAGGTCCATCCCAATGACCTCATTCAACCTTAATCCTTAAAGACCTCCTCTCCAAATATAGTCATGTGGGCGAAAGGGGTCACTTGCTGACTTGACAAGCTCAGGGGAGGCCTGCATGGCAGCCTTGCAAACTCAGAGACCTAAAGTAACCACAAAGGATGGTCTGAAATTAAACTTTAACTAAAAGCAGTTATGGTTGGCAGTTACATCCTAGGCCGGTATCTTTACTGACAAGGTCAACCTTTACCTTAACTGATCCTGTCTTTTTGCATCTATGATAACATACCCTTGTTATCTGGGTAACTTGTAACTTCCCTTTTTCTGGAGCCCCTGGGGCACAACCAAATGTGGTGGTCACCAGGACAGATACCACAAATTTCTTCATTATCATGTTAATTGTTCCTGCACCCACCTAAGTATGTGTCCATCATTTTACTTTTTATCCAATCCCAGGGGTTCCCCTCCCCCCCCAGCTTTGCTTTATCCCACCTCCTTAATCCATCACCAATGAATTTCATGTAACCCACCTATGTTCCTGCTTTGATTGCCATGTATAACTACAAATGTAACCCGCCATTCTCTGGAGCATTATATCTCAATTCATTGAGGTTCTGCTTCCCGGCATATGTCGACAGTTTGGCTCAAATAAACTCACAAAAATTCTTTACAGGTTTCAATGTGTGTGTGTTTTTTTTTTTTACGTTAACAGTTCATGACCTGAGGCACTGGGGTCAGGGCTTCCACAAATGAATTTGGGGGTCAGGGAGGACAAGGCAGCCCATGACACTATCAAACACTAAGCCATAAACACTACTGGAGATGTTTTAATGGATGTATCCACTGGGTTAAGGAGCTAAAACACCAACCAATGAGAGAGCAAGACAGAGCCCCCATATTTGGTGTGCTCTTTTCTCCATCCTGAAAGTCTTCCCATCTATTTTCTTTTTTAAAAATTGAGATATACTTGGCTTAGGACCTTCTATTAGTTTTATGTGTAGACATAATGATTGGTATTTTATATGTTGTGAAATGATCACACTAAATCTAGTTAAACTCAGTCCCACACATAGTTATAATATTTTTCTTTTAAGAG
The DNA here is from genome assembly GCF_963455305.1 of Plecotus auritus. NCBI lineage: Eukaryota > Metazoa > Chordata > Mammalia > Chiroptera > Vespertilionidae > Plecotus > Plecotus auritus. Next base: position 112,560,699 of record NC_137773.1, read on the forward strand.
GACTTTTAAAATCTACTCTCTTAGCAGCTTTCAAATATGCAGTATTATTAATTGTAGTCGCCATGCTCACATCTCATCCCTGTGACTGACTGTTTTTTTAACCAGAAGTTCCGGGGAAAATGTCTTTGGCCTTCCCTTGGCTCCTTTCCTGTTTCTAATAGCTAGTTAATTACAACGATCTCAGAAGTTTGTACCTTTTGACTCCTGCACCCCCGCCCACCACCACTGATTTGTCTCCATCTGTGAACTTGCTTTCCAACTTTTCTGTAAATATAAAACTTTGAAAATAAAGCTAATAAAAAAGCATTCATAACTTTGCACTCTATTCTGTTTTCATTTTAAGCAATGCTTTAGTGACCGTTTCTATCTACTGGTAGTGTGAAATGTGTGGCTTAGATAGCAATAAATTTGTGGGGTTTGGGGAACAAAGCTAATGAATTTTTCCAGTGTGAAGCCTAATCTTTGAGACTTAGGATACTCAGGAGAGATCATGTGGTATAATAAACAGGAGAATAAAAAAATTGACTGTAAATAAAGGTTGGCTTAGGGGTTTTACATGCAGCGCGCAAGGCAAGCTGTAGAACTGGTAAAGTGAAGACTGGTCAGGGTTTCAGCTCTGCATTTGACACAGGAACTGGAGCAGCTCAGTGCAGAATGCTTGTTTTTCAGCTACCCTGCTTCTCCCCACTGGCCTTTCGTGTTTTTGTATAGAGACGCCGGTGCTTATCAGAGGAACAGAATAAACGGCACATCTCTCAGGAGAAAATAGACAGGAAATGGCCTGAGGGCTTTTTTTTTTTACTCGTGCCTTGTGTTTCAAAAAATTGTTCATCCATAAATAATGCGTTCCTACTATACACCAGGCCCTGTTCTGGTGTGAGGGCAAGAGCAGTGAACAAAACGGCCAACACGGTTTGTTTCAGAGCTTGTATTTTAGTGGCGGGAATAGATGGAACCAGGCCTGGGAGACCTGGGAGAGGAAATCCCCTGCGAGATGAGACCTGTGATAAGGTCAGCTGTGCGTGAACCGGATCCTGAGGTGGCCTGGAACCTGCACTGATCACTCCCTGGGCCCCAGGCTCCACCTGATGTTGGAGGAGATGCCAGGAGGAGGAGACACAGGGAGGAGCTGGTCCCCTGTCAGACCAGGCATCCCTGAAGAGGGCAGGGGAGAGGCAGCAGCTGAAGCAGGCGCAGACCTGGCTGGGGCCCCACACCTGCCGGCCGGTCAGGCACAGAAGGGACAGGTGCCTGGCCTGCAGTTGCGCCTCACGCCCTGTCTGACCCTGGGGCGTGAAGAGTCTCTGACATCACTGGCTTTCCTTGCCTGTCTCATGCAGAACGTCTCTGTGGCCCATTCAAACTTGCCCCTGTCCAGGGAAGGGGATGGGAACGGAGCCCCAGCCCACGAAGTTGTCAGTTACATGGTGCAGCCATCCAGGGCTACAGAGGAGAAGAGTGAGGAAGGGGAGAAGTATTGGAGCGTAGGGGTTGAAATGTTAGGAGTGTCCAGGGCCCATGAGAAGCTGCCATTAGGTCACAGTGTGGAGAAGGTGAGGATACCTGGAGGGAGAATATTCTGAGCAGCTGTGCATCCCGAGGGGCCACACCTGCTGCGCTAGACAGCTGCTCTCAAGGCTCCCCATGGTCCCACCCCCTGTCCCCTCCCTTACTAACACCTTCCCTCCGGTGGCAGAATGATGAGCTGTTGCTCTGAGGGGACATTGCAAAGGACTCTGACTTGTGTCTGCGGCCATTCTTCGTCTCCCACCTTGAATTGCTTTGATGAAGCAAGCTGCTCTATTGGAGAGGCCTCTCCTGACATCTGGTGAGGATCTGAGGCCGCCAGACCAGCAGCCCATGAGGAACTGAATCCTGTCAGCAGCCAGTAAGTGAGCTGGGCGTGGGGCCGAGTGGACCAGGGCCCCCCGTTGGTGGCAGCCTAGGGAGACCTGCACCGGAGAGCCTGCTCAGCCGCACCCGGCTCTGGGACCTGCGGGGAGCGTGTGAAGTATTGTTAAAGCCAGTAAATTCGGGGGTGATTTGTGACTCCGCATCTGTAACTCACATACTGGGCATGTACAAGGAGCGCAAATGAGGCCAGTTTGGCTGCAGTGAAGTAAGCAAGTAGGAAGTGAAGCCAGAAAGGAAACGGCTGCTGAGGCCTTTTGGTCCTTGTGCGGTTTTGAGGGTTTTTAGGAGTAAGCGTGGCAGCCGCTTGGGCAGTTTTGAGTAGAGGAGTGACAAGATGGGACCTGAGGGTTCCATGTTCCACAGCTCTGGAGAGGAGCCCCAGAGCAGGGGTGGGCTGGGGTTAAAGCCAGAACCTAAGAGAATGGGTGGGCTCACTGGTACCCGGGGAGGAAACTCATGATCCATTCTGGGTATGTTTTTGTGTGGAGCTGACCATATTTAATGGTGGATTGGCTATAGGACATAAGGACAGGATATGGGAAGGTGGCCTCAAGGCCTCTGGTCATTGGCTGAGGCGAGGATGGTGGAGCCGCAGCTGGGCCCAGGCACGGAGCACAGTGCTGTTCAGAGAGCTGGAGATGCTGCTGAGACAGCAATGCACATAGGAAGGTTGAGCGGGGGTCCAGTCTGTGAGCCTGGCGTGCTAGGGAGGCTCTGGGCTGGAGAAACAACATGGGAGCTGTCAGACTGCACGGCACTCAAAGCCATGACTTGGCACGCTCGTACCCAGGGGCCCCATGTAGACGGAACATGGGACCAAAGACTGAGCCCTCGGGTGTGTCGACATTGACCTTCCAGGAAAACCAGCAGGAAACGGCACAGACGGTTAAGTGAGGTCAGGAGGAAAGCAGGGGAGTGTGTCCTGAAAGTCAAGGAGGACATATTTCAAATCCGAGGAAGTGACCGCTGTTCGTGGTACCAGTGAGATGGGGGTGGAGATGTGACCTGGGGTTCAGCAGGGCAGGGCACGTAGGATCCTGTTAAGAGCAGTTTCAGAGAGAATGGGAGGGGGACAATTGGAGACCATGGATTTGGAGAACTCCAAAGAGGACGAGAGATGGGGTGGTCTCCAGAGAGGGGTGTGGGATCAAGAATGGGTTATTTCTGAGCGGAGAACGTAAGGCACATTTGTATTCCGATGGGAAAGACCCAGTGGAGATGGGTGCGGGGAGACTTGGTGACTGGCTTGGTGAGGTGGGTCTTGGGCGCACAGTGGGAGTGGGCCTGGGACCGGTGAGCAGTTCACCTGCCGAAGCAGCAGTCCAGGGCCCAGATGCTGGCAGGGGAGGCTGTGTCCTGGGACCTTTTTCATCTTCTCATCCATTAATCCAGCCCTCCCTGCCTGAGTAATAGAAAGCAAGTTCATCAGCAGAGTGAGGGTGAGGAGGGAGTGTTGGATGTTGAGAAGAGAGGAGGAGGTGGAGTTAGGAGAGTGCGAATGCATTGAAGGGCAGTAGGATCCCCGGGCCACACCAGGGCCTGCGTGGGGTCTTGTAATGAATTTAAGTTCATTTCCATTTGAAAAGGAGCAGGACTGCATTTTCTGCACACCAAGCTCAGCTGCACAGGTGCAGGTGTGAAGGCGACGAAGAATTGGAATGAACTAAGGTTGGGGTTTGCCAGGAGAGTAAGCAAAGTGAGCAGGGAAAGGGGTGTGGGCAGGGACGAGATGAGGTCTGTTGACCTGCCATGGAATCTGACCCAGGGAAGGAGGGGTGATAACACCTGAGAGGAGCAGGGGACATTGGAAATGTAAGATTCGTGAATTTTGAGGTCATGGAGGGTGAAAGAAAATTTGGAGCTGAGGTACTATAGTAAGTGCCTCCATTAAATATCCATAACATATATATTCATTAGCAAGAATCATGCTGAGCCTTGTATGGTTTAGCATAGACATGGAGCTGCCCAGGCATCCTGTAATCCTAACCTGGTTTCTCCGTGTCACCTGGAGAGGGTTGGCCGGCTTCTCCGTGTCACCTGAGGAGGGTTGGCCTGGCTTCTCTGTGTCACCTGGAGAGGGTTGGCCCGGATTCTCTGTGTCACCTGGAGAGGGTTGGCCGGTTTCTCCATGTCACCTGAGGAGGGTTGGCCTGGCTTCTCTGTGTCACCTGGAGAGGGTTGGCCCGGATTCTCTGTGTCACCTGGAGAGGGTTGGCCGGCTTCTCCGTGTCACCTGAGGAGGGTTGGCCCGGATTCTCTGTGTCACCTGGAGAGGGTTGGCCGGCTTCTCTGTGTCACCTGCGGAGGGTTGGCCTGGCTTCTTTGTGTCACCTGGAGAGGGTTGGACGGCTTCTCCGTGTCACCTGGAGAGGGTTGGCCGGCTTCTCCATGTCACCTGGAGAGGGTTGGCTGGCTTCTCCATGTCACCTGGAGAGGGTTGGCCGGCTTCTCCGTGTCACCTGGAGAGGGTTGGCCGGCTTCTCCATGTCACCTGCGGAGGGTTGGCCCGGCTTCTCTGTGTCACCTGGAGAGGGTTGGCCTGGCTTCTTTGTGTCACCTGGAGAGGGTTGGACGGCTTTTCTATGTCACCTGGAGAGGGTTGGCCGGCTTCTCTATGTCACCTGGAGAGGGTTGGCCGGCTTCTCCATGTCACCTGCGGAGGATTGGCTGGCTTCTCTGTGTCACCTGGAGAGGGTTGGCCGGCTTCTCCGTGTCACCTGGAGAGGGTTGGCCAGCTTCTCCGTGTCACCTGGAGAGGGTTGGACGGCTTCTCCGTGTCACCTGGAGAGGGTTGGCCGGCTTCTCCGTGTCACCTGGAGAGGGTTGGCCGGCTTCTCCGTGTCACCTGGAGAGGGTTGGCCGGCTTCTCTATGTCACCTGGAGAGGGTTGGCCGGCTTCTCCATGTCACCTGCGGAGGATTGGCTGGCTTCTCTGTGTCACCTGGAGAGGGTTGGCCGGCTTCTCCATGTCACCTGCGGAGGATTGGCTGGCTTCTCTGTGTCACCTGGAGAGGGTTGGCCGGCTTCTCCGTGTCACCTGGAGAGGGTTGGCCGGCTTCTCCGTGTCACCTGGAGAGGGTTGGCCGGCTTCTCCGTGTCACCTGGAGAGGGTTGGCCGGCTTCTCCGTGTCACCTGGAGAGGGTTGGCCTGGCTTCTCCGTGTCACCTGGAGAGGGTTGGCCGGCTTCTCCGTGTCACCTGGAGAGGGTTGGCCGGCTTCTCCGTGTCACCTGGAGAGGGTTGGCCGGCTTCTCCATGTCACCTGCGGAGGGTTGGCCTGGCTTCTCTGTGTCACCTGGAGAGGGTTGGGCCGGCTTCTCCATGTCACTGGCTTGGCTGTAAAATGCGCTTGTTGGTGGGAGATGGCCTCACAGTTCATTAAATATCACGCTGAGTGAAATAAGCCAGTCTGAGAAAAATATCACATGATCTCACTTATTTGTGGAATCTAATGAACAAAGCGAATTGACCAACAAAATAAGACCCAAAGCAGGGAGGCATGGAACAGACTGACAAACCTTGATGTCGGGGAGGGGGGCGAGAAGAGATAAACCACAGAACTTATATACCAACTAGAGGCCCGATGCACGAAATTCGTGCAAGGGCCTTGGCTCTCTCAGCCGTGGCTTTGTCCGGAAGGACATCCGGAAGGCCGTTAGGCTGTCTGGTCTAATTAGCATATTATGCTTTTATTATTATAGATATGCATAACCCATGGACACAGGCAATAGGGTGGTGAAGACCTGTGGGTTTTGGGTAGGGGCTGGAAGAAGGGGAGTGAAGGGGGCAGAAATGAGAGACATCAGTAATACTATCAATAATAAGATATATATTAAAATATATTTAACATCTCAAAAGCTTGACTTTTAAAAAATATATTTTTATTGATTTCAGAGAGGAAGGGAGAGGGAAAGAGAGAGAAACATCAATGATATGAGAGAATCATTGACTGGCTGCCTCCTGCACGCCCCCTGCTGGGGATAGAACCAGCAACCCGGGAATTGAACTGTGATCTCTTGGTTCATTTGTTGATACTCAACCACTGAGCCACACTGGCTGGGCAAAAGCTTGACTTTCTGTTTCTTCTCAGAGGATTTGTGATCCTTAACCTTTGGTTTAATCTATTTACTACTGAGGCCTTTTTGTTTGTTTTGGTTTGCACTACTTTATGTAAAAGATTGTTTATTTAATACTTAATATAGTAATATATTACATTAAAATGGGAGATCTTATTACTGTTTTAGAATATTTACTAACTATTATTTGTAAAATATTTAATGCTTTTATGCTAGACATTAAAATAATATGAAAATTTAATGATCACTTGCTAAAATTCTCTTTACTTGTGTTTCTTTGCTTTTCTCTATAATATAATATATAAATATTTTATGATTTACTCTAATACTCAGATCCAAAATTCCTCTGATCCACCATCTATAAGGATTATAAATATCTATATATTTTTTAAGTGAAAATTTATTTATTTATTTTATATTTTTATTGATTTCAGAGAGGAAGGGAGAGGGAGAGATAGAAACCGCCTGCCTCCTGCACGCCCCCCACTGAGGATCGAGCCACAACCCAGGCATGTGCCCTTGACCAGAATCGAACCTGGGACCCTTCAGTCTGCAGGCCGACGCTCTATCCACTGAGCCAAACCAGCTAGGCCCTAGCTGCTAGGGCATAAATATCTATATTATATAAGCTTATATTTATATAGAACAAAGGAATGAAAATTAGAAGCATCTAATTTTCATGAAGCCACTAGGTGGCGATGTTACACTATTATTTAGGTCTGTTTAAAACCTTAAGGTTTAAAATTAAATCCACTCATTTATTATTGTGCATAAATGTTTTGTAAATAAATATGTGAATAATAACCTGAAAAAGTCAGCATATATAATGATTCTAGCAACCTACATCTCGACTCCCGTTTTATATGATCAGTATCCGTAGTGAATATTGAAAACCTCTGGTTCCTCTGGAAAGGAATCTAATAAAATCGGAACACCACACACCTTTTTTGCATGGGAACTTGATATGCAGGTTTTTAAAACACTAAATTAGCCAAGTAGAGGTTTAACGCTCTTCCTGATATGAGGTATTTAGGTTGATACTTTTTTCCGACTATTTTATTTTAAATCTTGATTGTTGAAAGTATTACATAGGTCCTCCTTGAGTTGCTACTTTTGATGTGGGGTGTATCACAGTCCACGGATTCTGTTGGGGAAATGACACTTCTGCCCAGTCCACCCCAGGACAAGGGTGACCGTGCACGCGTCTCCCCTGGCGCAGTGCTTGCTGCGTGGTGCGAGCTCAGCGAGTGTTTGCCCAGCGGGGAAGCGGGCTGATGCAAGTAAAAAAGAATTCTGGGAAATTACAGTCTTTGTTCAAAAGGAAAAATGAACTGCAAGGGAGTATATTAAAGCAAAAATGACTAATGTTTTTTGACCTTGGGCACATTTTTACCTCTGTCTTTGCCAAAGTTTTAAATTGAGTTTTTTCCCCCCTCCTGTGAGAATACATTTCAAATTTTATAATGGAAATCATTTCACAGAGAAAATTTAATGGCCCATTTTGGAACTGATTCCTGTTAGTCAATATTTATAATTGGAATAGATTTTCAGTGTCTTGAATCTCAGGCTTAGAGGTTTATATTCTCCATGAGACAGTAAGGACTATAGTGATCAATTTCTATTTGATGCTCTCTGAAAAACTTAGGCTTGCGCTGAATCTAGAAATAACATTCTTTTACTTTAAAACAAAAATAAAAGACTTCGAATGGTATATGAGAATAGTTCAATTTAATATGTAAGATGTTTGAGTAGTTATTTCTTAATTTTACCCAAGTAAATGCATAGAAAACCAAGTAGAATTAGTGAAAGGGGGCAGAAATAGAATGTTGGGGACTAGCTAGAAGTGTAAGGAATATCAATCCTGCTCTGTTAGCCGTGACTGTGTTGTTCTGATTAAAGAAAGCACATTCCACCCTGGCTGGCAGCCACACTCAGGACCTGGGGGCTCACCTGGAGATGCAGCCGCCCTCCCCCTTTGGAGCTGTTATCACTTAAAGAAACAACTTTGCTGCAGAAACCGGAATCGCCAGCCCTTTGTGCATGCCTGCAGGCCTTTGCATGTCTCCAGCCTGCTTACCAGGTAACTGTCCATTTGGCCCGTCCTTTGGCTCTTTCCCCTGTAGCCCCAGCCCCTTTGCATATCTGTAAACTGCCCTTTTGCCCTTTTGCTCACTTTCCTTTGTCCTACCCCAGTGGTCGGCAAACTCTTTAGACAACAGAGCCAAATATCAACAGTACAACGATTGAAATTTCTTTTGAGAGCCAAATTTTTTAAACTTAAACTATATAGGTAGGTACATGGTTATTAACTTAATTAGGGTACTCCTTCAATCGCACTGTACGTGCGCGCCCGCACAATGGATTTTGTGGAAGAGCCACACTCAAGGGGCCAAAGAGCTGCATGTGGCTCATGAGCTGTGGACCACTGTCCTACCCCATATAAGCAACTGGCTTATGGGGGTGGGCGGGGCGGGGGCAGAGCAGATGTCTGTGGGTGACCTGCTGCTCTCCCTGCTGCTGGCAGGATTGGAATAAACGCTCACATAGGATTCAACCCTGTCTCTGCTGAATTGGCTCAGGTAGTGACAGGCAGCTGGACCCATGGATTGTCCAGTTACATTAGGACCAGAGAAGTGACTCTTACATTTTTCTGATTTAAAACCCTCCCATTTGTATGATAATTTATGTAAATGGAGAGTATGCCTTAGAAATCCAGAGTCCTGAAAGAAATCCCAGAAATTCAGTCAGTTTGATTAAAGCGATTAGGAAATGTGGACACTCGTCATTCCTTAGGGCCCTGAGCAGCAGTGGCCGAGAAGGTCTGAGGAGGGAATTGATGGGAAATGGGCAGATGCCTCAAGGATGTAATAATAAGACAGCAGCTGATGGTTATTGCACACTTTTCAGCACATTCATGAGCACATGTCCTCCTCACAACGGTTGTGTGAGGATTCCTGTCATTATCTCCATTTACCAGAGGAGCAAATCGAAGCCCAGAGAAATTCTGTGATTGACATGCGGACAGGCCTGGGAGTGAGTGGATCCCACTGGCTCAGTCACCTTCTTGCCTGGAAGGAAGAGGAAAGTCTTGGGGAAAAGGTGAATATAACTCTGGGCTCAGATCTCAGATCTTGACTTTGCTTCCTGTGAGCCTTGGGAACGGCGTCCATTCTTCCCACACCCGCTTCTTCGTCTGTAAAAGGAAGCTGTCATGTCTCCCTTTGCTGTTGTTAGATAATCCCTAAGAATCTCCTCAAGTAGAAAGCTCTCTGTGAAGGTTTGGTGGAGTTTTTGTGTGTGTATTTTTTTTTTTGTCTTACATTTAAAATTATTTTGCTAATTTTAATTCTTTACTAGGAGTTCATGATTATTTGAAGTCTGAATTTGTTTCTTGTTACTTAGAAGAAAGAGAGTTGTAAATCTTTGCATGATTGGGGAAATATACACTGAGTGGTCAGATTATTATGATCTCTGAACGCATAATAATCTGGCCAATCAGTGTATATCCTTTATAATAAAAGGCTAATATGCAAATTGTCCCCTCAACCAGGAGTTTGACCAGCAGGCAGAACGGCCAACCGCCCATGTCCCCACCCCCTGGCCAGGCTGGCTGGATCCCACCCATGCATGAATTCATGCACCGGGCCTCCAATATATATATATATATATATATATATATATATATATATATATATATATATATAACCTATCTAATAAAAGAGTAATTTGCAAATTGACCATCACTCCAAGACACAAGATGGCCACCCCCATGTGGTCAAAGATGGCTGCCCCATGTGGACACAAGATGGCCACCACAAGATGGCCTGTAGGGAAGGGCAGTTGTGGGAAGTTAGGGGTGACCAGGCCAGCAGAGGAGGGCAGTTGGGGGTGACCAGGCCAGCAAGGGAGGGCAGTTGGGGGGACCAGGCATGCAGGGGAGGGCAGTGGGAGGGACCAGGCCTGCAGGGGAGGACAGTTGCAGGCAACCAGGTCTGCAGGGGAGGACAGTTAGGGGCAACCAGACTGGCAGAGAAGGGCAGTTAGGGGCAATCTGGCTGGCCGGGGAGCAGTTAGGCGTTGATCAGGCTGGCAGGGCAGTGGTTAGGGGGTGATCAGGCTGGCAGGCAGAAGCGGTTAGGGGCAATCAGGCAGGCAGGCAGGCGAGCAGTTGGGAGCCAGCAGTCCTGGATTGTGAGAGGGATGTCCAACTGCCCATTTAGGCCCGATCCCACCAGGATTGGGCCTAAATGGGCAGTCGGACATCCCTCAAGGGGTCCCAGATTGGAGCGGGTGCAGCCTGGGCTGAGGGACACCCCCCCCATGCATGAATTTCGTGCACCAGGCCTCTAGTGTGTGTGTATGTATGTGTGTGTGTGTATACTGAGTGGCCAGAATATTATGTGTTCAGAGATCATAATAATCTGGTCACTCAGTGTATATCTTTGTTAATTAAATGTATTGATTTAAAAAATTTATACTTTTTTGATACTTAAATGTAGAAAATATGCAATGTCAAAACTTTTATCCTTTGCCATTTTTCCTTCCCCATTATTATTGCTAAATCAGCTCATTCATCCAACAAGTATTTATTGAGCACCTGTTATGTGTCAGAGACTAGGCACATCGATGTGAGGGAACATTGATGAAAGAAACAAATACACCTGCGTTCAAGAAGCTTATTTAAGAAGGAGACTCAACTGGGGGTGAAAAACACACACTACAATATGCAGATGATGTATTGTAGATTTGTATACCTGAAACCTGTTTAATTTTATTAACCAATTTCAACCCAATAAATTCAATTAAAAATTATTTATCCCAAAGCTTTCAAAATGATCTATTAAAATTGAAAGACAAAAAAACAAATTTTAGTGCGGCTGGAGTGTTGTCTCTTACACTAAAGGGTTTTAGGTTTGATCCCTGGCCTTGGTCGAGTTCGGGAGGCAACCAATTGATGTGTCTTTCTCATACTGATGTTTCTCTCTGTCTGTCTCTCTCTCTCTGTGTCTCTCTCTTTTGTCCCTCCTTTCCTCCCTCCTTCTCTCCCTTCCACTCCCTCTAAAAATCAATGGGAAAAATATCCTCGGGTGAGGATTAACAACAAAAAAATAATTAAAAATAAAAAAGAAGGAGCTTATTTGAGTAGGAGACCACACATATAATGAAGTCAGTAAATTATGTAGTTATAAGGTTACTAGTGGCCTGGTGCATGAAATTCATGAACATTAAAAGGGGATTAATTAGAGGAAATAATTTAATATTGCTATTTGCCCTTTCTCTATAATAGAAGTGTCAGAGATGAAAGAAAATTAGTAAAATGTATATGAAAACCTTCCTCCTGTCAGAGTCTGGGGCTTACCACAGGACCCAGAGACAAGTCCCCACCCACCCACATGCACCTCAAAATCGCGTGAGATCCAGACCTGCCTGGCCCCCCCACATTGGGCTAGATCTAGACCTGGCCAGTCCCATCCTTGTCAAGCCCCGCCTGGCAGGGGGCGTAGCCTCAGGTGCCCTGGCCCGGCACCAGGACAGGGGGACATGGCCTGAGATCCCCTGTCAAGCCTTGCTGGGTGGGGGGCATAGCCTGAGGTCACCTGTCAAGCCCCACCAGGTGGGGGGGTGCAGCCTCAGGTCCCCCAGCCCAGCACCAGGAGGGGGGAGCAGCCTTAGGTCCCCCATCAAGCCCCACTGGCAGGGGTGCACAGCTTCAGGTCTCCCGTCAAGCCCCACTGGGCAGGGGTGCGGCCTGAGTTCCCCCGACCCAGGACTGGGGATGCACCTTGAGGTCCCCTGTCAAGCCCTGCTGGGTGGGGGGCACGGCCTGAGGTCCCCTGTCAAGCCCAGCCAGGGAGAGGTGCACAGCCTCAGGTTCCCTGGCCTGGTGCTGGGGCGGGGGGGCATGGCCTGAGGTCCCCTGTCAAGCCCCACCGGGTGGTGGGTGTGGTCTGAGGTCCCCTGGCCTGGCACTGGGGTGAGGGGAGCATCCTGAAGTCCCCTAGCCCAGCACCAGGATGGGAAGTGCACCTTGAGGTCCCCCATCAACCCCCACCGGGTGGGGGCCGCAGCCTGAGGTCCCCTGTCAAGCCCTGCCAGGTGGGGGGCATGGCCTGAGGTCTCCTGGCCTGGTGCTGGGGCAGGGGGAGCAGCCTGAGGTCCCCTGTCAAGCCCTGCTAGGTGGGGGGCACGGCTTGAGGTCCCCTGTCAAGCCCTGCTGGGTGGGGGGCATGGCCTGAGGTCCCCTGTCAAGCCCTGCCAGGCAGGGGGGTGCAGCCTCAGGTCCCCTGGCCTGGCGCTGGGGCGGGGGAAGCAGCCTGAGGTCCCCTAGCCCAGCACCAGGATGGGAAGCACACCTTGAGGTCCCCTGGCAAGCCCTACCAGGTGGGGGGCATGGCCTGAGGTCCCCTGTCAAGCCCTGCTGGGTGGAGGGCATGGCCTGAGGTCCCCTGTCAAGCCCTGCCAGGCAGGGGGTTGCAGCCTCAGGTCCCCTGGCCCGGTGCTGGGGTGGGGAGTGTGGCCTGAGGTCTCCCAGTCTGGTGGCAGGGCAGGGGGCGAGGCCTGAGGTCCCCGTCAAGCCCCATGGGGGCAGGGGAGGGCGTAGCCTCAGGTCCCTGCTGATTGCTCGTTAAGGCTCCTTAAGGGAACTTGGTCTCAGCTGTGGGTGCAGCCATCTTTGTGATGGAGTGATGGTCAATTAGCATATTCCCTCTTTATTAGATAGGATAAGTGATACAGCAAAAAATAGATCAGGTAGCAGGAACCAGCAGTGCAAGGGAGTGGGAAAGGGTGAATTTTCATATCGATTGTTGGTGTTGGGCTTTCAAAAAGATGACATTTGAGCAAAAGCCAAATAAATTGCAGGAGTTAGTGATGTGCACATCTGTGGGAGCTAGGGCTCTGAGAGTCGGCAAGGATGCCAGTCCACCTGTTGCAGACAGAGAGGGGGGCGGAGCCAAGGTCCTCAAGTCCAGGGACATCAGAGCTTTGAGCTCTGGCTGAAGGATTGGTAATCAGAGACACCGGGGCCTCAGCCGTGGTCTGTCCTCGCCCCACCTGATGAACCGCCTCCCCTCCCGTCTATAGTGAGCGGCCCCTGGGCTCGTCCTCGCAGACCTTCAGAGTCTGTGAGGTCAGAGGGCCCCCAGCCCACATCCCTGCGGCCCCAGAGGCCTGTTCCTGGTGTTCCTGCCAAAGCCCCTTTTCTATGTTCTGTGCTGCTTGCCTGCGGTGGGAGCTTGGCCTTTGGAACTTAAGCTACTGGCACCTCCTGTGCCTGTGGCTCTCACACCCTCGGTCCCAGGAGCCCTCTCCATTTAAAAGGGTTACGAGGACCCTACAGGGGTGTGCTCATAAGGGTGATGCTGTCAGTGCTCACTGTATTAGACATTGAAACCGAGGCATTAAAAAGATTAAGTGATGTAAAAATAATAACAGCAAACCCATAATAATACTGTACTTTTAATGAAAAATAACTGTTTTCCAAAACAGAAATTAGTGAGAAGATTGGCATCGTGTTACCTTTCTGCCAGTCTCATTAATGTTTGGCTTAATAGAAGATAGCTGGAGTCTGATATCTATTTTCCATTCAGTCTATTTTGATGTGTTGTCCTTGTTGAAGTATATAAAGGACATGTGATCTCACACAGATATGTATTTGGGAAAGGGGAGGTGTATCTGTGACCTTTCAGATAGCAGTGGCTGTTTTCCTTGGATACTACACGAAACCGTGACGCATGGTATTTCCCGAGAGGAAGTCTGTAGTGTGGGATCTGAAGCCAGGGCAATGAACTTTTCATATTCTGCTCTAGTAAAAGCTGTGCGTTCCTCTTGCCCTAAGACGGGACCGTTCCACATTAGAGTGTACTCTGTGCAGCTATTTTGTAGCCTCATGCACTGGTCCTTTGGAGAATGTGGGCCCATCGGTAACTGCCTTTCCCCTTTTATCATGTTATTGCAACATTGGACTCTCTGAAATCAATAAAATATATTTAAAAAAATAAAAACATCAGTGATGAGAATCATCAATTGGCTGCCTCCTGCACCCCCCACTGGGGATCCAGCCTGCAACCTGGGCATGTGCCTTGACTGGGAATCCAAGCGTGACCTCCTGGTTCATGGGTCCACGCTCAGCCATTGAGCCACACAAGATTGGCCAGAGAACTCTTACACAGGCCCAACTGGGGACAGTGAATGGCAAGAACCAGCAGCAGGGCCAGGTGGGGAAGTGGCCCCGAATTTGCTCAGCCCCCGCGCCACAGGGCAGAGCTTGCTCACGGTGGGGCCTAGGCTTTCCTGGGAAGGGCATCGTGTCAGGCTGTCTAGTTTTCATCCTCACAGCTGGGAAGCATGGCTGGGCCGTATGAACTATAGTCTGCTCATAGGTAAAGTAAGTGAGAGGAGGAAAACATTTCAAACCAACACAGTCCTTTCCTAGGATTATCCCCACCAGCATCCACTGCCCCCGCCCCCCAGGCCTGCTGGCTATTTGGGGTGGTTGTGAGTGCATGTGTGGGGTGTGCATGCATGGGGGGTGTGTGCATGGGGGGGTGCATGTGTGGGGCTGTGTGTGTGCATGGGAGATAGGTGTGTGTCGGGTATATACATGCATGTGTGGGGGGTGATGCATGGGGGATGTGTGTGTGCATGGGTGTGTGTGGGCGGGTGCACATGTGGGGGGTGAGTGCATGGGGGATGTGTGTGTGCATGGGTATGTGTGTGGGGGTGCGTGTGTGCACAGGTGTGTGTGAGTGCGTGGGGGGTGCGTGCGTGTGGGATGCATGTGTGCATAAGAATGTGTGTGGGGGTGCACGCGTGGGGGTGCATGTGGGGGGGCGTGGGGTGGGCTGGAAGAAGGCAGTGGCCGGGTTGCAGGTGGGAGCCGAGTGGACTCAGCTCTGATGGCCAGAGCTCAGCCGTGGGGTGTAGTTTGAAATGAAAAAACCCCCTCCCCATGAACAACTGAGCAGCCGGTGCCTCTCACTAGTGAGCCTTCGGCTGAACCGTCTCCAGAAAGGGTGCGATGACGTCATAAAAGCCAGGGCATGGACGGCTGGCGTACTAAACAGCACCGCTGAAGTCCGGGAGATGTGTTTCAGATGGAGAACTCGGGGGGCACCCAGCAGGGGGTGGACCCAAGAGTGTCTGATGTCCCGGACGGGCAGGGAGCGGAGGAGAGAAGAGAAGTCGGTGGGAAATGTGGCTAAATGTCCAACTCCCACCCCTTTCCCGCAGAGTTTTAATACAAGAGACACCAGCGAACACGTGGAAAGCTCAGAGCCCGTGGGGGGCCGCAGGGTGTCTGGGGAGGAAGCGCCCTCATCTCCCGGGTCTGGGTGCCCAGCCGTGGGTTCTCTCTCCTCTCAGGGCCCCGCGGAGCTGCCCTGCGGCTGCTGGACCTGAAGCACTTGATCTACCAAGTGATAGTATTAAAAGCAAACGTCCTTATGTCGCCCTCGGAAGTTCCACACATCTGTCCGTTTCCAATCCTCGTGGCCACCTCCTGCCTCCCAGTCTGTCCCCCTGGACACGCCTGGCCGAGGTGCTCCCTTTTTGCATCACAGTTCATTGTTGCGCCTGTGAGCGCCATGCTCCTGTCGGAATTCTAGCCAGGTTGGTTTGTTGTTAATTTTAAAAAACTCAGAGGAAAAAATGTTTCCAGTCACTTCATTCAATGTGAATGACAAGAACAGTGCAGCTATAAACACTGAGATGCCCCTTCGCTTCTTCCTGCGGGAGTTTCGTGTACCAGCAACGCGAGAGGAAGTCTATCCAAAGCTAGTTTTACATCACATGCTCTCTCACTCCTTTCCCGTGTGTCCTGATGTCACTCTCAGATACCGCGGCAGCCAGCGGGATATAGGACGCGGCGAGTGTGCGTGTCCTGAAAATTCCACGCTGCCGCCCGGACACGGAGCGGCCGGAGTCCTCGCCCAGGTTTCCTGCTCCAGGTGGCACGGTCCCTGTGCTGTGAATGAGGACATTGTGGTGTGCGCCCCTCCTTTTCCTTTCATTACACAAGCATGTGTTTAACCTTTACCAAGGCTGAGCTGGTCAGCTGACCCAGTTTACCTGGACAAAATCATGCTCTTGGCAGTTGTTTTCAGAAGTTTAAATGCACATCTCGTCATTAAAATATCAGTTTATCAGTTTTCTATTCTTGTTTCTTTTATCACAGAAATGTCCAGTGAAAACATGCTACTTATGTGGTTGCTGGGCCTAGTCTCACCATGTTTGCCCCTTGGCCAGGTTTCCTAGGGGGACAGCATCATTTCCCTGCACAGCGAGGGAGGCAGCAGGAGGCCTGGAGGCCCCATCCTCCACATTGTCCAAATGACTCTGATTTTGCTCTTACAGCCAAGGTCTTCAAAGCTGACTCTTTTGCCAGTTCTGTCTGCTAATAGCATGTTTGTTTAAAAATTTGTGTATTATTTGGGCATATACAACTTTAAGAGACATTTCTATGTAATAAAAGCCTAATATGCAAATTGACCAAACAGTGAAACTACCTGTGGAACGACCAGTCATTATGACGTGCACTGACCAGCAGGGGGCAGACGCTCAACCCAGGAGCTGCCCCCAGCTCGAAGGCCCCAGGCCAGCCAAGGCTGGTCCTAGCAGAGGTCCCCCCAATTGCCCCACCAGTCGCCCTGCAGAGGGAGGTGACTGGAGGTGGTGAGGGTGGGGGGTTGGGCTGGCAAGTGGGTGGTACCAGGCCAGCCAAGGTGGGTGCCAGTGGGCCCCCCAAACCCCCGATCACCCTGCCAGTCGCCCCACAAATTGGCCCTGATCACTGGCCAGGCCTAGGGACCTACCCATGCACGAATTTCGTGCACCAGGTCTCTAGTTCATTCATAACTATCATGTAATTTGAAAAATTTATAGAAAATGGAAGGAGCTCAAAAATTAGTTTCTAATTAGTGAATAATAACAGTTTCACACATAACATCAATAAAATGTGTGGGCTATAGATTTGCCTTGCACATGTATATTTTTTCTAGTCATACTTTTGATAACATTTTATAAAAGCTTTCATAACCATGGCAGGGAATTTATTTACTACTTACATTTTTTATGGGGAGTGCACATTTTAAAAATTAAGTAAAGATAAGCCCAGGAAAACACGTGTGACATTCTTTTCTTTCTTGAACACTTTGCTACTCGTACAGTCATTTAAAATGTAAGTGTTAGTATATGTTAAGAACTGCGCCTGGCTCATCCTCGTACTTCATCTAATGTGGTTTATGACCCATAAAGGCACTATGTTCCATTGCCCTCCAACGAGCGATGCAGGGAATATCCGCCCGGCTTATTTCCCGGCCTTGTATTGAAAGTGTTGCTGCAAGTATCAGGTAGCAATCACGTTAATTTGCTTTTTGTTACACATCTCTACACGATTCAGGTTCCCTTTGAACTATCTAAACACATGTCGTTTTTCTACAGCTTAAGTGTAAATAGCCTAACACAGCATCTAGATTTAATTGTCTAGGTTTTGTTCTGAGGAACATTTTTTAAAAAGTGATTCCCATTTAAATGTCCATCTGTGTCCAGAGCTGACCCTTCCCTCCGATTTGGGGACAGGTTTCCGCAGAACCAGTGAGGACGGCGGGGGTCGGTGGCTCGAGGAAGGGGCCGTGGGTGTCAGCCTCCAGCCTCAGCCCCAGCGCTCCCCTGTGGAGGACTTGGTCAGTCCACGTGGCCTGCTGCCCGCTGTTCTAGAGAAGTCGGTGTGTGCTAGCTACATCTGAGGGCGCTGCAGCAGTACCCCCACCGCCTCACCATAGAGGAGTTAGATTTTACATAAACGCACTAGACTCTGTTTGGAAATTAATTTTTTTTCTGTAGCGTTGCCTTTTGGGATGCAGGTGAAGCTCGCTCATCATTTTCCCCCTGATCTCGCACACACAGTAATTCACGACTCTCTAAGCACTTCGTGGGTTTGTATCTCGGCAGGCATCTTTCACGGGGTCCGGCCTGTGGCATTTTATGCAACACTGTGAGCTCATCTTGCTGTAGGACGCTTTCTAGAATCAGAGAGTAGGAAGCCTTGTACAGGCAGACAGCGGCCTAACACCCAGAGAGACAGCCCTCGCTGATGTAGGAAAGGTGCGTGGGGACCGGGGACGTTCATGTGGGTTTGATGTTCACGCCGGTGCTGCTGTCGTCTGCTCAGCAGCGCAGCGGGCTCAGGGTTGGGTTAGGAGGAAGGCATGGCCCAGGCGTGACAGGTGCTTCTTCTTTCTCATCACCCACATGCCAGCACAGGGAGGGAACTGTGTTCCATCTTCTCCTTGAAGAGGTACATATTTAAACAGCCTTTCTGTAGCTTCTGGAAGCTTTGGGAAGGTGCCTGGGCCTGGTGCCCCGGCGCTACCTGGCCTTCTGCAGCTCTTGGCGCAGCCAGGCTGGCAGGGGCTGCCCGAGCCGGTGCAGCAGCTGGGAGAGCTCCGCGTTGTGGTCTCGGTAGTAGCCAGACAGGAGGGCTCTGCTCTGGCGGGGAGACCGGTGGTGGGGGGGGGGGCGGGCGTAGAAGCGCATTCTGTTTTACAGTTTATTACAGCAAACGTCACCCACTCTGAGACGCACCCTTGTGCCCCGCTGCCAGACCGCAGCGAGCACCTGCACTATGCATTTAGCACAAGATCGACAAGGGGCCGGCTCTTCAGCACGCCCCCCCCCTCCCATGCGCACGCACACACCTCTCACGTGGGAAGAGTTTTCCTGGGAAATGGGTGGTCTGTTTGATTGTGTAGAATTAAATGTTAAAATCACCAGCCTGAGTGGCTGGAAACATAACTTAACCACGGGCGGTTTACAGCTTTGCTCTATGAAGTCATCCCAAGCTCGGAGAAAGAGTGAACTTGGCCAGTCCATGCTCTCCAGGCCTCGGCGGTCAGCATTAGTTTACATTTACATCTGGAGACCTTCAGAGGTCTTTTAAGGCTCCTACAAAACACTGACTGGGAAAGGGTGTGCTGAGCCTGGAAACGCAGCGGCGAACAGGCAACACCGGGACCTGGTGTGGGGACGGTCACCCCGAGGACGGGAAAGAAAGCCTCGCAAGCTCCTGGCTTCCCGCAGAACAAGGTCTTCCTCACGGAAACGGTCAGAAATGGGAGGCCGCGCCCTGGCCTTTGGCAGGGGTCCGCCGCCCTCAGGGCCGGGCAACGATGCTGCGAGGGGTGTTTTTGCATCTGTGTCTGCGCCTGATACTGTGCTGAGAGTTTTAGTGGAGTTCAGCCTTTTAAAAGGTCTTATTGAATTCGCTACAGGCTTCTCTTTAAATGCATATGTGGTGCTTTAAATGCCCCGGACAAAAGTCGCATCCTGCGCTGATAATTCATGGGGGGTTGCAGGAACCGTGATCCCTGGCACTGGACTGAGCATGTGCCCATTCTGAGCATCCCTGTGATGAGCGAGAGCCAGTCCTGGGTGTGGCTGCGTGTCCGTCTGTCTCCTCAGCCTGGTTCTGGTCTGTCCCCGCCCATCGGCCCGCCGGCACGCTTAGGCCAACAGTGGTGGAGAGAGCTATGTCCCACCTGGGAGGCTGCCGGTCTGCCCTCTGCTCCAGCCAGACCTGGAGTCCAGGGAGCAGCTGGGCTTGGGGACAGTGAGTGTCCGAGGGTCCCTCGTGTTCTCTCTAGGTGGCTCCTTCCACAGTGTGCCCTTTGCGCCTGGAGCCCTGCCTGCCAGTGACTGCTGCTACCCCTGTAGGAACCGCTGGTCCCACATTCTGGCCCTTCAGCACTGAGACTCCAGGCTCCGTCTCTTCTCTCCATCCCCTGGGAGCTTGGCTTGAGCCTCCTAACACTGAGGGTCAGTCGGCCAACTGTTTACTGGCCTGTGGGCAGCGTTTTCACACTGGCCGGGGCGTCCGAGGCCTAGTAACACTCAGAGCCTAGTGCACTGGTGACTGCTGTTACGCAGCCCCGTGTACGGCTGTGGAGGGACTTGGTGAGAAAAGAGGTCTTTTGGTCCTATTTTCAATGTCCCATTGATACGTTCCCGCTTTGGATTCAGTTCACATTTCTCGTGCTAACATTTCTTTTTGGGACGAGATGCAGCCTTCTTTGTTCTCATTCAGAATGGGAGTCCTGCCTGACGGGACATACCGCTGGGAAACCAAAACAAGCCCCTGGTGCGCGAAGCGTGAGCGTCCCTGCAGCTGTTAGAGGCTGAAGCTGCATCTCAACCGCCTGTCTAAGCAGCCACATGCGCCCTCATCGGGATCTTGCTCACTGGGGGGCACTGTACCCTCTAGTCACCTCGGGGTCCATGGGGGGGTACTTCCTGCCCTCGCTCTGTCCCGGGCATTTTGTTTGTCCTTCTTGCAGTAGCTGGCACCAGAATCCTTTATGAGAATCAAACCTAAAAAAAGACCAAAGAAAAAAAGTATTTTTCAAGCCCAGTGTCTCTATAATAACCCCACACATGAATATTTTTATTTGGGTGTTAATCTGTAACCAGGGAAACTGGCATCATTTTGATGGCATCCATTTGCACCCAGTCTTTTGGCAGAATTCCCAGTCCATCTGTCATATCTGTGCGCTGGCCAGATCCCTGATAGAAAGGTTGTCAGCAGAAGGCCTCCTATTAATAGGAATTAATAAGCCTCCCTCCTTCACCTGTCGGGGAAAGGATTTATACATCTCAGGCCACTCTCTCCCTTTGCAGGGTTTCCAGGAGAGGCAGGCCTCACCCAGCCTTGGGACTGACACAGCCCTGTGCCACAATCTCGGGCTCGGAGAAGAGGAAGGGTTCCAGTCAAGGGCAAATGCTTGGGTTGCAGGCTCAATGCCCAGTAGGGGGCGTGCAGGAGGCAGCCGATCAATGATTCTCTCTCATCATTGATGTTTCTATCTCTCTCTCCCTCTCCCTTCCTCTCTGAAATCAATAAAAATATTAAAAAACAAAAAGAAAAAAACCTGTAGAACTGCTTTTCCAGGGTGGCCACGTTATCCATCACCATCAGCAACACCGAGGGTCCAGATGCCACAGTCTCACCGTCTGGTGCCATGTTTGGTGCCGGGTTTGGTTACAGCCGCTCAGTGGTGTTCCGGGGACTCCCACCCCACGTCTGTGTGGTTTCACATTCGTGATGCAGCGGGCATCCCTGCCCGGAGAGGGACTCTTTTTACAACTTCAGAAGCTCGTTCTAAGGTTCGGGTTTGCTAAGGAAGCACTTGCTGTTGGTCTGTGCTCATTAGTAAAAGCACACAGTGTTGTTTCCCAGGTTCTAGCGTCTTGAATGGTTTGAAGAGCCTGAGGGCCTGGCAGTGCAGCTGGGGGGCCCGGCGCCTTCCCGCCCTGCCCCCCCAATTCTCTCGCTTTGCCCCTCGGTGCCCGCTGCTTCACGGAGAAGGCCAGGAAGGGCCCTGCACACACCCTTGTGAAGCAGTGTGCACACAGTCCTCACAGCGTGGGAGTGGTTCTGATTTTGAAACGTCACAGCCACTTTGCAAGCAGTCATTGCAGGAAATGGAGTAGACGCTCTCCTCCTTTTCCCTCAGCATCCCGGGCTCTGTCCCGGGGCACCTAGAGCCCACAGGCTGTAGCTGCTATGGCAACTGCTTTTGCTGCCAAGACAGTCTTCATGCAGCACTGGTGTGCTCCCCACCCCTCTGGACGGCCGGGCGGTTCCTGGGCGTGGGACCTGGGCGGAAGTGAGGTTCGACCCCGTGGAAGTCCTTCTGAAGGTTGAATGGCCCTTTCTTCCTCACTCGGTAAGCCCTATCCACCAACGGAGCAAACACAATCTTGTTCAAGCCCCGGGGTCCATTCATGGATGGTTTCACCGTCAGCTAGTACTAAACATCCGTACAATTCCGAGGCATTCATGCTCCCAAACGGGTTCACTGACAGAGAAGCAGACATCAGGTTCGGCGGTCTAACTAACGAGTGTTTCTAAGCGTGAGCACTCCCACCGAGGCTAGAACTGTGGATGCACCTCGTCATGAGGAAATTAAAAGCTTATTCCATGCTAAGCATTATCTCCCCTGCTTTCTCTCAAATGATCAGTCAGCTTTAAAACACTAGGACGGTATGGCTCAGGGGTTGAGTGTCGACCTATGAACCAGGAGGTCACGGTTCAATTCCTGGTCAGGGCACATGCCCGAGTTGTGAGCTCGATCCCTAGTGTGGGATGTGCAGAAGGCAGCTGATCCATGATTCTCTCTCATCATTGATGTTTCTCTCTCTCTTCCTCTCTGACATCAATAAAAAAATATATATATTTAAAACAAACCAAAAACACTAGATAACAGAAACCGTGAAAGCTAAAATAACGTCAGTATATCATTCCTATTCACAATTTAGGGATGAAGGTTATGTTGGACAAGAACTGTAGTGTTCATCCACTTATATTGTTTAAAGTTTATCCTGCTTATTTCAAATCACACCCACATTTATTAATAAAATCAGATTTCTTTTACCCTTTCAATCTGTCATTTGAAGTCCACAATGACTGTGTAGGGCTTTTAAAGGCACCACACACCACCCAATGTGTTATGACATTTGGAAATGTTGACCACTTTCTTTAGTGACCATGGAAAGGGATAAATAATATGCTTGACGACAGGAACTTATCGCCATGTTTTGGAAAGCAGTTTTGGAATTGGAGTTTTTTTGTGTTGAAGAGAATTCGTTTATAGACCTCTTACACTGGAGTCCTCTTTCGCGCCAAGACCATCTGCAGGAACCTTGGACGGACGTGGTTTCATTCACGTATCTGCTCTGTGGCTGGTTGAGAATTCACATCTGTCTGAGGCTCCCTGCGCTGTAAGTGAATTTTTCCTAAGAACCAAAGAGCTAGCTTCCCTGTCAGCGGCAGGAAAAACATGCCACAGTAATGACACTCCTGAGACCAGGGGTTCGCCCCGCACCCCAGCACGCCGAGCCCCACAGACAGGGCTCAGTCCCGCTGCTCTAGCTGGAGGGGCCCTGGCCTTCGGCCGGGGCGCCGGAGCCCTCAGACCAACTCGGACTGACGGCAGGACTGGAGATTCCAAAGGCCGCGCAGCGGTGCGGTGTGCTGTGTGTGCACAGGCCTGTCGGCCAATGATGACCACGAAAACAACAGGAAGCTGAGCGGCAGGACGTGATCTCTGTGGGGGGGAGCGCTGGGGCAGCTCCGCTCCCCCGGGACCACAACCCAACCTGCTATGTCACCCCGAGCCCACGGGCTGGAGAGCTGTGACGACTAATCCCGCCAGGTGCGCAGGGGCAGGAAGCCTGGGCTCTGCAATCAGCACCGGCTTCCACCCCTTCTCTCTTGCTTCCACTCCCTTCTCTCGGCAGTGGGGCGATGACACGCTCGCCGCCGCGAGCTGAGGGCGAGGGGCAGACACGGGGTGTGCGGGCGGAGGGACAGACACGCAGCAGCTGGCGGAGGCCGCCCAGAGGAGGAGAGCACGTGTTTCTCTCACTCCTTCTCTGGGAGATACAAGCTGCTGTGTGGCCACTGCAGAGCCGAGATAAGCAACTTGAGTAGAAAATGCGGAAGGAAAGGCTTGCTCCTCGGGGACACTTGGGGAGACAGGAGCAGGAGGGCTGGAGTTCAAACTGCAAACTGAAGGCCCGCGGCTCTCCTTGCGGTCCCGCTGGGCGCTGAGGGCTCGGGCAGGCATCCGTGCCATCCGTGGGCGCTGACCGGAGCCCTGGAGGCGCGGACGGTGCTCTCCGTGGAGAAGCCACAGGGCGGCAGGTGCATTGGACCCTCCGGGCAGGAAGCCACCTGCTCCCTGGCCTTTGGAACCAGAGCGCCCCTCCGCGTGTCTCCATGGGACTCGTGCGGGATGTAAGCCTGCGGGTGCTTCCTGCTGGAAGGGACAGGGCCTGCCTGCCACTGTCTAAACTGCCCTGGGAGGAGGGCACCGTGGAGGGAGAACATGGGCCGATGTTTAGACC
Source organism: Plecotus auritus (assembly GCF_963455305.1). Lineage (NCBI taxonomy): Eukaryota > Metazoa > Chordata > Mammalia > Chiroptera > Vespertilionidae > Plecotus > Plecotus auritus. The sequence goes on from NC_137773.1 coordinate 112,584,590, forward strand.
TGAGTTTTAGATGATAAATGCAATGGAAGAATACTATTACAGTCTCTCTGGTTTCTTTAAGGTGCAGTCTATGACTCTAGGATTAAAAATACGTGTTTGTGTGCCCGGCTGGCATGACTCGGTGGTTGAGCGTCGACCTATGAGCCAGGAGGTCACGGTTTGATTCCGGTCAGGGCACATGCCGGGGTTGCGGGCTTGACCCCCAATAGGGGGCATGAGGAGGCATCAACAATGATTCTCTCTCATCACTGATGTCTCTATCTCTCCCTCTCCCTTCTTCTGTGAAATCCATGAGGATGCATTTTAAAAATACATATCTGTGTTACTGTGAGCGTCAGGTCATGGCCCATCCCACTCGGTCTCTTTGAGCTGCTCCAGGCGTGAGACATGGGAACAGACGTGACCCTCGTTGTGGACATGGGGCGAGGCAGGTCTGACCTGGCACGCTCAGTGAGGCCTCCCGTCAGGACTGAGGGGAGCTGAGGGTGCACATCTAAGGAGACACCCCTCCCCGGCATTTGCACTGCCCGAGGGGATGCGCCTCCTTGAATGCCAGTGCCTCGCTTGCCTCACCCAGGTCCCTGCCCAGATGGAGTCTTTGCCCAAGAAAATCAGAGGGAACCAGCGGGAGAAACCGAACCAGAGCTGTCACTGCTGAGGCCCCGAAGGAGAGGGGACGGCGACGACGACGACAGCTGCGGGGCTCTGCTCAGCGAGCAGCGAGCAGCGCCTCCCCTCCCCGCGCCTCCCTGCTGGGCTGCTCTTGTTTTCTTTTTTTAATTTTTAAAGTTTTTTCTTTTCTTTTTAAAAAATTCTTCTTTTATGTTTTTTTTCTTATTTTTTGTTTAATTTTTTAAAATTGATTTCAGAGAGGAATTGCATAGGGAGACATAGAAACATCGATGGTGAGGGAGAATCATGGATGGGCTGCCTCCTGCACGCCCCACACTGGGGGCAGAGCCCGCAGAGGAAGCCCCGCATAGAAACCAGCGGGGGTGAGGGCGCCTCCAGCCATGCTCCGCCCCCCGCCCCCTCCCCCTTCCCGCCACCGGAGTCACGTCACCTGGACAACATGCACAGAGCAGCTGACTGACACTGCGCCCCAAACCAAGGCATCCTCAACCCTAGCTCTCTGCTGGAACCCCAGTCCACCTGTCCGACATAAACTTACATTAGAGCTTCGGAGTAATTATAATGGCGAGCCACTCCCAGAAACCTCTGGACGTCCTCCATCACCGCGGCAGGGTCGGCTCTCAGCTGCTGCCCATCGATAATCAGCAAAGAAAAAGAAGGCAGAGCACACTGAGGAAGTCAGCCCCTGTGCCCGCAGCATCCTCCACGCTCACTCGGTGCACAGGGTGCGAGGGATGCGCGGGCGCAGTTCTGAGCCGTCGCCTGCCTGCCCACCAATGACCTGGACCAGGAAACGGTCCGGGAATTAAACGTGCTTTGAGAACTAAATGTAATCTGAGGAGTCCTGCAAACCCTGAGCACAAAAGGCCCATCGAGGGGGGAGACAGCTTAAGAAACGTGACTATAGCCTGGCCGACCGTGTGGCTCAGCAATTGAGCATCGGCCCAGGAACCAGGAGGTCACAGTTCAATTCCCAGTCAGGGCACATGCCCGAGTTAAGGGCTCTATCCCCAGTGTGGGGTGTGCAGGAGGCAGCCCATCCATGATTCTCTCTCATCATGGATGTTCCTCTCTCTCCCCCTCTCCCTTCCTCTCTCTCTCTCTCTCTCTCTCTCTCAAAATCAATAAATGGGGGAAAAAAGAAATGGGACTATAAAACCAGGTCTAAAGACACAAGGCCCGATGCGGCCTTTGGGGGAAGGAGTGCCGCCGTGCAAACGGGGAGAGGTTGGAGCAGTACCTGGGGCAGTGACTCAGGGGACCTGCTGGTCTCCGGGGTCCCCTGAGGGGGGCACCGCCAAGTGTAGGAAACACTTTGATAGTCCAGTCCCAGGGAAAGGCATGATTCCCAGAGACCTGCGTGTGGGAAGAAGTTCCTCCACGGACCGCTTGGAAGAATCAGCCTGGGGGGGTTTGGGGTGGGGGTGGGGCCAGCAAGATGGACAGGACCCCGGATGGAGGGCACACAACCACAGTGCGGCCTCTCTCCCACGCTTCTCCATGGTTCCTGTTCGGTCCCACCAGCACCGTTCACTAGCCTCTCTGTGCGGATGCCACGTCCCACAGGTGGGGTCCCCCAGGGGGCCGCCGAGCAGTGGAAAAGTGGGGCATGTGATTGAGGGACTGAATTTTTACTTTTACATAAACTTCAGTAGACATTCCAATGGCCCTATGTGTAGCCACTGTGTCACTGGACAGCGTGGTGGCAGGCACACGGGTACGTGGGATGGGACTGGACTGCTCTGGGCCATCAGTGTCCACAGTGACTTTGTCCTCCAGGCAGATGGGCCCAGGAGAGACGTGGGGAAGCCAGGAGCAACGGGCCTCATGGGAAATTCAGCAAGTGGTGCTGGGGCGTTGATGACACTTCGTTGAGCACACCAGCACTGCCTGTTCGGTTGAGAGGTGTCCAAGCTCTCATCTCAGTACAAGAATCAGGGCCACGGAGCGTCCAAACTCACCAGTCAGGCAAGGTGGGACTAGGAAACAGCAGGGAGAATGACCCTGGGACATTCACAGAGAGAAAATTAAGCGCTTCTCTACGCCTGCCTATTGCTTATTCATCACCACCATCTCGTTACGTGCAAGTACGGAGTAGACGCTGGTACTGTTTTCATGAGTAAAACTTCCCTCCAAGCAATGAACGTGTGACAAGAGGTAGGTGCAGTGAGCTTGCAACAAGGTGCAGGTGTAATGAGCTTGTGACAAGGTGCAGGTGCAGTGAGCTTGTGAGAAGGTGCAGGTGCAGTGAGCTTGTGAGAAGGTGCAGGTGCAGTGAGCTTGTGACAAGGTGCAGGTGCAGTGAGCTTGTGAGAAGGTGCAGGTGCAGTGAGCTTGTGAGAATGTGTAGGTGCAGTGAGCTTGTGACAGGGTGCAGGTCCAATGAGCTTGTGAGAAGTTGCAGGCCCTCACTGCGCGTACCTGGAGTGGGGGGAAGTACAGGAGCCATCGCTTGAGGTGGCTGGTGTACCACCCGGGCACCAGGCACTGTGTCTGCAAGGCCCGAAGCTCAGCGGGTGCACGCGGCCCAGCCAAGATCACCTCCTGGAAGCTGAACCTCAGTGCTGTGGGGTCTTCGTGCGATCGATCACTGATGCTGCAAAAGAGGAGGAGGGTTACACTCGCATCACAGGCATCATAATCACAGGGGGCTGCCTCCATGGGTCGGAGCGCATACAGGTGGGAGCACGTTCTGGGGCAGCAGGAGTGAAAGCCACGGCCCCGGGGGCGGGGTCGGGGGGAGGTGCGCTTTTGGGAATTCTTGGAGGAGGCTGAGCTCTTGCTGACAGGGTTCCCAACCCACTGCACGGAGTCGTGTATATGTTTTATTCTGAAAATAAACTTTTGGAGGTTGTGTGAACGCCCCCTTGGAGCCCACAAACAAACCATTTACCTTGTGTGGGAGTGTCAGCATGCTGGGGACTGGCTCCTGCCACACGGCCCCTCCCGGGAACGCACCTTACAAAAGCCCTGTGGGCCATTTCGGTGGAGACTCTGCTTAGCACACCTGCAGGCGCTGTCTGAAGCCCACAGCTTCATCGCACACACCACAGCCAGAAGCAGGCCTGACTGCGCCGAGCGGCAGCCTTTGCCGGGCGCCAGAATCGTTCGCTGCACAGAAAATGCAGGGAGCAGCCACCCACGTGGGAAAGGGTTCTCTCAGGGCCCTGCTAGGCCCAGGGATTTGAGGAAATCGCCTCATAAACATTTGTGCTCAGGGGATCCTGTGGGTGTCCACCGCCCCTGAGCAGCGAACCCAGCGGCCCAGTTTCCAGTGCCCGCGCCTGCTGCTGCTGCGGGGTGACCTGCTGGTGAGATTGAGGCTTTGTCAGCTTGTGGCCTTGCCAGGCTCCATTTTTCCGGGCTAAGTGGTTGCCGGCCTCCACTTTCCTTCTTTCCCTTTGAGTCAATTAAGGCTCATTTCTCTTTTCTCCAGATACTTGGTGGAAAAGGAAAATGACGCAAAATCGAACCAGTCAATTTGCAGTTTGCTGTTTGTTGTGGTTTAAAAGGCGGCTCCGGGAGTTGGCTGCCAATGGCTGGGGCACAGTTGTGGGTTTCCGCTTCCCAGCACATCCCTGGCCTGTAGCCACACGCACCCACATGCCGAGATCACGCCTGCTGCGTGCCCTCCCACCCGGCCCGCCACAAAAACTGCCCGATGCTGTGTCTTCCCTGTTGTGGATGGGGGGAGCAGCTTCTGCTAGCCAGCAGGCGGGCCCTGTGCTGGGAACTTGACCCTCCCCTGTTGTCGATGACGGGTTTACCTGTGGGAAATCCTGCCCGGGAGACCCACCCCCTGTCTCACCTGGAGGCTGCGAGCAGTGGAGCCACCTTGTTGCCCCTCAGGTGCCGAGTTTCAGGTGAGCGGCTTTGGACACAACATCCACTTTTATCTTAGCTTTATAGTGTCCAAGGAAAGAGGAGCCCGAGCCTGCTTCTCAGCCCGACCCGCCGATAACCCCCTTTCCTGCTCACAGCCCTGCTTTGTGCCCATAAAACACCCCCTTTTCATTTCAGTCCTCACAGGAACCCCTGTCTTTAGGGTTCCTTGTATGTGCTTTTTGTTCATCCTCACCTGAGGATATATTTTCATTGATTTTTAGAGAGAGTGGAAGGGAGGGGGAGAGACAGAGAGAGAGAAACATCTATGTGAGAGAGACACATGGATTGGTTGCTTCCCATATGAGCCCAACAAGGGCTGGGCACCGAGTCTGCCCCTGAGGTACGTGCCCTTGACCGGAATTGAACCTGGAACCCCTCATTCCACAGGCTGGTGCTCTATCCACTGAGCCAAACTGGCTGGGGCGGTTGGCCACTTGCTGTTGTACATGACGTTTTATTGGAGCACGGCCCAGCTTATTCATTCACATATTCTCACGGCTGCTTTCAAAACACAGTGGCAGCCTTGCAGCAGGACCAACCCCTGCCTGCAAGGCGGAAGGACTGCCTCCTGCCGCTACCCCAGGACACCATGGCTTCTGCTTCAGGGAGTAAACCCGAGGTAAGAGCAGCAGCACACACTGTTTTAGGTGAAAAATAACGATTTTAAGTGATTATAACATTTTACTTTTAAGATGTAGACATACAGAAGCACAGATATACATCCGCACGTATCATTTTGTTACGTTTGAATTTAATGTCTTCATTGCACTAATGCATCTTATTCAATAAGTGAATTAAATGAGTACAAAATTCATAAAATCTTAATGAGAAAGTTAGTCTCTCCATGGCAACAAAGGGAAATTTATCAACGCTTGTGCAGATGTAAAAACCAGCAAATCTTTCCTGTTAAAACCTGAGGTGGGCTCAGCGGACTTCGCAAAGTGGTTGAGCGTCAACCTATGAACCAGGAGGTCACGGTTCGATTCCCAGTCAGGGCACATGCCTGGGCTGTGGGCTCGATCCTCATTTGGGGGTGTGCAGGAGGCAGCCCATCAACGATCCTCTCTCATCACTGATGTTTCTCCCCACCCCCCTCTCTCCCTTCCTCTCTGAGCGCAATTAAAAACAACAACCACCACCACTACCTGAGGTGGGAGACCATCATCCGTCTGCATCCTCCCCGGGCCTGCGGGTTCTGTCTGGGTTTCCTCACCTGGTACCAGGAGTAGGTGTGGTCCGACGGGTGGATGAGGACGGTGATGATCTTGGCTTTGGGGAGGAGAGATGTGGCCCTTGTGGGGGCCTCCTCGGAGTGGAAGTAATTGGCGCTCTTCTCAAACAGGAAGTTGGTGGTGGCGTTAGATGGCGCCGGGAAGAAATCCATGTACCTGTGGAAGGAACGCGTCTCAAGTCAGGCTCCGGCACAGCCTTGGCCCCTGGTGATGCAGGCGTCACAGGCATCCCACAAACTCATCCCAAGTTCCCCAAACAAAAGCCTTTTTCTGCAAGGCGCTGTCCCACACAGGGACGCGCAAGGGACAGACGCACAGAGCAGGAAACCTGTGTCTGAAAATGCTCTTCTAAACGCATTTTCCTATTGTTTGCTTCAGCTCAGGAGAAACGGAGCGGGAGACAACCCCGCAGACACTCTGAGCCGCTACTGCTGTAGCACATTGGGGGACCTTACATCGCCTTCTGGCTCCCCTGCACCCCAGCTCTCCAATCCATAAGCCGCGGTGAGGCTGGGCTGTGGAGACCAGGAGCTCATAATCACTGACAAAGGAGGCGCCAGCGCTGTGCGGGGCTCAGTTCTCAGCACATCATCCTCTCTGTCACCTCACAGGAGATCCGGTGGGACTCCGCCAGCACCCGGCGGTACCGCTGGTGCCGCAGCACGGGGCCTGGAAACAGGCGGAGATAGAGCCTCTGTTTTCTGGAAACTGCCTGTGATGACGTCATCCCGCATCCTCTTGAGGAGGAGAAGGCACGCGTCTGGAGAGTGGACCCCTGTCTGTCCCGGGGTAGCTGCTATTTCTGGCTAGCCCACCTCTCAGGCCCCCATTCATTTAGAGCTCACACTGTCCCGGGCGCTGAGGGTCCCTGGCGGCGTCTGTGGGTTCTCAGGGTCCATGCTTGTCTCAGGCTTGCCTCCAGCACGCTTACTCCGGGGAGGCCCGCAGGTTAGGAAAGCGCAGAGGTGCTGGATGCAGATGGCTTTCCGTTTCCGGACACTGTCTCGCCCGGCTGCATCCTCTGCGCTCGGACGGACTGCCCTGAAGGCCTCGGTGAGCCGCTCGGACCTCGGCCAACGCGTGCTGCTTGCGCGGGCCCTCTGCTCCCACAGGCCCATGTCCTTCCTGCAGAGCGGTGGGTGCTACATGTGCTTGAAAAGTGTTTGATGGGCAAACAAGTAAATAAACAGGATCCAGCTTCATATTTCCAGGTGGAAACCGGTTCCCATTTGGAGACCATGCATTCAGGTTACCCAAGGAATTTGTGAAACACGAGAGCAGGCTAACAATTTAGAGGTGAGAGCAAATGCCTCCTCCTTGAAGCCCCCCTGGTCCCTGCACCGCAGCACTGTCCAGCTGAAAAACGTGACTGCAACACTCCCCACGTGTTGCTACTTGGGTAGACCCTGAATGTGTCTCAGTGATTTTATTCAAACCAGATGGAGACGTTTAGAGGTCGGACACATGAGCAGGGCCCTCTGTCCATGCGCTGCCAGCCCTGCACCGCACCCCACGGAGTCACAGCAGCGAATCCCCCGGCTGTTCCACGTGCAGCTTCACCTTCTGACGTCTCCTGAGGGCGAACCCGCTGTAGCGTCAGTGAGGGCGCTTTCTCCGTTTCGGTGCCCTGCTTTGCTTGTGCCCTCAGCCTGCCGGCTGCCCGTCCTCGAAGGCAGCCCCTGCTTTACCCGGATCTCCAGGTCCGTGTCCAGATGCACCAACAGTGCCCAGCGACTTTGGCGCCCTGAGGCACGTGACCTCAGCCTGTGGCGCGGTGGCCCCAGGGGGACCGTGGTGGTGCCGGTGGCTCCTGGCAGGCAGGCCCGTCTGAGGGCTGTGACGTGAGACGGGGAGGCAAAGCGGCCGTCACGGCTCACAGATAGACACGCTGTTACCGTGACTTGTTACATGAGCTACGTGCCCTTTCCACGCACATAATTGTCACTCAGCAGCGTTTGCACTCGGGGTGTTTTCAGCGAGTCAGGATTACATTTGTAAGTTGCCCCGCAGCTCTCTGCTTCTTCACGACATCTTGAAAACCGCTCAGGGACTCTCCATCCCTGCTGTCGACACTGCAGGTGTCACGGCTCCAGAGCAGCTGTCCTTTTGAACTAATGATTAGTGGCTAATCATTAGTCCCACAGACACTCCGAGGTCGCAGGGCCTGGGCCTGCAGTCCTGCCCACTCCCAGCAGTCCAGCCCCTCCTTGGTCCTGACCTTGACGTGACCTTGCTCGGCTGCACATGGTCATGCACATCTGGGCTGACAGTCAGCTAGCTGCTGGCCAGGTGGGTGCCTTCTTGATCCTCACTGGGAACAGAGTCCGTGTCAGCCATGTGCAGGGAATTGGCGAGGACTGGCAGGGAAACACGGAACCATAGCATGCGCATAACTCTGGTAGGTGTTTGGGCGACTCCTGGCCCATTTCTTTATCTTTCCATCTGGACAACCCACAAGTGAACCTCAAGGGCCTTGATTCTTACAAGATTGAGATTATACGATCCGACAGCAGAGGTTCATGTATAAGGACACTTTTTGCTAAAATACTTGGGCTCATGCTCTGGAGTTCTTATAGGAATTCTGCTCTTTTACACCACTTTCTGCCCAGGATTTATGCTGTAACAGCAAGACTTGTAGATTTATTTTATGATTAACATGCTCACTACCTCTGTTCCTCCTACATTAACTGTATTTACATTATTGTATTTTGTATGTATTTGACATTTTAACTTCTAATTTTAATTTAACTGTTGATATATTTCTCATTTGAATTCAAAGGCCAAACATTGAAGTTTCTATATTGTTGATATCATTTTTATGGCTTCCATTACTCATGAAATATGTACACATTTCTGGTTCTATTTACCTTTTACGCCAAAACAAAATAGAAAATTGTGTATATGGACGGTAGCATCACTTTCCTGCAAAGTGCGTAAGGAGAGAAATCTATGGGAGTGTTTTCTTAAGCATAGAGAGGAGCGAAATTCCTGCGGGTTATGGTAGTTTTTCAGGCTTCACATCTGTAATTACCATCAAAGGCAATTTATGCAAATTGAGGCGGCAAGCCCCTCCCACAACTGGGAAACATTTGTTAGGAGTAATTTCTGTGCTCCATTATGTATTCAATCAACTTCTGAGGTGCAGAGGTTAACATCTTTTTGTGGCTGCAACTTATCCTATATAATAAAAGCCTAATATGCTAAGCGTCCGGTTGTCCGGGCCGTTCGACCAATCAAAGTGTAATATGCTAATGATATGCTAAGCCTGTTCAACTGCTCGCTATGATGTGCACTGATCACCAGGGGCCAGATGCTATGACAGGTAGGTTAGCTTGCTGCTGGGGTCTGGTTGATCGGGACTTTGTGAGATGGGTTGGACATGCCCTGAAGCCCTCCCACAGTCCCTCCCCAGCTGGCCAACCTCCTGCGTCCCTCTCTGGCCCCAATCATGCACTGGTGAGGTCTCTCAGCCTGGCCTGCACCCTCTTGCAATCCGAGATCCCTCAGGGGATGTCGGAGAGCTGATTTTGGCCTGATCCTACAGGCCAAGCCGAGGGACCCCACTGGTGCACGGATCCATGCACGGGGCCTCTAGTACCCGTTTATAAATGTGACGCTCATTTGATACTGAGCACAGTACATATAGTTTTAGGTTGAGACCAATAACCCCTCTTACCAATCAATCCCCTGTGGTAGTTATTTCTATTAAAGAACTGTACCTCCTCGAGGGTTTGGTGGCTGGGGGAGTTACTAAGGACGGAGGGATGCATGACCAGGAACAGACACAAAGCAGTGGTTCCTGCAAAGACAGGAGAGGGTTGGAGATTAATCCCATGAAAACACAGTTTCCGACTGTTAGCATTGCACAGTCGTGCGTAGACTACTAGTAAGTGCTACAATGAGCCAGGCAGATACAGAGAAGTGCTCCTTGCATTAACCTGAAGACGCAGCCAGCATTTTACCAGGGGCAGATCCTAAAACGCAAAGCTATCTCAGCAGCTGAGCATTGATCTATGAACCAGGAGGTCACAGTTCGATTCCAGTCAGGGCACAAGCCCGGGTTGTGGGCTCGATCCCCAGCGTGGAGCGTGCAGGAGGCAGCCGATCCATGGGTCTCTCATCGTTGATGTTTCCCTCCCTCCCTCTCTCTCTCTCTCTCTTTTTCACTCTCTCCCTTCCTCTCTGAAATCAATAGAAATATATCTACACTAATAAAAGAGAAAGATGCAAATTGACCGTACCCCCGCAATGCCCACCAGCCAATCAGGAGGGAATATGCAAATCAGAAGGGCAAAGATGGCAGTGGCCCCGCAGCCCAGCTGCTCCAGGCGTGGAGTGGCTGGGCGGGGCGGGACGCCTGCTCTGAGAGGGAGGGCAGGGGGTGAAGTGATCTAGAGAAGCGGCACTCCAGCCACAGTGAAGATGAAGACGGCAGACTCTGGCCAGAGTCAGCAGCAAAGGTGGCAGACTCTGGCCGGAGCGAAGGCCTGGGTCCTGGGTGCCGGAGGAAAACCGGTGTCGGAAGCCAGGGGAAGGAAGGCCTATTGCACGAATCCTTGTGCAACGGGCCTCTAGTTTAAAAATAAAAAATAAAAATCAAATAAAACGTGAAGGTGTGATGTGAGGCGAAGCGTGTTGTGGGCACTGACTGGGCTGTGACTTCGGCTTCTCTCGGTCGTGACTTTGTGAGCAGGAAATCACTGCCTCGCTCTGCTCATAGGTCTCCTCTGGGGATGAGAGGACACATTGTGCTGGAAGACACTTTGTAGGAATAAAGTGCCATGGGAACGAAAGATGTTGTTTTTAATAGAAGACGTTACATTGCCAAATCAATATGTGGGTTCTCCCATGCAGTTCTTCCCGAGGCCACGAAAGTTCATTAAATTTGAGGCAGAATTTCATCTTTCAACAAGTTTGTTCAAGTTCGAATGTGCCTACATACTTACAAAAAGTAGTGTCAACAATTAAGTTGCTACATTTGAAAAAACATTGGTGCCCTTTCGTAGTGACATCATGTACAAAAATTTGCATGTGTGAAGGAAAATGACATATCACAGATATCCATATAGATTTGTAGATATTGGGGACCAAGGGTGTGAGTTTTAGCAAAGCGAGCGATGCCATAAACTGCAAAATTGGTGTTTCAGAGCCTAAAGTATGAGTTAAAGGCGCTGCTGAGAGCCTGCTGCAGAGACAGGAGGGAGTGAAACTGCGAGGGGAAGAGGCGGTGTCCCGAGGTGCTAGCGGAGGCAGGTGACGAGCTTTCCATCTACCCCCGAAGAGAATCACAGGGAGTGGGACATGGCGACCTATGATGCGCAGTGACAAGGATCTCCCCCGCCTGGCCCACCGCAGTGATTCCCGCCTCAGCCGCATCCCTCACACTGGGGCGGGCTCGTCCGCACACAGGAGCAGGGCCCTGTCCTGAGGGGAACTCGGACTCAGCACACTCAGCACCCCCACTTAGCCAAAAGGGGGAACAAAATCTAAAACATATTGGGGGGAAAGTTCCATTATTTGGAATCTGCAGCGGAGTTGATCTTTCTAGAGCATGGTCCTTCAGAGTTGGGGGAAACCCTGGGACCAGGCGTTTTAGTCCAGTGGTCGGCAAACTCATTAGTCAACAGAGCCAAATATCAACAGTACAACGATTGAAATTTCTTTTGAGAGCAAAATTTTTTAAACTTGAACTTCTTCTAACGCCACTTCTTCAAAATAGACTCACCTAGGCCATGGTATTTTGTGGAAGAGCCACACTCAAGGGGCCAAAGAGCCGCATGTGGCTCGCGAGCCGCAGTTTGCCGACCACGGTTTTAGTCTAACCCTTCCCAGCAGTTCCTGGTCCTCCGAGTGGGGAAGAAAGTACTGGCTCTCAGGGCTCTGCGGGGTCAGGCAGATGACCCGCCGGCAAGCACTGGACAGCGCCACATCTGATAGTAGGAAGGGTGTTCTTAAGTAACAACGTACTGAAATAAAATCCAGAAATGTGTTTCAAAAAAAGGAAAAGAATAAAATCTCATGAGGATTGAAAGCATGGCTGTTAAAATGTGAGAAAGAGAAGCAGATTAATTCCTGTCTTAGATCCGCTGAAAGCATTCTTTTCTGAATTTCATTTTCAAGGATTGTGCTAAATTATGTTGTTTGCTTTTAACAGCATGACCAGAATCAGTAAGACAAGTGAAAAGAAAAGGTGATCTAATTGTTTGCATAGTCAGTAAAAGGCATGAGGGAATATATCTATGGTCAAAAAATTAAGTTGTGCCCGGCCAGTGTGGCTCAATGGTTGAGCATCATCCCAAGCTCCAAGAGGTCGCCGGTTCGATTCCTGGTCAGGGCACATGCCTGGGTTGTGGGTTCAATCCCCAGTAGGGGGCATGCAGGTCGTCGCCCTCATCCTCCTCCTCAGTCCCTGGAGAAGATCATGCAATTAATTCCTGTTGCTCTGGTTCTCTATCATCAGTCATTCAATCTATTTATCAATCAATCTATCTATAATCAATCAGTCAATCAATCATCTATTTATCATCAATCAATTTATCAATCTAATATCTATCTATCGATCATCTGTTATCTATCAATCATCTATCATCTATCAATTAATCTCTCCCATCGATGTTTTTATTTCTCTTTCTCTCTTCCTTCCTCTCTCTAAAATTAATAAAAACATATATATTTTAAAAAGCACTTGGAATACAACAAATACGTTTTTAAAAAGTATGTTGTGGTTTCGGAATTCTATCTTTACACATATTCTCGGGTCTGAATAAACTGTCCTGTGTGTGTGTGTGTGTTTGTGTGTGTGTGTGTGTTTGTGTGTGTGTGTATGCGTGTACAAAGTCATAGATATACACATTCAGATAATCACCCATAAGGTTCAGTTTTTATATTTGTCTGTTTAATTCCGATTCTCCGGAAACCAGAGGAGTGTGGGGAAAATCGCACACCAGTTTAAGAAAAGGGCCGAAGGGCTCCTGGCCATGAGTAAGCAAACACCTTTCTTAACACAAGGTTTTGAGTCTTTCTTGGAATTCTGCTTGTCAGACACCCACTAGACCACGCATGTCAAACTCGTGGCCCACGGGCCACATGCCTCGTTTACTTGGCCCGTGTTAGCCTTTGAGTTTGATATGTGTGCACTAGACTGTTAGAAAATGGTCACCTCTGCAGGGAGCAGCTTAGGAAGGAACTGCAGCGGAGCCGCGGAGGGCAGGCGGGCAGGAGGGCAGGAGGGCAGGAGGGCAGGAGGGCAGGAGGGCAGGAGGGCAGGAGGGCAGGACGGCAGGCGGGCAGGAGGGCAGGAGGGCAGGCGGGCAGGAGAGCAGGAGGGCAGGAGGGCAGGAGGGCAGGAGGGCAGGACGGCAGGCGGGCAGGAGGGCAGGACGGCAGGCGGGCAGTGCTTGTGGGAGGTAGTGAGTGCAAGAGGGGAGCTGCTCATCTGCGTCCATCTCTGCTCAGGATGAAGTCCTGTCAGTCACACGCTTTTAGTTTTGATTTTAGAAGCGTTAATAACAACACATTTCCATGAAGATTCCCCATAAAAGAAACATTTGCCACCAAACCGGCTGCTGTGTATTCAAACTGTGACGTCTATTTTCATCCTTTTCACGTTGAAAGTCACTCTTACAAGCACGTCAACACGTTCTCCAGCTGAGCGAGGCTGGTCAGGGGAGAAGGTGCGGGTTCACTGGTCCGTGTGAGGGGCGTTTGAGAACCAGCGAGGGGCTGCTGCTTGTCCTTGCGTGCTGTGCTGTGGGGCTATCCTAGGAGAGAGGTCTCACCGGTTTTCTGAGGTCCTATGACCAAGAACTTGGGCAGGCGGTCGCAGCACTTCTCCTTGGACCAGCTGTCTCTGTGGCGCTTGTCATCGCAAGGGTTCTGAGGGGAAGGAGGGAGATGGGTTTCAATTAGTGTCCATTGTGTGCCTGAGCTCCCCCCTCCTGGAAGAGCCGTCCTGAAACAGACCGTGAAGTGGCCGCGTGATGGTGCCCTTCCCACCCAGGCCGAGTGTCCGTGGAGCAGGCGGGAGGGACACGCTTCCCTGAGGAGCCCATAGCCTTGACCATGAGCTGCAGCTTTTCTTCTGCCATCCATCAGCCTTGTCTGTGTATGTGTGTGCACATGTGTGTTTGCATGTGTAAACATGTGTCTGTGTCTGTGAGTGTGCATGCATGTGTGTCTGTGTACGTGCTTGCATGTGTGTGCACGTGTGCATGCAGGTGTATGAGGATATATGTGTGTACGTGCTTGCATGTGTGCACATGTGTGCACGTGTGTTTGTATGTATGTGCACATGCTTGCATGTGTGCGTGTGTGCATACAGGTGTTTGAGGGTGCATGTGTGCACGTGTGTGTATATGTGCTTGCATGGGTGCGTGTGTGCGTGTGAGCATGTTAAAAGAGTGAGCTCTCGGGCAGAGACTGTGCTCCGGCCTCCATGAGCTATAGAAGGTGCCAGATGTTCATTCTAAGTGACTCTGTGCTTCCTGCTTTGTTTCAAAGGACCACGGAGCTGCCGTGACAATGCTTCTTGAAGAGCCCAGACCCCTTTCAGCTGCCTCACAGGTCAGTGAGTGCACATCCCAAACTAGAACTCCACACCGTGGTGCTAAAAGCACTGCACTTAGCAAATGGTGAAATGAGGGTGAGTGGCGCCCTTGGGGATGGTGCACGACCAGCAGTTCTCAGCCTTCTCATCCCCTAAATTCTGCGGCACACCACACCTATATTTTTTGTTGACCTGACCAAAAAATAGGTATAATTCTGACTCATTCACACCAGGTGGCTATTGTGGTGCTGGCTGTTGTCATTTTTTAATTTGACCGTCTAAGGGAAAGGGGTCAGGCCTGCTAAACAGGCAGGCATCGATGCTTCAAACATCCCTGCGCACGCGTCGGAAATCGCGCTCTAGAACACCCTCCATCTTCACCGTGAGGTGCAGGCCCTGGGGAGGCCGTCAGCCCCACCCTGCTAGCTGAAAAGGGCGGCCGGCCAGCGTGCGTTTACCAGTAATGTTAATACGGAGATGAGTGTGGTCAAACACACCTTCCGCCCACTTACAACAGCAGCTGATGTAAGACTAACGTGAAGGGCCCTCCCTGGCCGGTTTGGCTCATGGATAGAGCATCGGCCAGCGGGCTGAAAGGTTCTGAGTTCGATTCCGGTCAAGGGCACGTACCTCAGTTGCAGGCTCCTCCCCGGCCCGGACCCTGGTTGGGGTACGTGCAAGAGGCAACCAATCAATTGTTTCTCTCACATCGATGTTTCTGTCTTTCCCTCTCTCTTCCACTCTCCCTAAAAATAAATGGAAAAACATCCTTGGGTGAGGATAAAAAAAAATAACAGAAGGGTATTCTTGGCTGCTGTTATAAAAAAATATTGGTTTCAAACCTGACGCCTGAAATCATAACGCTTTCGGTTTAAAAATAAGGTGTTAAGCTACAGGAAAGTTGCATGTCCCCCAGCGGCTAGGCCTGGTGATGTGCTGTGGCAGTTAAGATAAGAAGGAGCCCTGGCCGGGGCTCCGTTGGTTGGAGCATCATCCCCTGTCCCATGCACCAAAAGGTTTCTCTCTCTTTCTCCCTCCCTCCCTTCCTCTCTTTAAGATAAAAAAGACTTAAAAATGACAAAAAAGATGTAAAGATGTGTGCTATATGCAGTGATCAATCCGCAACCACCAACTTTAAAGTGTCATTGGGGTTATCTGTTTGTGCTCAGGAGGTCAGGAGCTCAGGTTCAAAGCTGAATGAACTGAACATGGCGTTCAGAGCGTGCAACTCAGTCTGTGAGCTTTCCTGAGTCCCCCTGGGAGAGGGCTGCGGTACCGCGGGCTGCCGGTCACTCAGCACCTAGAACCGCAACTGACGCACAGCCTCTGAGACTCGACCTGGAACTGGCTCCACCCTGCCACACGCCAGCTGTGGGACCCTGCTCAGTGTCTCAGCTGTTCCATGCCTCAGTTTCTTCCTCTGTAAAATGGGGTGATAACTGTACCTGCCACATACGATAGCTGTGAGGATTCAATGAGTTCCCATGTAAAGAACCCAGTCTGACGCACAGTGACTACCATGTTATTATCTGCTAAGATCCGTGGTTGGCAAGCTGCGGCTCGTGAGCCACATGCGGCTCTTTGGCCCCTTGAGTGTGGCTCTTCCACAAAATACCACGGCCTGGGCGAGTCTATTTTGAAGAAGTGGCGTTAGAAGAAGTTTAAGTTTAAAAAATTTTGCTCTCAAAAGAAATTTCAATCGTACTGTTGATATTTGGCTCTGTTGACTAATGAGTTTGCTCACCACTGGCTAAGATGATCACTTTCCCCCGACCATGGAGGGGGCGATTTAAGTTCAAAACACGCTACTGCCATCTGAGGGCACACGAGAGTGCATCTAATCCTGGCTACCCCAGGGCAGCTGGGAGGTGCCTCATTTGTGTGATATTTTCTCTGAAGAAGCTCAGTGCTTTGCCTGTCCCGAGTCATTCCTGAGCTATGCCTTTAAAGCTGCCATCCCTGCAGCTGCTGGTGTCCCCATGGTTCAGACCTCAGCTTGGACTCTGCTCACCTGTCCCTGTGCTGTGTTTAGTCCCTGCAGGGGGTGTGCACTGAAGGCGGACCAGCCTGCCCGCCTCACACCCGACACATGTCCTCACCCCCAGCCAACTGGTCTGCACACTGACCCTCACTCCCGACCGAAACCAGTGCACCCACTGAGCCCCTCATGGGGTCCCCACTGGGTGTGGGAACAGAGGGTTTGCTTCAATTCAGGAAGAAATCATTTCTCAAACTTCCTAACCTTTCCAATGTGTACGAGCTTCCCGCCCCCGCCTGCCCGCCCTGCCCGCCTGCAGGTGCCTTCACTGTTCAGATTGGAATGATTTCCCTGGACTCCAAGCTACGTGTGTGCGTGGGGGCAACTCATTGCACCAGTTCCTGACCCGATCATACCTGCCAGAGCGGGTCCCTCTGCTCCGGGAAGAGCGCGAAGTACTTGCGGGCCAGCTGCAGGGGCGGCAGTATCTGCAGGCGCAGGTGGGTCCAGCGCTGCACGAAGTTGGCCAGGTTCACGAAGGTGTAGGACCCCAGGCGGTCGTTGCTGAAGTAGGACAGGTGGGTCATGAAGATGCTGATCTGAAAGAGGAAGTGCACTGCGGGTGAGCCACCCGGGCAGAGCCCGGCTTTCTTGTGTCGTCCCTGCACAGCGTGCGTTGAATGCAGGGCAGACCCCCAGCCCTCTCATCATGCTCATGCATGCCTGCGTGCCGAGTGGGCCTTTCCAGCAAGGCCGGAGGACATTTCCCCTGAGATGTTAATATATTTCACAACGAAACAGCCGGATGCAGCTGCCAGGTGCCAGGTGGGTGCGGTTGGAATGACGCGGAGTAGTTTGCCCTGTGTGGTCACACGCGCTGGCCCCGTGAACTACTCACATTCGGTGGCAGCGGGATCCCAGGAAGTCGGGATTTTGTGATTTCAGTCTATGAACTTGGCGTGTAAAGTGGGTGTTAACACGCCATGAACCGGCAACATTGGTGGGAACCGAGTGGCACTAACAAAGCCCAGCGGTCCCCTTGCAGGGCCTGCCTCGCTGTGATGGGGGAGAAAGTGCAGATTTGCCCTCGGCCTCACTTTGCAGTAAGAACAAGCCCTGTGTTGTCCCCGAGGGCATGGAGGGGGCAGAGCCACCACCAGCATCTGATCCCAAGGCCGAGCCACCGAGAGAGCCGGGCACTGGCTGACGTGGACCCTCCCGTGTGCGCGAGGCTCTGGCTCACAGAGGCGGTGCCGTCTGAGTGGGGTCGGCTCCCTTGGCACACGGGTCCGGGCTGAGGGAGCCCTGCTGCGTCTGTGCGTCTCGGGCAGGGAGAGAGGGACGCGTTCAGCTGCCCCCGTGGGCAGCAGGCCAAGGTGCGCCTCCCACGGGGCAGCGTTTGCCTGGGAGAACCGTCGTGCTCCGCCTGGGATCAGACAGAGGGAGGAGACACACCTCAAGCTTTGCCTGTCTAGGAGGGAACATGGCAGCGACAGCAGCGGGCAACCAGAGGAGGTGGTCATGAGGGCGGTACTCGTTGATGGACAAGTGATGATAATATGACACCTAGTGAGCACTGGGCAAGACAAAGGTGGGAAACGGAAGAAGTAATAATAGAAACCAGATGGGCCCGGCCAGTGTGGCTCCGTAGCTGAGTGTCGACCTATGAACCAGGAGGCCACGGTTCGATTCCTGGGCACATGCCCGGGTTGTGGGCTCGGTCCCCAGTGTGGGGTATGCAGGATCCACGATTCTCTCTTATCACTGATGTTTCTATCTCTCTCTCCCTTTCCCTTCCTCTCTGAAATGAATAAGATATATTTATTTTATGTTTCCATGGTGAAAGGGAGTTGATGGGTGAGACTGGCGTGGCCCAGACGAAAAGGCCGCTGGTTCTGGTGGAAGGTCTTCCCCCTCAGGGAGGTGAGTGAGCAGTGAGTCCCGGTGAGCAGATGGAGATGGCTGAGTGGAGGGAGGTGGCCGAGGGCTCACGGTCAATTCCGAGAGAGCGCTGTGGGGTGTGAGGTCCTCTGTGGACCGTGATGGGTGATCAGGGTCTGGTCACGGATTTCTGCTATTCATCTTGTGCAGGTCACCTAGTGAGAGGAAGCCGTGGCTTTTATCTCGGCAGAAGAAATGATATGTTGAAGGTGACAGTGGGAGCAGGTGGGAAGGCCGCCGGACTCTCACAGAGGCTGCCCACACCTGGTGAGCGACTGCGCGAGGAGTCTTTCCGGGCTCAGGGGTCAGGGGAGGTCAGATAGTAGCATGCACCAAGCCAAACATCCCTGGCGCTGCTCCGAGCCTTCCTGCGGGAGCTCATGGTGGGCGCAGAGCTAAGCACAAAGGGTACGTCCATCCAGGTGGGCACGCTAGCGGCCTGCTGTTACAGCCCGTGTCCACCCACTGTGCACATCCATGTCCGGTCCTGCTGGCAGCCCTGGCCAGGCCTTGGCACAGGGAGGCTCAGTTCCCCGTTCAGCCAGCCAGTCAGAATTTCCAATCCATTTTTACATTTTGAACAAAACGGCACGTTGCCGCTGACATAGTTCATGAGATCCGGTTTCTCTTGGAACTATAACCAGGGATCATTTGCAAAATCTCAGAATTTCCTGTGCAGATGGATGCTTTTTACATTTTCCAGTCCTGGGCTCCTCTCTTTGCTCGGGGAAAAGCTGTAAACCGATATGATTTTCATGTCAAGTTTGGTCCAACATATGGCTGAGCTCTGTGAGGCTGTCCGCGCGCATCTAGCAGTTTCCAGCCGCACAGGAGGCGGAACTGGGCTCTGACTCATCCATTGCAGCGAGACCGCAAACGTCATGCTGACACAGCACAGCCCTCCCTGCAGCCAGCTCCGGACAGCGCACTGCCTGCCTCGATTCCACCTGTCAGTGCTTCTAGCAAATTCTCAGGCATATCAGCCACAGTGGCGGCCACATCCACTCCTCAGCGTGTGGTTAGACAGACTGCATCCATTTCTCAAGGGCAGAATCAAGTTAGCAAAGACCATGACACTGACAAAACCAGAGCGCTGTCTATTAGTTGAAAATGGGGACCTGGAGAGGAAGCGCAGTATCGGAACCTGCACACAAGAGGGCCCTCTCCCGGCAGCCAGGTCACGTGGGGCTATTTGCAATGGAAAGGTTTCCAACGCTGCGTGGCAGGGTCCTGGCAGCAGGGTTCTTGGGCTCCACACATGCGTTCCTTTCGCAGGACCTCGATAGGAAAGCCAAGTATAATCAGGAAGTTGCTTGTTGCATTTGGAATCAGAAAAATAATTAGGATTGAATTCTTCAGGGCCCCAGGCTCACAGCCTGATGGGCTTAGGCGTGACTCAGTGGTTGAGGATTGACCTATGACCCAGGAGGTCACGGTTCGATTCCCAGTCAGGACACATGCCTGGGTTGCAGGCTCCCCACTGTGGGGCATGCAGGACGCATTATGGATGTTTCTATCTCTCTCTACCTTTCCCTTCCTCTCTGACATCAATAAAAATATATTAAAAAAAACAAACAAATCTTGCATCCACCTGAGGGGGCGGGCCTGTGACATCCCAGCTCCACGCAGAGCAGGCGCCCTTGCTCCAGGACGGCTGACCTCTGTCCTGGTCACACTTCACTGTGTGCCATTCGCTTAGTCGGCACGTTCTTCTCTGCCACTGAGAAATGCTGTGGTTAAAGGAGAGCATTTCAGGCTGCACAGCTACTCCGAGAGGAGGCTGGTTCCTGTGTGAGGAGGCTGGTTCCTGTGTGAGGAGGCTGGTTACTCCGAGAGGAGGTGTTACTCTGTCAGGAGGCTGGTTACTGTGTGAGGAGGCTGGTTACTATGTGAGGAGGCTGGTTACTGTGTGAGGAGGCTGGTTCCTGTGTGAGGAGGCTGGTTACTGTGTCAGGAGGCTGGTTACTGTGTGAGGAGGCTGGTTACTATGTGAGGAGGCTGGTTACTCTGAGAGGAGGCTGGTTACTGTGTGAGGAGGCTGGTTCCTGTGTGAGGAGGCTGGTTCCTGTGTGAGGAGGCTGGTTACTCCGAGAGGAGGTGTTACTCTGTCAGGAGGCTGGTTACTGTGTGAGGAGGCTGGTTACTCTGTCAGGAGGCTGGTTACTGTGTGAGGAGGCTGGTTACTATGTGAGGAGGCTGGTTACTGTGTGAGGAGGCTGGTTCCTGTGTGAGGAGGCTGGTTACTGTGTCAGGAGGCTGGTTACTGTGTGAGGAGTCTGGTTCCTGTGTGAGGAGGCTGGTTACTCTGTGAGGAGGCTGGTTACTCCGAGAAGAGGCTGGTTACTTTGAGAGGAGGCTGGTTACTGTGTGAGGAGGCTGGTTACTCCGAGAAGAGGCTGGTTACTTTGAGAGGAGGCTGGTTACTGTGTGAGGAGGCTGGTTACTCCGAGAGGAAGCTGGTTACTATGTGAGGAGGCTGGTTACTCTGAGAGGAGGCTGGTTACTGTGTGAGGAGGCTGCTTACTGTGTGAGGAGGCTGGTTACACCGAGAGGAAGCTGGTTACTGTGTGAGGAGGCTGGTTACTCCGAGAGGAAGCTGGTTACTGTGTGAGGAGGCTGGTTACTCTGAGAAGGCTGGTTACTGTGTGAGGAGGCTGGTCACTGTGTGAGGAGGCTGGTTACTCTGTGAGAAGGCAGGTTACTCCGAGAAGAGGCTGGTTACTTTTTTTTTTTTTTCAAATTTTTATTAAGGTATTATATGTGTACATATCTTACCATTGCTCCCCCACCCCTCTCCCTCACCCCCCAATGTTTTGCATCCGTTGGTTACTCTTATATGCATGCATACAAGTCCTTCAGTTGATCTCTTATTTCCCCCACCTCTCCCTAACCTTACCGCTGTAATTAGACAGTCTGTTTGATGCTTTACTGCCTCTGTAACTATCTTTTTGTTCATCAGTTTATAATGTTTTTCATTATCCCCAAATGAGTGAGATCATGTGGTATTTTTCTTTCATTGACTGGCTTATTTCACTTAGCATAATGTTCTCTAATTCCATCCAGGTGCCTACAAATGGTAGTAATTCCTTCTTTTTTATGGCAGCATAGTATTCCATTGTGTAGATGTACCATAGTTTTCTGATCCAGTCATCTGCTGACGGGCACCTAGGCTGTTTCCAAATCTTAGCTATTGTAAATTGTGCTGCTATGAACATAGGGGTGCATATATCCTTTCTGATTGGTGTTTCTGGTTTCTTAGGATATATTCCTAGGAGTGGGATTACTGGGTCAAATGGGAGTTCCATTTTCAGTTTTTTGAGGAAACTCCATACTGTTCTCCACAGTGGCTGCACCAGTCTGCATTCCCACCAGCAGTGCACGAGGGTTCCTTTTTCTCCGCATCCTCGCCAACACTTGTCGTTTGTTGATTTGTTGATGATAGCCATTCTGACAGGTGTGAGATGGTATCGCATTGTGGTTTTGATTTGCATCTCTCGGATAATTAGTGACTTTGAGCATGTTTTCATGTGTCTCTTGGCCTTCCTTCTGTCTTCTTTCGAAAAGATTCTATTTAGGTCTGTTGCCCATTTTTTTATTGGATCATTTATCTTCCTTTTATTAAGTTGTATAAGCTGCCTGTAGATGTTGGAAATTAAACCTTTATCAGTGATACCATTTGCAAATATGTTCTCCCATACAGTGGGGTTTCTTGTTGTTTTGTTGATGGTTTCTTTTGCTGTGCAAAAGCTTTTTATTTTGATGTAGTCCCATTTGTTTATTTTCTCTTTGGCTTCCGTTGCCCTAGGGGCAGTATCAGTGAAAAAGTTCTTTTGGCATATGTCTGAGATTTTGCTGCCTGTGGATTCCTCTAGTATTTTTATGGTTTCCCGTCTTATATTTAAGTCCTGTATCCATTTTGAGTTTATTTTTGTGTATGGTGTAAGTTGGTGATCTAGTTTCATTTTTTTTGCATGTATCTGTCCAATTTTCCCAACACCATTTATTGAAGAGACTGTCTTGACTCCATTGTATGCTCATGCCTCCTTTGTCAAATATTAATTGCGCATATTGGTTTGGGTTGATATCTGGATTCTCTATTCTATTCCATTGATCTATATGTCTGTTCTTGTGCCAGTACCAGGCTGTTTTGAGGACAGTGGCTTTGTAATACAGCTTGAAATCTGGTATTGAGATCCCTCCTACTTTATTCTTCTTTCTCAGGATTGCTGTGGCTATTCGGGGTCTTTTTTTATTCCAGATGAATTTTTGGAGAGTTCTTTCTAGGTCTGTGAAATATGCTGTTGGTATTTTAATGGGGAGTGCATTGAATCTATAGATTGCTTTGGGTAGTATGGACATTTTGATGATGTTGATTCTACCAATCCATGAACATGGTATGTTCTTCCATCTGTTTACATCTTCCTCTATCTCTTTTTTCAGTGTCCTGTAGTTTTCCGCATATAGGTCTTTTACCTCCTTGGTTAGGTTTATTCCTAAGTATCTTAATTTTTTTTGGTGCGATGGAAAATGGGATTGCTTTTTTAGTCTCTCTTTCTGTAAGTTCACTGTTGTTGTATAGAAATGCCATAGATTTCTTGGCGTTAATTTTGTATCCTGCTACCTTGCCGAATTCATTTATTAAGTCTGTTAGTTTTTTGATGGAGTCTTTCGGGTTTTTTATGTACAATATCATGTCATCTGCAAATAAGGACAGCTTTACTTCTTCTTTTCCAATTTGGATGCCTTTTATTTCTTCTTCTTGTCTAATTGCAATGGCTAATACTTCCAGTACTATGTCAAACAGGAGTGGTGAGAGTGGGCATCCTTGTCTTGTTCCTGTTCTTAGGGGAAATGGTTTTAGTTTTTGCCCATTGAGTATGATGTTAGCTGTGGGTTTATCATATATAGCTTTTATTATGTTGAGGTATGATCCTTCTATTCCCACCTTGTTGAGAGTTTTTATCAAGAAAGGGTGTTGGATTTTGTCAAATGCTTTTTCTGCATCAATTGATATGACTATGTGATTTTTATCTTTCAATTTGTTTATGTGATGTATCACATTTATTGATTTTCGGATATTGTACCATCCTTGCATTCCTGGGATAAACCCTCCTTGGTCATGGTGTATGATCTTTCTGATGTACTGCTAGATCCGATTTGCTAGAATTTTGTTCAGGATTTTGGCATCTACATTCATGAGGGATATTGGCCTGTAATTCTCCTTCATTGTGTTGTCTTTATATGGTTTTGGTATTAGGGTGATGCTGGCTTCATAGAAGGAGCTTGGAAGTGTTCCTTGCTCTTGAATGTTTTGGAATAGTCTGAGGAGGATAGGTTTTAGTTCTTCCTTGAATGTTTGGTAAAACTCTCCTGTGAAGCTGTCTGGTCCCGGGCTTTTGTTTGCCGGAAGCTCTTTGATGACTGCTTCAATTTCTTCCATAGTTACTGGCATATTGAGCTGTTTAGATTCTTCTTGATTGAGTTTTGGAAAGTTATATTTTTCTAGGAATATGTCCATTTCCTCCAGGTTGTCCAGTTTGTTGGAATAGAGTTGTTCATAGTATTTTTTAACAATCCTTTGTATTTCGGCAGGATCTGTTGTTATTTCACCTCTTTCATTTCTGATTTTCTTTATTTGGGTCCTCTCTCTTTGCTTCTTGGTGAGCCTGGCTAGAGGTTCATCAATCTTGTTTATCCTTTCAAAGAACCAGCTCTTGGTTTTGTTGATCTTTTGTATTGTTTCTTTGGTCTCTATGTCGTTTATCTCTGCTCTGATCTTTATTATTTCCTTCCTTCTGCTTACACTGGGCTTTTCTTGTTGCTCTTTTTCTAACTCTTTGAGTTGTTGGGTTAGGTAATTTATTACCATTGTTTCTTGTTTTTTGCAGTAGGCTTGTAGAGCTATGAACTTCCCTCTCAAGACTGCTTTCGCTGTGTCCCATAGATTTTGGATTGTAGTGTTTTCATTGTCATTTGTTGCCATGATGTTTTTTATTTATTCTTTGATCTCTCTGGTAACCCAGTCATGGTTTAATAGCATGCTGTTTAGCCTCCATGTGTTTGATTTCTTTGGGTTGTTTTTATTGTAGTTGATTTCCAGTTTTATGCCACTGTGGTCTGAGAAGATGCTTGATATGATTTCTATCTTCTTGAATTTGAAGAGACTTTGCCTATGTCCCAACATATGGTCTATCTTTGAAAATGACCCATGTGCACTTGAGAAGAATGTATATTCTGTGGCTTTGGGGTGAAATGTTCTGAAGATGTCAATTAATTCCATCTGGTCTAGTGAGTCATTTAGGATTGATGTTTCTTTGCTGATTTTTTGTTTAGAGGATTTGTCCAATGGTGATAGTGGGGTATTAAAGTCTCCTACTATGATTGTATTGCTGTCAATGTCTCCCTTGATATCCTCCAGGAGTTTTTTTATGTATTTGGGTGCTCCTGTATTGGGTGCATATATGTTTACCAGAGTTATTTCTTCCTGTTGGATTGCTCCCTTTAGTATTATGAAGTGGCCTTCCTTATCTCTTGTTATGTCCTTCATTTTGAGATCTAATTTGTCAGATATAAGTATTGCTACCCCAGCTTTTTTTTCAGTTCCATTTGCCTAGAAAACCTTTTTCCATCCCTTCACCCTTAGTCTGTGTGTGTCTTTTTTTCTGAGGTGGGTTTCTTGTAGACAGCAGATATATGGGTCATGTTTTCTTATCCAATCCATTACCCTATGTCTTTTGATTGGGGAATTTAATCTGTTTACATTTAAAGTTATTATGGATAGGTACTTATTTGTCGCCATTCCTATTCTTTACACCTGTGTTCCTTCTTCGCTTCCTATTTCTTTTTTTTTTTTTACAGCAGACCCTTTAGCATTTCTTGCATTGCTGGTTTGGTGGTAATAAATTCCCTTAGTCCTTTTTTGTGTGTGAAGCTCCTGATTTCACCTTCAATTTTGATTGATAGCCTTGCTGGGTACAGTATTCTTGGATTCAGACCCTTCCTTTGCATGACTTTGTATATTTCATTCCATTCCCTTCTGGCCTGATCAGTTTCTGCTGAGAAATCAGTTGCTAGTCTGATGGGGGTTCCTTTGTATGTAACTTTCTGTCTCTCTCTTGCCGCTTTTAAGATTCTTACTTTGTCGTTGGTGTTTGCCAATTTAATTATAATGTGCCTTGGCGTCAGTCTTTTGGGGTTCATTTTGCTTGGGACTCTGTGAGCTTCTTGGATTTGTGTGGGTTTTTTCTTCTCTATATCAGAGAAATTTTCTGTCATTATTTCTTCAAAGAGGTTTTCTATTCCTTGCTCAGCTTCCTTTCCTTCTGGAACCCCTATTATGCGTATGTTGTTTTGTTTCGTGTTGTCCCAAAGTTCCCTTAGGCTCTCCTCCTGCCTTTTAATTTTTTTTTCTAGAAGTTGCTCTACTTGGGTATTTTTTCCCATCTTGTCTTCTAGCTCACTGATGTGGTCCTCTGCTTCTTCTAGTCTACTCTTGATGCTTTCTATTGAGTTCTTTACAGCAGTGATGTCATTTTTCATTTCTTCTTGGTTCTTCTTCATTTCCTCTTGGTTCTTGCTCATATTGTTGAATTTGTCTTCCATTCTTTTCAGCCACCTTATGTCCATTTCTCTGAATTCTTTTTCTGGAAGGTTGCTTGCCTCCATTTCGTTTACTTCCTTTTCTGGTGATGCCTGCTTTTCTGTCATATGTGGGCTGTGTCTTTGTCTCCTCATGGTCTCTCTCTCTGGGTGTCTGGTTATGTAGTTCTCTCTCTCCTGCGTTGATTTAAAGGCACAAAACACAGCACCACCAGGTACAACACACAAGGCACTGAACAGAAATGTATTCACGATATTAATAACCTCCAATAAAGGTGACCACCAGAGAAAGGCAAATTAGGGGATAGGTGAGAAAGAAGAAGAGGAAAAAGAAAGAAAGAAGAAGAAGAAGAAAAAAAGGAGTGTCAAAATGAAATTGGGAAAAGGGATAAAAAGAAGAAAAAAAAAGTAAGAGAGACAAGAAAGAGACTAAGAGAGAAAGGGAAACAGACTATATATATTGGGGATAAAACTCCAATAGAACAATCACTTATCCCAGCAAATGCCAGTAACAAGTACCTGGGGATTAATACAAACTACAACACCAACTAATATTGAGTGAGGCAAGGGAAAACAGAAGCACTAAACAAAACAAAAATAAACAAAAGAAGAATAAGCAAAACAATCTCACAAAAAAGCATAAAAATTCGATATAATCTACATTCAAGTGAACAACAACAAAAGGACAGAGAGAAAAACAATTTTTTGGATAGTTAAGACAGCGAAGAGAGAGGTGTGTATGGACTTGGAGCAGGGGATTGGAGATTAGATATATAAGTAGGGTGAAATTTTAACAGGGGGTAAACAGAAAGAATAGGGAAAATCTAAAGCAGGAAAAGGGTAAGATAAACAGGACACCGAAAAGGGAAAAGTGAGGAAGAGAGTGATGGCATAAAGGTAGAGTTGAGATAGAGTAAAATGATGCTAAAGGAAAGGTAAAAATAGAATGTAGAACATTAATCCCAAAACAAAATGAAGAGAAAATAAAATGACACTTAAAAAAAAAAGAAAAAATAGCAGTAGTAATAATATGGATTGAAAATAAAAATGTAATAATTAAAAAGGTAAAATCAAGTGAGGAAAAAAGAAAAAAATTAGTTTCTTGAGTAAAAGATGCAAAAAATGAAAATAAAAAAATAAAAAATAAAAATAAAATGTGCAGTAGTGAAGGTCATCCACTTCCTCTGTTGTTCTGTTTGGCACGCCTGTTTCTCAGTCCGGACAGTATTGCAGTTCCCTGCGTTCCACTGCTCTTCAGTGATGTAAGCCAGTCCTGATTTTAAGCAGGCGGTGTGTCTTAATTTCTTTATTTCTTTATTTTTGATTACACAAGAGTCAATTTGTGATTCAGCCCCTGGGTGGCAGTGTTTCTGGATTGACTTCTGGGTTTATCTATGGCCTCTCTAGGCAGTGTTAGAGCCTTCTTTCCCTGTGGCACTCGCCACCGGCCTGTGGGCGTGGTCTGCCTCAGAGCTGACTCTCCGATGGTCACTTCCTGCTCTGATCCCCAGGTTCCAGAAAAACAACTTTCCCCTGCAGTCTCCCAGGGTGTCCCCAACTGGGTGATCCTGTGTATTGGGCTTAGTAATCAGAAGCAAGAATTTCAAGAGGAAAAAGCCCAAGTGTGCGCACTCCGTGGCTGCGCGTAAGTCTAGCACACCCCTGAAATTCTTAGGGTGTCCCTGCACTTCAGATCAAAATGGGTTGCTTTTTAGAGAGCCCTTCTGTTAGCAGCTCTGAGGACCCCCTTCCACATTCACAGATCACGCCAGCCCCAGCAGCCACCGATTTTTCTAGGCACAGACTTCCCTGGTCCTTCAGCTCCCGCAAAACGCGCGTTCCTCTCTCGTGCTGGGACCAGAGACCTCACCTTATCCTAGGCGAAATCTGACCTTTCCGTGGTGGAGTGTAGAGCTCCTCTGAACCCGTGTGTTTGCGCCAATTGGGGAGCGTTGTTCTGGGGCTCACAGCTGTTCCGTGGGTGCCGCAGTTGTGGATTCTCAGGCTTCCGATAAGCTCCACTTTCCGGTTCCAGATGGCGGCGACTCCGGGTCCAAGCCCGCAGCTCCTGGAGGGGACCCAGCCGCAGTGGGGGCTGTCAGGTAAGGGGAACCCCGTCTAGCAGTCTCCCGCCTTCTTCTGGAGTTCAACTGTCCCCCAACTTGCCAACAAACACTCCTAGTGCGACCCTCAGCTGTTCTTTCTTTCTGCTCCGGGACAAGGCTCGGAACACGTCTGTCTATTCCGCCGCCATTTTTCCGACCTTGAGGCTGGTTACTTTGTGAGGAGGCTGGTTACAGTGTGAGGAGGCTGGTTACTGTGTGAGGAAGCTGGTTACTCTGAGGATTCTGGTTACTGTGTGAGGAGGCAGGTTACTCTGAGAGGAGGCTGGTTACTGTGTGAGGAGGCTGGTTACTGTGTGAGGAAGCTGGTTACTCTGAGGATTCTGGTTACTGTGTGAGGAGGCTGGTTACTGTGCGAGGAGGCTGGTTACTGTGTGAGGAGGCTGGTTACTGTGTGAGGAAGCTGGTTACTCTGAGGATTCTGGTTACTGTGTGAGGAGGCAGGTTACTCTGAGAGGAGGCTGGTTACTGTGTGAGGAGGCTGGTTACTGTGTGAGGAGGCTGGTTACTCCGTGAGGGGGCTGGTTACTGTGTGAGGAGGCTGGTTAACCCGAGAGGAGGCTGGTTACTGTTTGAGGAAGCTGGTCACTGTGTCAGGAGGCTGGTTACTGTGTAAGGAGGCTGGTTACTGTGTGAGGAGGCTGGTTAATGTGTGAGGAGGCTGGTTAACCCGAGAGGATGCTGGTTACTGTTTGAGGAAGCTGGTCACTGTGTCAGGAGGCTGGTTACTATGTAAGGAGGCTGGTTACTGTGTGAGGAGGCTGGTTAATGTGTGAGGAGGCTGGTTACTGTATGAGGAGGCTGGTCACTGTGTCAGGAGGCTGGTTACTGTGTGAGGAGGCTGGTTACTGTGTGACAAGGCTGGGTACTGTGTGAGAAGGCTGGTTACTCCGAAAGGAGGCTGGTCACTGTGTGAGGAGGCTGGTTACTGTGTGAGAAGGCTGGGTACTGTGTGAGGAGGCTGGTTAACCCGAGAGGAGGCTGGTTACTGTTTGAGGAGGCTGGTTACTGTGTGAGGAGGCTGGTTACTGTTTGAGGAGGCTGGTTACTCTGTGAGGAGGCTGGTTACTGTGTGAGGAGGCTGGTTACTGTGTGAGGAGGCTGGTTACTGTTTGAGGAAGCTGGTCACTGTGTCAGGAGGCTGGTTACTGTGTGAGGAGGCTGGTTACTGTGTTAGGAGGCTGGTTACTCTGAGAGGAGGCTGGTTACTGTGTGAGGAGGCTGTTTACTGTGTGAGGAGGCTGGTTACTCTGAGAGGAGGCTGTTTACTGTGTGAGGAGGCTGGTTTTTGTGTGAGGAGGCTGGTTACTGTGTGAGGAGGCTGGTTACTGTGTGAGGAGGCTGGTTACTCTGTGAGGAGTCTTGTTACTGTGTGAGGAAGCTGGTCACTCTGTCAGGAGGCTGGTTACTGTGTGAGGAGGCTGGTTACTGTGTGAGGAGGTTGGTTACTCTGTGAGGAGGCTGGTTACTCCGAGAAGGGTCTGGTTACTTTGTGAGGAGGCTGATTACTCTGTGAGGAGGCTGGTTACTGTGTGAGAAGGCCTGTTACTCCGTGAGGAGGCTGGTTACTGTGTGAGGAGGCTCGTTACTGTGTGAGGAGGCTGGTTACTCCGTGAGGAGGCTGGTTACTGTGTGAGGAGGCTGGTTACTGTGTGAGGAGGCTGGTTACTGTGTGAGGAGGCTGGTTAATGTGTGAGGAGGCTGGTTACTGTGTGAGGAGGCTGGTTAATGTGTGAGGAGGGTGGTTACTCTGAAAGGAGGCTGTTCACTGTGTGAGGGGGCTGGTTACTGTGTGAGGAGGCTGCTTACTCCGAGAGGAGGTGTTACTCTGTCAGGAGTCTGGTTACTGTGTGAGGAGGCTGGTTACTCTGTGAAGAGGCTGGTTACTTTGTGAGGAGGCTGGTTACTGTGTGAGGAGGCTGGTTACTCCGAGAGGAGGCTGGTTACTGTGTGAGGAGGCTGGTTACTCTGTGAGGAGGCGGGTTACTCCGAGAAGAGGCTGGTTACTTTGTGAGGAGGCTGGTTACTGTGTGAGGAGGCTGGTTACTGTGTGAGGAGGCTGGTTACTGTGTGAGGAAGCTGGTTACTCTGAGGATTCTGGTTACTGTGTGAGGAGACTGGTAACTGTGTGAGGAGGCTGGTTACTGTGTGAGGAGTCTGGTTACTGTGTGAGGAGGCTGGTTACTCCGAGAGGAGGTGTTACTCTGTCAGGAGTCTGGTTACTGTGTGAGGAGGCTGGTTACTCCGAGAGGAGGTGTTACTCTGTCAGGAGTCTGGTTACTGTGTGAGGAGGCTGGTTACTCTGTGAAGAGGCTGGTTACTTTGTGAGGAGGCTGGTTACTGTGTGAGGAGGCTGGTTACTGTGTGAGGAGGCTGGTTACTCTGTGAGGAGGCGGGTTACTCCGAGAAGAGGCTGGTTACTTTGTGAGGAGGCTGGTTACTGTGTGAGGAGGCTGGTTACTGTGTGAGGAGGCATGTTACTCTGAGGATTCTGGTTACTGTGTGAGGATACTGGTAACTGTGTGAGGAGGCTGGTTACTGTGTGAGGAGGCTGGTTTCTGTGTGAGGAGGCTGGTTACTGTGTGAGGAGGCTGGTTTCTGTGTGAGGAGGCTGGTTACTGTGTGAGGAGGCTGGTTACTCCGTGAGGGGGCTGGTTACTGTGTGAGGAGGCTGGTTAACCCGAGAGGAGGCTGGTTACTGTTTGAGGAAGCTGGTCACTGTGTCAGGAGGCTGGTTACTGTGTAAGGAGGCTGGTTACTGTGTGAGGAGGCTGTTTACTGTGTGAGGAGGCTGGTTACTCTGAGAGGAGGCTGGTTACTGTTTGAGGAAGCTGGTCACTGTGTCAGGAGGCTGGTTACTGTGTAAGGAGGCTGGTTACTGTGTGAGGAGGCTGGTTAATGTGTGAGGAGGCTGGTTACTGTATGAGGAGGCTGGTCACTCTGTCAGGAGGCTGGTTACTGTGTGAGGAGGCTGGTTACTGTGTGACAAGGCTGGGTACTGTGTGAGAAGGCTGGTTACTCCGAAAGGAGGCTGGTCACTGTGTGAGGAGGCTGGTTTTTGTGTGAGGAGGCTGGTTACCTCGAGAGGAGGCTGGTTACTGTGTGAGGAGGCTGGTTACTCTGTGAGGAGTCTTGTTACTGTGTGAGGAAGCTGGTCACTCTGTCAGGAGGCTGGTTACTGTGTGAGGAGGTTGGTTACTCTGTGAGGAGGCTGGTTACTGTGTGAGGAGGTTGGTTACTGTGTGAGGAGGCTTGTTACTCCGAGAAGGGTCTGGTTACTTTGTGAGGAGGCTGAGTACTCTGTGAGGAGGCTGGTTACTGTGTGAGGAGGCCTGTTACTCCGTGAGGAGGCTGGTTACTGTGTGAGGAGGCTGGTTACTGTGTGAGGAGGCTGGTTACTCCGTGAGGAGGCTGGTTACTGTGTGAGGAGGCTGGTTACTGTGTGAGGAGGCTGGTTACTCCGTGAGGAGGCTGGTTACTGTGTGAGGAGGCTGGTTACTGTGTGAGGAGGCTGGTTACTCCGTGAGGAGGCTGGTTACTGTGTGAGGAGGCTGGTTACTGTGTGAGGAGGCTGGTTACTCCGTGAGGAGGCTGGTTACTGTGTGAGGAGGCTGGTTACTGTGTGAGGAGGCTGGTTACTGTGTGAGGAGGCTCGTTACTGTGTGAGGAGGCTGGTTACTGTGTGAGGAGGCTGGTTACTGTGTGAGGAGGCTGGTTACTGTGTGAGGAGGCTGGTTTCTGTGTGTGGAGGCTGGGGACCTTTGCTGGGAGGAGTGTGCCTCTGAGAATACAGAGCCCCTCTCACACTGTCCTGACGATGGTGGCCCCTTGTTATGTGGAAATGTGGGAAGACCCTTTTAAAGATGCATTCATTAAAGTCCTCCTTATATTTTCCTTTTCAACTCTGGTGTGTTGAAATATCTGTACTAGTAAGAGGCATAGCTTCTTTCCAGTATACATTTCCCTTTTGACAGTGAAAAACAGACGCATTTGGTTTCCCCAGTTAACGGCACATCTGCCCAAGGCCTGCCTGGTTTTGGACGCTGACGATGGCTCGTCCGATCCCCGCTTATGGGAATACATCTCTTCTGCTGCCAGTGTCCACTCTCACCCCTCTCCGCTCCCCTCTCCAACCTGAGGAGGAGGGTCACCTGCTCACTCCCAGCATGCACTGGGCCATTGTCACCTTCACCACACGCCTGATCTCAACATGGACTTTGGGGTGGAGAGCTCCCGGGAAGCCGGCCAGCATCCTCCCCTGTCCTGCCGGGCAGCCGCCACTGCAGGGGGCACATCTCCCCTTGGCAAGGCTGGGCTGCGGTGGGGACCAGCTCTTTCCCCGCACCGTGGGCTGCCGCTGCACCCCGACATTGGCGTGGGCGCCCAGAGGAGCCAGCGTGGGTTCCTGCCCGCCTTAGTGTCTGACAAAGCCTGTCACTTTATCCCCAGCGTTTATGGAGAGTAATGGTCTCCTGACTGTGTTCTCAATCAGGAAAGAGCAGTTTTGTGGGGAAGTTTTTCTCCTCCTTCCCCCCGGGGATCCGCATCCACACAGACAAAGTCGCCAAATATTGTGGATAAAAGCCTGACAAGGGTCACAGTTTGCTAAACCTTCAGGGAGCCGGGCAGTTAGTTTAGTCCAAGTTAGTATCCAAGATTCACACAAGCTTACAGCAAGATTATTTTTTCAACTAAGAAAATAATTTGGTTTTCCATTAGTGAAAAGTATAAAATATTTCTTGCAAATCTATTGTATATGAATGATCCAATTTTGAATTTCTCCCTTGTTAGGTGGAACTGATTTGAACCAGAAAGCTCTAGAATTACAATACCTCTAAGAATTGATTATGTGTCAATGCAACTACTGGTTCCCATGATTATCTCCTCATAGTCCCATTGCTCTATGATGGAAGGAAATGTGAAACATCGAATTTTGTAGATTATAGATCAAAGTGTCTTACAATTATTGGTGGAAATGTTAGTGTTTCGAGAACAGCATATTATGAACTGAGTCTCCATCTCAGAATCAGGTGCTGGTTTAACCCTTTGCCTGAGTATTACTTGCCGAATTGAGAAAAAAGCGAAGAAAGCCATATCAGGTGATTCTGAAGATACTTTCATTTGTAAAGAACAGGTAAGTTAGGCCCAGCCGTTATTGCTCAGTGGTTGAGCATTAACCTATGAACCAGGACGTCACAGTTAGATTCCTGGTCAAGGGCACATGTCCAGGTGGTGGGCTCCATCCCCAGTAGGGGGTGTGTAGGAGGCAGCCGATCAATGATTCTCTCCCATCATTGATGTCTCTCTCTCTCTCGCTCCCTCTCCTTTCCTCTCTGAAATCAATAAAAATATATTTAAAAAAAAGGAACAGAGAAGTTAGACGATCAGGTTATTTCTGGTGTATAAGTCAGGATTGTTGGTGTTGGGGTGGAGGTTAATTTGCATCTGCCCTCACTTTTCATTATTTACTGGAGACCTGGAGGGACTTACTGGGTTGAGGACAAAGGTGAAGAAGAGCTCCCCGCCCTGGATGCTCCTGTCCAGCGCCTCGGGGCCTCCCGGGTACTCCCTGTGGAAAATCGTGTGCGTGAGGAGTCCGCACGTTTGTCTTGGGAGAACCTGCAAGAAGAATGAACAGTCAGGAGAACGTGCCTCCCAAGCCACTCATGTGTCGGAATCCAGCTTTATTTTTTCTTGCGGAAGAAGGCGCGCAAGCTGGCGTCAGGATTCAGGCCTCACTGGGCACAGAACCCCTCCCAGTCTTGGTCCAGCGGGCACCGGGGAGCATCCAGAACACGCGTTAAACTAGGTGAGACTGTGGATTATCTTACTAGCAGGCACGCGTCTGTGTTAAACCCCCAATCGGTACTTCTGTTACGAAGCCCAGTGTGTCCAGCATCTTAAGAAACAAAACCACAATGAGGGGCACGAGACCTAAACAAACAGGGGAGGCGTCCGCACTGCGTTGTGATTCGTCGGGAAAGTGTCAGGGCGATCCTTCCTGCCCGGTCCTGCACACGCATCAGGAATGAAGCCAGTTACTAACGTCACGCAGGTCTTAGGAGGTGACATTGTCAATCAGAGCCCACGCTGGAGCCTTGAAGCCTCGTCTGCCCCAGTGGGAAGGGCCCGCCAGGGGCCCAGGTCCGCGGCCCCCAGTCCCAGAGGTCAGACAGGTGATGCACCGGTCAGTCCCTTTATCAAGTGTTACAAGCAAACGACAGAAGGTCACTTAGTGGAAAGCCCCCTTCCCTCCCCTTGCATGTGGAGTCCATGACGCTTCAATCGCGCATGCTGGTGATGAGGACTTGCCCCAGACTCTCACAGCTTCCCCGCACTTCTCAGCGCAGTCACAGCAGACGGTGCGGCGGGAGGCCGTGCCCTTGGCCGGGCCTGGCTTCACGACCCCATTCCCACCCGTGTTTGCCATCACCCCCTGAGTGGCAGGAAGTGAACGATGGGCTTTGGCCCACGCATTCTACAGACTCTCCCACGGCGGCCCTGCTCCTTGTCCTGAGCGCTGAGTCCGCAGCTGCTCTGACTGGGTTTACAGTGCCGCCCGCTCTGCCCATCTCCCCCTCCACGGCCCCCCCACCGGCCTTGTTTGATTTTGGGGAAAATGAGGCCGGAATCCCTTTGGGAAGGCTCACAGAGTGTTAGGTAGCGACAGGTCTTTACAACATATGTTTGTCACCAGCGTGAAAAAAAAAAAACACAACTAAACACACACAGAGCGGGTGGAGAGGGAGGGCCTGCCGTGTGCTCACCTGTGACCCGCACGGGTCAGGCGGGACTTCACAGGCGCTGGGCGCGGTCAGCACTGAGGTTCATTCTGACCTGGTGAAGTCGGGGAAACTGGGGCCTGTTACGGGGAGCACAGTCAACACGCAGAGCCCACGGAGGTTACACACGAGGCCACCTTTTGGAGGAGACGCTCCCACACTGTGGGCTCCTCAGATGCCATGTTCCCTTAGCCTACCTGCAGTGCAGGCGGCTGGGCAAGAATAAGCTACTTGAGGAGTTCAAAGGAGACGCCCCTGGCTTAGCTCTGAGGGGTGCACCTCCCGCTGGGATCCTTTCCTGCAGGCGTGCTCTCAGGGCGCCGCTGGGGTTCCCCTCCCAGTGCGCTGGGACCCGGACTGCCCGCCCCAGCCGGCTCACCATGATGTTCCTGTGGACGAAGCCCCTGCGTTGCCGCACCGGCTTCAGGTGCGGGTACTCCGTTGTGCTGGTCACCTGGACGCCCCACACCTGCTTCTAGCCCATGCACTGGGTAGACACCCGAGTGGTGCGGGGCTACCACGTAGCCCGTGTCCATGGGGAGGCCGTGCGCCTAGACAGGGGTGGGCAAACTTTTTGACTCGAGGGCCACAATGGGTTCTTAAACTGGACCGGAGGGCCGGAACAAAAGCATGGATGGAGTGTTTGTGTGAACTAATATAAATTCAAAGTAAAGGAGCGGAGGGGAGAGCAAGAGAACCGGATAGAACAGCCGGATCCGGCCCGCGGGCTGTAGTTTGCCCATGGCTGATGAGCAGAGGCTGGTTAGTGCGGGTGGATCCGGCTCCACCCTCGTCCTACCCCAGAGGCCACGTGTTATGCCGCCTTTAACCCTATTGCCACTTGTTGGTAAAATTAGAGTCAACATGTCCTGCGCCAGAAGCCCTGAAGCCTGGCAGCGGTTGCTGGCGGCTGCTGGTGCGTTTGTGTAAGAAAGAGCTGCGGGTGTGTTTGTGTCAGAGCTGCGGGTGTGTTTGTGTAAGAAAGAGCTGCGGGTGTGTTTGTGTCAGAGCTGCGGGTGTGTTTGTGTCAGAGCTGCGGGTGTGTTTGTGTAAGAAAGAGCTGCGGGTGCGTTTGTATAAGAAAGAGCTGCGGGTGCATTTGTGTCAGAGCTGCGGGTGCATTTGTGTAAAAAGGAGCTGCGGGTGCGTTTGTGTAAAAAGGAGCTGCGGGTGCGTTTGTGTAAGAGCTGCGGGTGTGTTTGTGTCAGAGCTGCCGGGACAGGACCAGCGACTTCCTTGCACATATGGGACCTGCCTCCACACCCAGCACAGCCCCGAGTCCTGCGCTCTGTTCCCATGAGCGCTCACCCACTCGGCGTGCCCGCTAGACAAACCACATTCATTAGTTCGGAGGCGCCCAGGGCGCTGCACCTGAGGAGGCAGGTATGTTGCCTGTTGCCCAGTTTCTACCAAGTCCGCTGCCTTCCTGTCGTCCCTCTGCATGTGGCCAGCGACAGACCACACTCCCTGCTCGGGTGACACTTTACAGAGCCCTGGTCTGTGACGTCACTGCCCTATGGTGGTGAGAGTGCAAGGTACTGGGAGCCAAATCGTCTGGAAGCTAAGTGACTTGAGGTCAAACTGTTGTACTTCCAGTTTAAAGAAATAGCTCCAAATTACACACACACTCTCACACGCGCACACACACGCATGTGCAAACACACTCACACATGCACACACATGCATGTGCACACACATGTGCACACACATGCACTCACACACATGCACACACACACAATTCTCGTCTATCGGTTGGTCCTGTGAATTCCAAAATGAAACCGTGTGACCTGGACTCCCCTGGAGGGGCTGGGACAAGTTGGGCAGTGAGAGGGTGGCTGGTCCGACAGTGTCTGTGGCTGAGAGATGAGCAGGGATTCCTAGAAAGGGCTGTGGCGTGGGCAGCAGGGAGCATGTCTCCTCTGCAGGTATTTCATTTCCCATCCGTCTCTGTCAGTTGCCGCCTAGTCCTCAACAGCTCCACCCAGGCTCCCTGTGCGTCAGTCCCGGCTCTCCCCAGTGAGGAGCAAGCGCAGATGCGGGGACCATCAGGCTGTGCAGTGCCCTGAGGGGCAGCAGATGCCCCCTGCGGGCACCGAAGAAGTGAGAGGTTGGGCACGATGCCACAGCCTGGATGATGGGGGCAAAGGCGGGTGTGGAGCCCCCGGACACAGGAGGGAGACAGCCACAATGATGTCCTCACCTAGTGTCCCCCGACTCCTTCCCACTGCCGCCTGCCTTCGGGCCTCCCCCGCTTCTGGCGATGCCCCTCAGGGGTGTGCTGCACACTGTACACTGTGCGCCCCCCTGGAATGGTCATGGTTTAAGTTCAGGGCAGTCAGCGGTGGGGAGTGGGGAGTGGGCTGGAGGGGGAGCCACGTGGCTGTGAGTGTTGGGGTTGGGGGGTGCCAGGACCATTGGGGTTTCTGAAGAACGAGAGCCAAAGTCTCCAGTTCTTCGTTTCAGTTGCATCTTTTAGAAATGACATTTATGCAATTATTGTTATGCTATTTATAATTTCGCTAAAAACAGAACAAAAATAGCTCATTGCTCCTTCACTTTTTTTGCTGATGTTATAAAACTCAAACTAAAGCACTTTAATTTTTTTCAACAAAAAATCATTTCCCGACGCATACTCTGTGCTGGGAAAGGTCAGCGGCCTTTCCCTCTAAATCGGCTTGGGAATGTGAGCAGTGGCAATGGGCCAAGGAGAGGCGATGCACTGCAACCAGGGAACGCAAAGGAGACAATGAGCAGCTACAGTGAACCATCGTCTCCAAAGGCACAGGTCGGAACAGAGGCGGCATTCACAGCCACGAACCACAGGATCAGATCCCAGCACCTCCAAAGCTGTGCACAGCCACCAACCGCAGGATCAGATCCCAGCACCTCCAAAGCTGTGCACAGCCACCAACCGCAGGATCAGATCCCAGCACCTCCAAAGCTGTGCACAGCCACCAACCGCAGGATCAGATCCCAGCACCTCCAAAGCTGTGCACAGCCACCAACCGCAGGATCAGATCCCAGCACCTCCAAAGCTGTGCACAGCCACCAACCGCAGGATCAGATCCCAGCACCTCCAAAGCTGTGCACAGCCACCAACCGCAGGATCAGATCCCAGCACCTCCAAAGCTGTGCACAGCCACCAACCGCAGGATCAGATCCCAGCACCTCCAAAGCTGTGCACAGCCACCAACCGCAGGATCAGATCCCAGCACCTCCAAAGCTGTGCACAGCCACCAACCGCAGGATCAGATCCCAGCACCTCCAAAGCTGTGTGCCTGCTGGTGACAGCTCGGGTGGCTTTGGAGCCATGAGGAGCCTGCTCTGTCCCAGGAGCCCCGGGAGAAAGGGAGGTCTGCAAGGTGAGGCCTTGCCTTGTTCTGGAATATTCCCCAATATTTGGGAACCGATGTGTGGACGAAAGGGGCCACATGCTGACCTGACAAGCCCACGGGAGGCCTGCATGGCAGTCCTGCAAACTCAGAGACCTAAACTCACCACAAAGGATGGTCTGAAATTAAACTTTAACTAAACGCAGTTGTGGTCGGCAGTTACATCTTAGGCCAGTATCTTCACTGACAAGGTCAACCTTTACCTTAACTGATCCTGTCTGTCTTTTTGCATCTATGATAACATACCCTTGTTATCTGGGTAACTTGTAACTTCCCTTTTTCTGGAGCACAACCAAATGTGGTGGGCGCAACCAAATGTGGTGGGCGCCAGGACAGAGACCACAAATTCCTTCATTATCATGTTAATTGTTCCTGCACCCACCTAAGCATGTGTCCATCATTTTACTTTTTATCCAATCCCAGGGGTTTCCCTGCTTTGCTTTCTCCTGCCTCTCTAGTCTATCACCAATGGATTTCATGTAACCCACCTATGCACCTTTCCTTTGATTGCAATGTATAAATACAGATGTAACCCGCCATTCTCCAGAGCATTATCTCAATTCGTTGAGGTTCTGCTTCCTGGCATATGCCAACAGTTTGGCTCAAATAAACTCATGGAAAGTCTTTACAGGTTTCAATGGTTTTACGTGAGCAGATGTAAGCACATGTTTTTTCTTTCTAGCTTTTAATATTAAAGAAATAGGAGTTTTTAGCCTTGTCTCATGTGTA
The DNA here is from genome assembly GCF_963455305.1 of Plecotus auritus. NCBI lineage: Eukaryota > Metazoa > Chordata > Mammalia > Chiroptera > Vespertilionidae > Plecotus > Plecotus auritus. Next base: position 112,623,429 of record NC_137773.1, read on the forward strand.
AATACCACTTCCAGGGGCAAAGCCGGGCGAGCCAGGCTCAGCTGGAGGTCGGGGAGTTGAGGTTTGGTTCTGACCGTTAACATTGCACATGTTCAAGCATGTTCCTGGTATGTTTTCACATGGGAGATCTGTGAAGAAATTATTACCTTAGTATAGGAACCTGACTTTTTTTTCAATTTGTGACATAAAGGGGTTGCGCAAGTAATCACTAAGGTTTTGCTTTAAAATTCCGTGTTCTTTTTACATGCTCTTTGTGGTTTTAGAAGTGTTGTTATATTCGAATGCTAAATAAGAAGGTCCTATTTTAATCCATGATCTAATCCTAAACTAACACGTGTAATCTTCCTCCCGTATATTTAAGGAATAACCTCCTAAAACGGGAGGAGGTTATTTACATATGTGGACGAAAGGGGCCACATGCTAACATGACAAGCTCAGGGGAGGCCTGCATGGTGGTCTTGCAAACTCAGAGACCTAAAGGAACCACAAAGGATGGTCTGAAATTAAACTTTAACTAAAAGCAAATATGGGGGTTAGTCACCTCCTAGGCTGGTATCTTCACTGACAAGGTCAACCTTTACCTTAACTGAGCCTATCTGTCTTTTTGCATCTATGATAACATACCCTTGAAATGTCTGGGTAACTTGTAACTTCCCTTTTTCTGAACCCCTCAGGGCACAACCAAATGCCCTTGGTGCCAGGACAGATACCACAAATTCCCTCATTGTTATTGTTATCATGATAATTGTTGACTGTTAACTATCCTGCACCCACCTAATAAAAGAAGCACGTGTCTATCATTTTACTCTTTATCCAATCCCAGAGGTTGCCCCCTTTGCTTTCTCCCGCCTCTCTAGTCTTTCACCTATGGATCTCATGTGACCCACCTACGTCCCTCCTTTGGTTGTAATCCTATATAACAGTGTTTCTCAACCTTTCTAATGCTGCGACCCTTTAATACAGTTCCTCATGTTGTGGTGACCCCCAACCATAAAATTATTTTCTTTGCTACTTCATAACTGTATGTTTGCTACTGTTGGGAGGGACAAGGCCAGCAGGGGAGGGCAGTTGGGGGTGACCAGGCTGCAAGGGAGGGCAGTTGTGGGTGATCAAGCCTGCAGGGGAGGGCAGTTAGGGGTGACCAAGCCAGCAGAGGAGGGAAGTTGGGGGCGACCAGGCCTGCAGGGAAAGGCAGTTCGGAGGGACCCAGGCCTGCAGGGGAGGGCAGTTAGGAGTAACCAGGCCTGCAGGGGAGGGCAATTAGGAGTGACCAGGCCTGCAGGGGAGGGCAGTTGGGGGGAACCTAGGCCTGCAGGGGAGAGCAGTCGGGGGAGACCAGGCCTGCAGGGGAGGGCAGTTAGGGGTGACCAGGCCTGCAGGGGAGGGCTGTTAGGGGCAAACAGGCTGGCAGGGGACCAGTTAGGCATCAATCAGGCTGGCAGGGGAGTGGTTAGGGGGTGATCAGACTGGCAGGCAGAAGCAGTTAGGGGCAATCAGGAAGGCAGGCAGGCGAGCAGTTGGGAGCCAGCAGTCCTGGATTGTGAGAGGGATCCCAGATTGGAGAGGGCACAGGCTGGGTTGAGGGACACCCCCCTCCCTTATGCACAAATTTCATGCACCGGGCCTCTAGCTAAAAAATAAAATAAACAAAATGAAATGGCCAGTACCTGCTGGGACTCCTGGGGACAGGGGGCAGCACAGTCACAAAGCAGCAGGCTGGTGACCAGACTTGGCAGGGTATATGCCACCAAGACTCACTCCCTTATGTGCCCAGCAGGTGATAGATGGACCCTCGGACCCACTGAGAGGATGGAAGACATGATGTAAGCACCGTCACTGGTAAAGCACTTCTCAATGTCCTTGCATTTCCTTAACGTTATTCCCTTTCTTCTTGAAACAATCCTATATAATAAAAGCCTAATATGCCAAGTGTCAGTTGTCCAGTAGGCCGTTCAACCAATCAAAGCGTAATATGCTAATAATATGCTAAGGTCACTCAACTGCTTGCTATGACGTGCACTGACCACCCAGACGCTCCAACTGGTAGTTTAGCTTGCTGCTGGGGTCAGGCCAAGCAGGACTGAGTGAGACAGGCCAGACATGCCCTGGAGCCCTCCTGCAGTCCCTCCCCAGCTGATCAACTTCTCATGTCCCTTCCTGGCCCCGATCATGCACCAGTGGGGTCCCTCAGTCTGGCCTGCGCCCTCTCGCAATCCTGGATCCCTTGGGGGATGTTGGAGAGCCAGTTTTGGCCCCATTCTGCAGGCCAGGCCTAGGGACCCCACTGGTGCATGAATTTGTGCACAAGGCCTCTAATAACAAACAAGACAGGGAAACAAAGGGAAACTAAGACTCCGCCCACCACCAGCCCCACCCTCGGAAAACCCGCCTTCTTATTTTAGAGCAGGCATTTCTAAACGAAGACACACTATCACCTGTTTTACTGGAACATGTTTTGCTACCCAGCACACGTGTCTTCTGGACCCAGTACCCAGGCTGCATGTGGATAGAAGGTAAAACCATCCCTACATTGGACAAGGCTGTGACAGTGACAGCAGCACAGCCTCCTGGACACACCGTGCTCCCTCCCAACACCGCCCAGCTGACCACAGAGCTGTCTGGAGGCGTCGGGTGGGACCTGCCAGCAGACACGAGAGGTAGGCGCCCCGTTCAGCAGCGGCCCCGGGAGGGGTTCGGAAAGGGTGCAATGCAGCTTTAACCTTCCTTGTCACGGCGACCTCCAAGGAAGAACCATTTGGGAACGGTGACAGGCTTTCTTCCTAATAGCATATCCTGTCTTTCAAGTGGGTTTCCACTTAGCAGAGCGTGCTACTCCCCTCAGAGGCCCTTCAGAATATTTTAAGTGCCGTCCTATCTTCGTTGCGTGTCTCCCACGTAAACACACCACGAACGGGTGCACTTTGGCAAGAACTCTCCACAGAGCCATGTAAACACTTGTACTCCTGCGTGGTCTTTTTGAATTGCCATGGTTTCTTCAAGTGGACACATAAAGGAGTTTGTAGAAATGTAAAAACAACAACAACAGAATTTGTGAAGCTTTCATTTTCTTCTGCTGTAGCAAAATAACTGAAAATAAAATGCTCTGAGGGCACAGTGGAGAGCTTGGTGGGTGTCGTTTCGGAGTCCGAGGTGATGAGTTTTCCGTGGACTTTTGGGCTCCTGGAGAGGCCATAAAGCTTGAACCATTCGGAGCAGACTCTGATTCCCACGGTGCCAGCAGACACAGTGACCCTTTCCGAAAATATATGAGGCTGATTGCAGACGAGCGGTCATTGAGTAAACATAGTGCCGATTTTAATGTAAGTTTACTGTCCCTGAAGGAACAGAAGCGCTGACATTGACCGTGGTGTGTATGACTATCGCATGCCCCTGGTGTTGGTACAGCCACCTGGCTGGGCGATGCTTGTGGTGGAGGCTGCAGAACACAGAAATGACATGAGTCCTGTACACAGCCATCGGAAAGAAAAACCTGGTATGAAGTCAGATTTTAATATTCCGAATTTGTTTAAAAATATGACTCTTCAGGGAAGTAGTAACTTTTGGATCGTGAGGTTTTTATTATAGCGATCAATAACAGCATCAATGGGATGCCAATTTTTAATGCTGGTCCCACAGGCTCTGGAGTGACCAAGGACACAAATCAACCAACAAAATGAAACAAGTAAAAATGATATAAAACATCGACGTGAGAGCGACACACACCGATTGGTTGACTCCCGCTTGCACCCTGACTGGGGATGGAACCTACAACTGAATTATGTGCCCTTGACCAGGAATCAAACCTGAGACCCTTCGGTCTGAGGGCCGATTCCACTGAGCAACACCGGCCAGGGCTGTGACTAACTTTCTGAACACATGATGCAAGTCCCTCCTACATCCTCAGGTTGGTTGTTGTATTCAGGGGAGATCCTCACAGTATTTGCCAGGCAGTGCTGGGCACTGGCCGTGAGTCCTTGCTGTGGAGCTGGGCCCCGCAGCTGTGGGAGGGTCGGTGGCACAGGGTAAGGCTGCTGTATTAACACATTTCAATTGTGTAGGAACTGGCATGGCCTGCATGTGTTTTTTTTTTTTTTTTTTTTAAATGTATTTTATTGGTATTTCACAGAGAGGAAGGGAGAGGGATAGAGAGCTAGAAACATCATTGAGAGAGAAACATCGATCAGCTGCCTCCTGCACACCTCCCACTGGGGATGTGCCCGCAACCAAGGTACATGCCCTTGACCGGAATCGAACCCGGGACCTTTCAGTCCGCAGGCCGACGCTCTATCCACTGAGCCAAACTGGTTTCGGCGGCCTGCATGTTTTTAAGCTGAACACTGGCCCTGCTTACACATCCCCGTGTCTCCTCCCTCCCAAGGTCCTTCAGCATCTCTGTGAAGCCAGCACAGACGCCACTGCGTCGCCACCCTGCCTGCATGTGGCGGGTGCAGTGCCCAGCTGACTCTGCAGGGCCCAGCCCCTCTGCTCCCACAGGACCCCTGGAACGACCCCCTGTTCCCAATATCCATAAAGGGACATCAAATGTGCCTTCTTATAAAGCGCTCCACTCGGTACAGATCATGGAGTTCGTCTATTCTCCAGCTGCCACGCAAACCGAGTAATCCAGCGTCACATATTCCTGAAGCCAGCAAGTCTCTCCATCTACTTGAAGTTATGTTTGATGCTGTGGTCGTTGCTTCCGTGTTAGAGAAGTGAAGGCGCTCACTGAGCGGGAGAACTGCATGACTGGCCATAGACACTCAGCTCGTGGGAAGGGCAGGTCCTGCTGAGCTCGGGGAATAGAGAAGGACAGTGTTTGGAGGAGCGATGACAGCGCCAGCAGAAGGACCGCCCCCACGAGATTCCATGCGCTCAGGACACAGCGCTAAGTTGAACAGGGCCTTTGACAGTGTGAGGTATCACCAACCCTGGCAATGAGTTCTGTGACGAGAATTCCTACTAATTATCTCATATTGAAAATTAAACTACCGTTATTTGCCAAACTCTAGATCCAGTTCTTCAAATCATCAGTACTGGTGATTTTCTGAGATTTAAATGCAATACGTGCCCTGGCAGGTGTGGCTCCGTGGATAGAGTGTTGGCCCTCGGATTGAAGGGTCCCTGGTTTGATTCCGGTCAAGGGCATGTACCTCGGTTGCAGGTTCCCCAGCCCGGGCTCTGGTTGGGATGTGTACAGGAGGCAACCAATCGATGTGTCTCTCTCACATTGATGTCTCTCTCAGTCTCTCCCCTCCTTTCCATTCTCTCTAAAAAAATCAATGGAAAAATATCCTCGGGCGGCGTAGGTAAACACTTAAACTGCTGCCTCGCACAACAACTTCAAAACTACAACTAAAAGACAAAACGTCTATCACCCAGAACCACGGGAAAGCTGGCTGAGTGGAAGTTCTACAACTAGAAGGAAAGAGAAAAGAGCATTGAGACGTGCACAAGCGCTGAAAAGCTGGGGTACGAAGGCGTGCGAATAGGACTGGCGGCGGGGGACTGGGAGCGCTGCTTTTTTCAACCCGAAGGGAGACAAGTTCCCGATTACTTCGAACTCTAGTTTCTGGGGAGACGCGGAGGACCCAAACTTTTACGGGGAGAAGCTGGACTGTCTGCCATCGGGTTGGAAAGTGAGGGTGGCTTGCTTGCAGGGCTGCGCGCAGGAATAATTGTTTACTGCACTGGGGCACAGGATGCGGGGACGTGGTCGGAGACGCAGAGCCGGCTAACTGGCAGCCATCGCCATTTGCCACGCCCTAGCCTAGTGATGCCCTGAGACCCCGCCCCGCACAACTTACAAACCCACCCAAGCTCCAAGCAGCGGCTTTAGCATATGAATGGCCTGCCCTGTCGCAGCTTAACCTAGCAAACTTGCAGCCCGGGTCAGACAGTGCCAAAACCTCCAAACCCCAAGCAAAGAGGAGAAAACTGTAGTTCTCGCTGTAGCTCCTGCTGGGTGGCCTCAGACAGTAGCTGACCTGCACCCCATTGGAGATCCAGAAGCCAGTGTACCTAGTGGTCAGTGTGAGACACCAGATTTCAACTCCTCACATCCATAAGTGACACATTCAAGAGGCAGACTCAGTGAGCACCAAAGCCCCACTGAAACAAGTCCTGTACCATAAGGGTGTCTCCAGCACAGCAGTTCTTCCATTATAGACACAGCGGGTCCTCATAGCCAATTGGCCTGGAGGTCAATTCCTCCCAGTGTACCAACAGCAATCAAGGCTTAACTACACCAAGACTTTGCACTCAGCCCACAAAGGGGTGTACCAAAGGCGTCCACCTCAGGTAATTGGGGAGGCTGAGCTACTGGCCCCTATAGGTCACCTACCACACAAAGCCACTCCATCAACACAGGGAAGCAGCAAAATGCGGAGACAAAGAAACATGTCACGAATGAAAGAAATGGAGAAAAACAAACTACTGGACGACATAGAGTTCAGAACCACATTTATAAGGTTACTCAAGAATCTTCTAAAAACCACTGAGGAACTTAGCGAGACCTTTAAGGATCTTAATGAGAATGCCAAAAAATGGAAAAGGACCAGTCAGAAATTAAGCATACACTGTCTAAAATAAAGAATATACAGAAACTCAACTGTAGATCAATGTACCCCAAGAATCAAACCAAAGATCTGAAATATGAGGAAACAAAACACCCAACCAGAAAAACAAAAAGAAAAAAGAATCCAAAAATATGAAGATAGTGTAAGGAGCCTCTGGGACATCTTTAAGCGTACCAACATCTGAATTTTTGGGGTGCCAGAAGAAGAGAGAGAGCAAAATATTGAAAACCTATTAGAAGAAATAATGACAGAAAACTTTCCCTACCTGGTGAAAGAAATAGACTTACAAGTTCAGGAAGCACACAGAACCCCAAACAAGAGGAATCCAAAGAGGACCACACCAAGACACATCATAATTAAAATGCCAAGGGCAAAAGACAAAGAGAGAATCTTGAAAGCAGCAAGAGAAAAATGGTTAGTTACCTACAAGGGAGCACCCATACGACTGTCAGCTGATTTCTCGGCAGAAACTATGCAGGCCAGAAGGGAGTGGCAAGAAATATTCAAAGTGATGAACAGCAAGAACCTACAACCAAGATTACTCTACCCAGCAAAGCTATCATTCAAAGTTGAAGGTCAGATAAAGAGCTTCACAGATAAGAAAAAGCTAAAGGAGTTCATCACCGCCAAACCAGGATTACATGAAATGCTGAAGGGTATTCTTTAAGAAGAGGAGGAAGGTGAAAAAGGTAAAGATAAAAATTATGAACAATAAAATGACATCAAATACATACCTACCAACAAGTGAATCTAAAAATCAAGTGAATAAAAAACTGAAGAACAGAATGGACTGGTGAATATAATAGAATCAGGGACATAGAAAGGGAGTGGACTGACAATTCTCAGGGGGAGGGGGTGTGAGGGGTGCGGGAAGAGATTGGACAAAAATCTTACACCTATGGATGAAGACAGTGGCGGGGGGTAAAGGGCATGGGGTGGGGTGGGGAATCAGGTGGAGGGGAGCTATGGGGGGAAAAAAAGGAACACCTGTAATAATCTGAACAATAAAGATTTATTAAAATAAATAAATAAATAAATAAATAAATAAATAAAAGAAAAATATCCTCAGTGAGGATTAACAAAAATAAATAAATAAATAAATGAAAAGTAAGTGCAATCCGTTGTCTCACTTTTCTAAGGGGATTTGTCCCAGCCTTGATGCTGTCCAGCAGATCTCTCAGTGCCGTAGGTCCATACGGTCAGGACTCAGTGTTACACGCAGTCCTTGTCTCAGAGATGTGCTTTCAGAAACATCCCCGTGGGAATGTCACTCTGACCCCTGAGCTGGCCCCAGGGGAGAACTAGACATACTTCCTAAGTGCCTTCGAGGCGGCACTTCCTGGAGCCTGTGGTCGGCAGACGCAAGTTTGCTGAAAGGATTGCCTGACCTTCCGTGAACTGGATGGAGGTTTCAGAGCTAAGTTCACATGGACATCAAATCCCCCGTGAGGGACGTGCAGGTTGAGCAAAGGGAGGCAGCCCTGTGCTTGCTATACGTGGCGGCAGCGGCAGGTGTGGGCTGTGGGAGGGGATGGAGAGGCCCAAGCAGAGACCTGACACCTCGTCTCCTTTTCTGAGTTGAGCAGGTATTGGAATGTCTTGAGACTGGCTAGCATGGCTCAGTGGCCGAGCATCGAGCTATGAGCCAGGAGGTCACAGTTCGATTCCCAGTCAGGGCACATGCCCAGGCTGTGGGCTCTATTCCTAGTGTGGAGTGTGCAGGAGGCAGCCAATCAGTGGTTCTCTCTTATCATTGATGTTTCCCTCTCTCTCTCTCTCTCTCTCTCTCTCTCTCTCTCTCTCTCTCTCTCTCCATTCCTCTCTGAAATAAAGAAAAAAAATATTTTTTTGAGTTTTACAAGTTTTATTTTGCACAGTGGCTGTAACGTTTTATAATCTTTTAAAATCTTTTTTCTTTTTTTTATAGTTTAAAATATTACATATAGTAGTACATATATCTCCTTTTTTTCCCCCATTGACCTTCCCCCAGCCTCCCCTACCCCCTGTCGCATGCCCTCATCCCATGCCCCCAGTGTCTTGTGTCCATTGGTATGCTTATATGCATGCATACAAGTCCTTTGGTTGATCTATTTCCCTCCCTCCCCAACACTCTCTTGCCTTCCCGCTGTAATTTGACAGTCTGGTGCTTTACTGCCTCTGTAACTATCTTTTTATTCATCAGGTTATAATGTTCTTTATTTTCCATAAATGAGTGAGATCATGTAAGAAAAATATATTTTTTAAAAATGTCCTTGAACTCAGCCATCCTCTGAGTGCTGAGCTTTGCCTGTGACCTCCTGTCCTATTTAACCAGCCCGGCTCCCTCGCTGGGAAACCCTCACGTACAATTTCTGGCTCGGAGCCTCCACGCTGGTGGAGAGGAGGCTGTCCGTGTCTGTGAGAGGGCCCTCCACGCCCCTTGCCTCCCCGTCCAGTCCTCACACCTCAGGCCCTCCTGTGTGCCTCCCTCAGCTCCTCACGCCGTGCTTCCTGCGCCTGAGCCCTGTTCCTGCTCCCTAAGCCCCCGTCCACAGGGAGCCTCCTGGACACGCCCATGACTGCGTTTCTCTGATGTGGGGAGTTATGTCTGTGCTTGGCCCTGGGCCCGGGTGCATCTGGGCTTGTTGGGGAATGGTTGTGTGTACAGGAGGCGCCTGGATGCGGTCACCTGTCCTGGGCGCTGACCCTCACGCCAGTAACTGTCTGCGAGTGTCTGGCGAAGTCCCTCTTACATGTGAGCCCTGGCGCCTGGTTGGTGCTGAGCCCCGTGCGGACTCGAAGCCGCAGACAGAGGCGGCCCCATCGAGTCCTCCTGGACGCACAGGAGCACCTGCTGAGGCGCCGAGCCCACGCCCACGCCTGCGAGAGGCTCTCGGTGAGCAGCGGCCTTTCCTGGGCGTCCCACCCGGTGCACGGGATGCCCAAACGCGGACTCACCAGTGCGAACTCCTTGTTGAGGGCCATCTGCTCCACCAGCGAGGACTCGTTGTGGAAGAGGTGGGGCTGCATGTGGCTCCACGTGTGGGGGAACCACCAGAACGCGTCCCCCGACCTCAGCAGCAGGTCGTCGCCCTCGTCCTCCTCCTCGGTCCCTGGGGGGGATCATGCAATTAATTCCTGTTGCTCTGGTTCTCTATCATCAGTCATTCAATCTATCTATCTATCTATCTATCTATCTATCTATCTATCTATCAATCTATCATCGATCAATTTATTTATCATCAATCAATTTGTCAATCTAATATCTATTTATTGATAATCTGTTATCTATCAATCATCTATCATCTATCAATTAATCTATTACTTATTTATGTATTGTCTATCAATCAATTTATCAATCTACCCAACATCTATTTATCATCTATCCATCTATCATCTATCTATTTATCTATCATCTATCTATTTATCTATCATCTATCTATGTCATCTATCCATCATCTGTATCTGTCATCTATCTATCAACCTATCAGTCTGTCTATCTATCTATCTATCTATCTATCTATCTATCTATCCATCCACCTATTACCTGTCTAGCTATATACTCCTAGATGCATATTTAGAAGACGCCATGCCTATGGTCTTAGACACATGAGACTTTGAACATAAAATGCAGCACAACAAGCCTGTTACTTGAGGAGCAACCAGGGGCCCCAGAGAATGTCTTTCTAGTGTTTTAAGCAGGAGACACAGGCCCTGCACGGGGACCAGGGCCATGGCCAGGATAGGAGGCCTCTTCGCTGCAGCTGCTTTGGGTAACGTGTTTGGAAAGTGGGGGAGGATGTGACGGAGGGATGGGGTGGGAAGCGGTGGCGGGCTCCCGCAAAGCCTGGACGCAGGTGACGAGTCACAGTGAGCAAAGCCAGCGTTGACCAGGCTATTCCAGACGTGTGAGCAGAAGCTTCCAGAAACAGTGGAAACTGAGGCATGGAAAGGAGACGAGAGGACAGCAGGGATCGCTGTCCGGGAAATGAGAGACAAGGGAAGGGAGGGAGGGAGGGCGAAGGGCGTCAGGAGACGCTGAAGCGTGGTCAGTCCTAGGGACCCTGTGGCTCCTGGTGGCCGCCATCCCCCCGTCCCTCCTCTCCAGCGCCTCCAGCAGGAAACGCCTGCTTCCCTGAGAGTCAGCAGGCCTGTCCTCTGACTGCACGCTGCCCCCCTGAAGCCGCTGTGAGATGGGGGGGCGCGCACAGCAGCTCAGCCTGCGCGAGGGCCCTGCTCCACCCTCGGGCGGCTTCCTTCAGTGCACCAGGCGCCAGGAGGCCAGTGCAGGAGCTCGCTGTCCGGGTCACAGGCGGTCACGGTGGTCACGTCACGCAGCCGCGCCTACCTCGGCCACACGGACGCCAGCGGCCGAGTAGGGGAGTCTCAGGCCTGGTGTCCCCTCCGCGGGGGACTGCCATCCACACCTCCTTGGCCGCGTGATGGGGCGGGAGCTCGCTCCATGGTCCCTCCTCTGACTCCCCAGGAGGAGGAGGGCGGCCCTGGGCCCAGAGGGAATGGGCCCTGTGACCGACGGGGGACAGGCTGTGCGGCAGCTCACTTATGCTGAGGAGGAGGCTGACCAGTGAGCGTCCGCGCCCGTCCTCAGCCAGACGGCAGCGGGGAGGAAGCCTCCATGTGTGCGGATCTCTCAGCTGAACCTGCCTCATTCCCCTGCGGCTTCCTCTCCATCACACGCATGTCCCCCAGCACAGGGGACAGTACCCTGGAGGTCCCCGCTGCGGCGCGTCCCAGCCCCGTCAGTGCTGGTGCTGACGAAGCAGGTCCCATGGCCCTGGCACACACGGCATCCAACGTGCCCACCTCCGCCCTCGCCGCCTGTCTTCCCACCTGCTCTCCTGGGCCTGTCCGTCTCCCCGAGTTTTGTGCTGTTTCCCCCCAATACTGTATGGGGGGGCTCACCCTAGTGACCTGTGGCAGAGGGGACATTGTATTTGAGAACCGTCACGTGCACTGACTGGCCTGGTGGAGGGCACATGGGCAGCCCCTGGGGTTCTGGGGGGTCTTACAGCCCAGGGAGCCTCGCAGGGATGGGAACAGGAGCGTGGAGTCTGGGCTTCAGATCCCCGTGACCCACTCAGGGAGGCTCTCAGTCCTGCTGCCTTTCATTTAATTCATTCATTCATTTCATTTTATTTCACTTCATTTCATTTCATTCATTTAATTTCATTTCATTCATTTCATTTCATTTCATTTCATTTCATTCATTTCATTTCATTTCATTCATTTCATTTTTAATTTTAAAAATATATTTTTATTGATTTCAAATAGGAAGAAAGAAGGAGAGATAGAACATCAATGATGAGAGTCATTGATTGACCGCCTTTTGCACACCCCACACAGGGGACATGCCCTGACCGGGAATCGAACCCTGACCTCCTGGTTCATAGGTTGATGCTCAGCCACTGAGCCCTGCCAGCAGGATCAGCTATCTTCTAGGTGCTGAGCAGGGTGCCCAGGGGAGGGGGGGGGCAGTGCTACATGAGGCGGTGAGGCTTACATGCCTGTGTTTTGTTGTCGCTGGTTGACATGAGGATGTCATCTGGTTTCCCTGAGATTAAACGTCTTACTCATAGCCAAGGTTCCCTCCCCTCCCCCGCGTGCCCTCAGGACCCATGTCCTTGGACCACAACCGGTTCCTCGTTGCAGTTTTCTGAGAAGGGGCAGGAGTCGCCAGGTGATTCCCAGCAGCCAGTCACTCCTGGACTCCCTTCCCGGGTGGCGTGGGCAGAGGGTTCCCGGTGTATGAAGTGTCGCCCTCCCGCTGCTGGTTGCCGCTGCTCCCTGGGCCCTGGCACCCCCACCCCTCCCTGCATCTTCTCATCACTGCAAAGTTCGAGTGCAGGACAGTCTCCCAGACCTCAGGGTCCTCTGAAATGATGGCTGATGTCTAAATATCTGTGCATCTGCCCCACAGGCGCCAGCGTGGCTCAGCAGTTGAGCATTGACCTATGAACCAGTAGTTCGAAGTTCGATTCCTGGTCAGAGCACATGCCAGGTTGCAGGCTCCATCCCCGGTGTGGGGCATGCAGGAGGCAGCCAATCAATGATTCTCACTCATCATGGATGTTCCTATCTCTCTCTCCCTCTCCCTTCCTCTCTGAAATCTATAAAATTCGTGCGATCAGGCCAGCAGGGGGTGTCCCTCAGCCCAGCCTGCACCCTCTCCAATCTCGGACCCCTTGAGGGACATCCGACTGCCCGTTTAGGCCCAATCCGGTGGGATCGGGCCTAAACGGGCAGTCGAACATCTCTCTCACAATCCAGGACTGCTGGCTCCCAACTGCTTGCCTGCTTGCCTTCCTGACTGCCCCTAACTGCTTCTGCCTGCCAGTCTGATCACCCCCTAACCACTCCCCTGCCAGCCTGATTGATGCCTAACTGGTCCCCTGCCAGCCTGTTTGCCCCTAACAGCCCTCCCCTGCAGGCCTGGTCACCCCTAACTGCCCTCCCCTGCAGGCCTGGTCTCCCCCGACTGCTCTCCCCTGCAGGCCTAGGTTCCCCCCAACTGCCCTCCCCTGGAGGCCTGGTCACTCCTAACTGCCCTCCCCTGCAGGCCTGGTGCCCCCCAACTGCTCTTCCCTGCAGACCCAGTCACACCCAACTTCCCTCCTCTGCTGGCCGGGTCACCCCTAACTGCCCTCCCCTGCTGGCCTGATCGCCCACAACTGCCCTCCCTTGCAGGCCTGGTTTCTCCCAATTGCCCTCCCCTGGGCCATCTGGTGGTGGCCATCTTGTGTCCACATGGGGGCAGCCATCTTGTGTGTTGGAGTGATGGCCAATCTGCATATTATTCTTTTATTAGATAGGATAGAGGCCTGGTGCATGGGTGGGGGCCAGCTGGTTTGCCCTGAAGGGTGTCCTGGATCAGGGTGGGGTTCCCTTGGGGCGTGGGGCAGCCTGGGAGAGGGGCCTGTGGTGGTTTGCAGGCTGGCCACACCCCCTGGCGACCCAAGCAGAGGCCTTGGGATCTGGGATTTATTTATCTTCTACAATTGAAACTTTGTAGCCTGGAGTGGAGCCAAGCCTTCTGCTTGCTCTGTGGCGACAGCCATTTCTGTTGGGATTTATGTATCTTCTATAATTGAAACTTTGTAGCGTTAAGCGGAGGCCAAAGCAGGCCAGGGCTGCAGAAGCTTGGCTTCCTCCATTGCCGTGGGGAACCCTAGCCTCCTGCTCTCTCCAGCTCCGTGGCTGCTGCCATTTCTGTTGGGCTTTATTTAGCTTCTATAATTGAAACTTTGTAGCCTTGAGTGGAGGCCTGGGCTGGCAAGGGCAGGCGGAAAGCTTGGCTTCCTCCATTGCCAGGGAAACCCAAGCCTCCCTCCTGCTCTCTATGGCTGCAGCCATCTTGGTTGGGTTTATTTGCATATTCTCTCCTGATTGGCTGGTGGGCGTGGCTTTTGGGTGTAGCGGAGGTATGGTCAATTTGCATATTACTCTTTTATTAGATAGACGATATATATATCCATGCATCTGAGTCGTGCAGGAGTCAGACAGATGAGGTTCTCCTTCTGACAGCCCGATGCCAGCTCACAGTGGGCACAATTGGGTGCTTCCTCTTCTCTTCAAACTCTTTCTCACCCAAGCTCCTGTCATTCTACTTTGGGGATGTTTTACATCAGAATTAATTATATTCAGAAAAAGCCTCTATTGATTATTACTTTAAACATTATGATAAAAAGGATGTAGAGAAAAGGGAACCCTTGTGCACTGCTGGTGGAAATGCAGACTGGTGCAGCCTCTGTGGAAAGCAGTATGGAGTTACATCAAAAAATTAAAAATAGAACTCCCATTTGACCCAGCACTCCCACTTCTAGGAATTTATCTGAAGACATCCAAACACTAATTCTAAAGAATATGTGCACCCCTATGTTCATTGTGGCATTAATTACAACAGCCAACTTTTGAAAGCAGCCCCAGTGCCCATCAGTGGATTAGTGGGTAAAAAGGCTGTGGGATAGTTACACCATGGAAAACTACTCTGTCATGAAGAGGAAGAAAATTCTACCCTTTGCAACAGCCTGGAGGGACCCGAAGAGCATTATGCTGAGGGAAATAAGCCAGTCAGAGAAAGACAAGTTCCATATGATCTCACTCATATGTGGAATCTAGTGAACAAACTGAACTACCCAGCAAAATAGAGACAGACTCATAGATAGAGAACAGGCAGACAGCTGTGTGTGTGGGGGGAGGTGGGAGGGGAAGGGGGGAGGGGTAAGGTTAGGAGTCGGGGTGGAGGATTGAGCAAAAAAGAAACAAAAAGATAGAGGGAGAACCCATGGGCATGGACAATAGTGTAGTGATTGTGGGTGGTGGGGTGGGGGAGGTAGGAGAGGGTATAGAGGGGATAAATGGTGTTGGAAAAAAATAAATAAAATCATTTGACTGAAGGTAGAGAAACAATATATGCAATTTAAAAACAAAGTTTACTGGCTCTGGGAGGTGTGGCTCAGTGGGTTGGGCATCATCCCGTGTACCGAAAGGTTGCCGGTTCGATTCCCTGTCAGGACACATGTCAAGGTTGTGGGCTTGATCCCAGGTAGTGGCGTGCAGGAGGCAGTCAATCAATGACTCTCTCTCATCACTGATGTTTCTATCTCTCTCTCCCTTCCTCCCTGAAATCAATAAAAATATATTTTTTTAAAAAAGAATTCCCCTGGAGAATAGGAGTAACATCTATTGAAAGATCTCACCCTGAAGTCAGGGATAAGACACGTGTGTAACCTTCACCAATTTTATTTAACACTAGAGGCCCAATGCATGAAATTCATGCAAGAGTAGGCTTTCCTTCCCCGGCTGCTGGCACTGCCTTTCCTCTAGCACCCAGGACCCAGGCTTCCCTCTGGTTTAGTTAGCATGTTATGCTTCTATTGCTATAGATTGTAGTAGAGATCCAAGCTAGTGCAGCAGGCAAGGAAAAGAAATAAAATTCATTAGGCTCATAAAGGAAGAAGTCACAGTTTCACTCTTCAAAAATTCCATGATTGTATCAGCAGGAAAGCCAAAAGGCTACAGTCAGTGTAGCAAGGTTTCTGGATACAAGAACAACACACAAACTCAGATGTATTTTCACAGACCAACAACAAAGAAATGGCAAATAAAATAAAAACAGGGCACCATTTACTACTGCAACAAAAAGCACAGACACACACAAATAAATTCCAGATGGATCTCAGATTTGTAAATTTCAGGAATGTAGGAACATATTTTCACAATGTTGTCATATGTCAAAATGACTTCAAAAAGACAAAGAGTTGACCATAAGGGAAAAAAGATAAATTGGAACACATTCAAGTATTTTTGTTCAGCAAAAAAAAAAACACCATTAGGACAGTTTAAAAAAGAAAAGAAACAATCCACACAGTAGGAGAAAGTATTTGCAACACATAAAGCTGACAAAGGACTCATTAAGAACATATAAGGAATATTTAAAAATCACCAGTAAAAAAAGACAACTCACTAGAAAAAAATACCCATCCTATATAACAAAGAGGTAATATGCAAATTGACCGTCACCTCTAACACACAAGATGGCCGCCTCCATGTGGTCAAAGATGACCGCCCCCATGTGGACACAAGATGGCCACCACAAGATGGCCAGCAGGGGAGGGCAGTTGGGGGCAATCAGGCCTGCAGGGAAGGGCAGTTAGGGGGGAACCAGGCCTGCAGGGGAGGGCAGTTAGGGGCAACCAGGCTGGCAAGGGAGGGACATTAGGGGTGACCAGGCCAGCAGGGGAGGGCAGTTGGGGCAATTGGGCCAGTAAGGGAGCAGTTAGGCGTCGATCAGGCTGTCAGGGGAGTGCTTAAGGGGAGATCAAGTTGGCAGGCAGAAGTGGTTAGTCAGGCAGGCAGGCAGGCGAGCAGTTGAGAGCCAGCAGTCCTGGATTGTGAGAGAGATGTCTGACTGCTCGAGGGGTCCCAGATTGGAGAGGGTGCAGGCTGGGCTGAGGGACAGCCCTCCTTCCCCCCGTGCACAAATTTCGTGCACCGGGCCTCTAGTGTATTTCATAAAACAGGATATCCAAATGGAGTCCTCAGTAGAAGAAGGCCACAGGAGTTGCCCTGAGGGCACAAGTGCTGTCTGTCTGTCTGGCCCAGCTAACGTACATAGGTCACCAGGAATCTTCTCTGGTCCCTGACACCAACTTCTATGAGAGCCTCAGAGATCACTTAACAAGGACTCTGCCTTGCCTTCAAGGGCTGGCTGCTCCCTCTTTTCTAGGCCTCCTAAGGGATCAGGGCTTTTGGGAACATGAAAGGCAGGACAACAGGTCACCAGGTCAACTACTAAAGATGAGCGTTGTGGGACGAGTTTTCTAGATACCCCCTGTATGGACAGTGAGGATGCAGGGGTGGGGGGTGGGGGTAAGGCTGGCTAAGTCCAGAGGCAGACAAGCAGGACGCCTCCCTTGGGATTGGTTTTGTGCAGAGTGGAGTCTGCCTATCTGATACATACCTTTGGGATATATACACGCCAACTATGAGAAATTTGACCAAAGTCCCTCAAGTTTCTTTTGCAACATAGTCTGGCCCCACTATAAAGTGAACAATGAAGAGGTTTGGCCAGTTAATAGCACCATTGAGTTTAATGCTACCCTGCCTGCAGCTAGACCTGCTTTCCCATTCCCAGGGAAGTGAAAGGAGGATGAGGCCTTCTTAGATCAACGTGTCTTTTCCATACATGCAAGCCATTATCTATCACTCTCAGGAATGACCCTCAGCTATGTGCTACCTGTAAACTAGAATTCTATGTAATTGCTGCAGAGCCTGAAAGAAAAATATACCCAATTGGAGAGAAACATTTCAAAAATGGGTGAATGAATTTGTTAGCCCTTTGGCAACATTTGCCAAACCTTAGGTATCAAAAACGACTGTCCTTGTTTTACAAATAGTCTTTATAGGACCAAGGCATGGCTCCAGAATACCACAGCCCACAAAGTCCTTTCACTTCCCCCAAACCTCAAAATGCTCATAGATAACTGACCTGATGGAACCCATGTCCTAGGAGAAGCTTACATTTCTTTCCCTGTGCCTTCAAGATACCAAAGTCCCTCACGCTTCTTTTGCAACAAATACCTGGTCTTCTTCAAAGACACTTGTCTAGGCCATCTTTTAAAATGCGAGTGTCTGGGTGGCAACCCTTATTGAAAGGAAAAAACCTTAGCCATGTGAACAGATCAAATTAACTCATTTCAGTTGTTAAACATTGATTGCTAGACAAGTCTTTTTTAAAAAATAGATTTTTATTGATTTCAGAGAGTAAGGGAGAGGAAGAGAGAGAGAACATCAATGATGAGAGAAACATTGATTGGCTGTCTCCTGCACGCCCCACATTGGGGATCGAGGCTGCAACCCGGGCATGTGCCCTGACCGAAAATCAAACCGTGACCTCCTGGTTCATAGATCGACGTTCAACCACTGAACCACGCCGGCCGGGCAACAAGTCTTATGTTCATCTAATTGTGGCTGTTTATTACTGGGAAACTAGAAAATACACTTACTTGAAACTATTATACTTTATTAGAAATATGTCTCTTAAAAGTACTAATGTATTTGCCAATGGAAGATCCTATGTTTCTAGAAGTTACAAAATGCATTTGCCAATCTAAAAAATGCTAATTACTTACTTTTTAGTTGTCACTTAAAATTAAGATTTTTAAGAGTTAAGAATTTTAATTAATTAGAAAGAAATTATGTGGTTTTGGTAATAGAAGGTATGGAAATATATTTTAAATATATTGTTATTGATTTCAGAGAGGAAGGGAGAGGGAGAGAGAGATAGAAACATCAATGATGAGAGAGAATCATTGATCAGCTGCCTTCTGAACGCCCCCCACCCCACTGGGGATGAAGCCCAAAACCCAGGTATGTGCCCTGACCGGGAATCAAACTATGACCACCTGGTTCATAGGTCAACATTCAACCACTGAGTGACACTGGCTGGGCTGGAAATGTATTTTAAAGGAAAAAAGTGAGTTGCCCTAAAGCTGGCTATTGTAAAACAAGTTTGTGAAAGTTGTAGAAAGGTTTGTGAAAATTATAGAAGATTCGTAGAGCAGTGTTAAAAGGAAGTTATATAAATGACACAGGCCAGTAAGCTAGAACAAGCTGAGTAGGAAAACCAAGGCAGATAGTTAAACAGCAGTTTGCAGCTGTCTAGTAAATCCTATCTTCCCTAAACCAAGACACTAAAGAGTAAATGATTTGTACTTCTCCTCTCCAACCAGAGGGTAAATAGCTTCAATCCACCTTCTCTGGGAGACTGATAGCAGAAATCCAGTAGTGCCATTGCAGACCACACCCAAGACAAATGGAGTTAAGAGAATAAACCTCATTTTGGTATATCAGCAGAAAGCTGATGAATTCTATTGAGATCCTCGCCTAAATGCCCAGTCTTTAAAACTTCAAAATGAAGGCCCAGCATGTGCTCTCCTGAATAATAAATAAGTAAATTTAAAGATCAAATAAAGTAAGTAAATTAAGTAAATAAATCCAAAAATCAAAAGTAAGCTAATACAGAGTTAGAATTTAATTCTTTCCCACTCTGTTAAAAGGACAAAAATTCTCCTCTTGCTTTTCAGATACAAGGAAACTCAGTTTTTAAACAATTTGGAGAATTATATATTTTTCTCCCTACCTTATCCCTCCAGAATTTGGCAATTCTTAATGAGTCAGGGCAAGAGGTTTCTTTGCACGGATTCAATAAGTTTCCAATTGTGGTTTTATTAACTAAGACTTACTGGACTGCCATGTTAGAAAGAACGTGCCTGGCTCTGGGTGTCATCAGAAAGCCTTAAGGAGCCAATAAAAGCCCCTTGGAAATGGCCTCGTACCTTGCTTGGTCATGTGGTTCATGGCAATCTTTCCAGGTAAGGAATGGAGGTTGCTTTCTTGAGAGATGACAAGTAAGAAACCTCAAGATATTTTGGGAACCTCAAGAACTTGAGAAATTCACCCAAACCTACAGGAATTGCAGGAAAACCGGATGGCAACTAGATGGCTCAGCTTCTTTGCTCTGAGGGGCTAATTAAAGTTCAATCATGAAATTCCAGCAAAGCAGATTTTTAAAAGCCTATATGATCAATTGCTATTCTTATTGTGTGTATGCAAATAACCAGACCAAATTGAAACTGGACTTAATACCGTAAATAAATTGGTCTTAATTTGGCGCTTTAATAAAAATGAGGGTGATTTTATGGGGAAAATGTGTTTCAACAGACTCTATAATACACACTTGTGAATATTAGATTCTAATTCAATTAATTGCATTCAGAGTTTTATTTTTCACCTGTGAATTGAACTAAATCCTGAATTTATCTAGTTTTCTTAAGTATTTGGCTGTAACCCTCCAAACTAATGTTTTATTTTCCTCCCATATTTTGACTTGGAATTAGTGAGAACTAAAATGTTTTCCTTTCACTGGACCATTTGTCATAATTCTTGTTCTAGCTTTTGCCTCAATGCTGAGATTTACAACAGTTTGTCTCCACCAGGTTACAAGCCCTACTGGAACTCAGGGAATACCACCTCTAGACACCATCACCACCTCCTTCCATGCCCAGGCCTCATGGTCCCTCTGACACAGAGCAAGGATCTCTTGGCTGTGAAGAAAAAGGAAGCAGCTACAGAAGAGACCTTGCCCCCCTTTTCTCTGAAAGAATTCAGAGCCAATTGGGGGGGAATGGGGTGGGCAGTTAGATAGACATGAGCAGAGCAAGGACAATGGGCCAGGTGCAGAAGGTGACCAGGGTGGAAAGCCCCAGGTGCCTAGCAAAGGGCAATTGTAGGGTGGGACCCTGCCCTCAGGGTGACCTTTCCTCCACTGGCATATCCTGGACCCCCTGACCTTTCCTCCCTAGAGGCAACATCTAGGTCTCAGTTGTATTTCAGCTTCAGGCCCAGAGAAGCAACAAATCCAGCCAGGCTGACCTCAGGACAGCTGCATGGAATAATGATCTCCCTACCCCCACCCTAGTGCTGGCCAGTCAATCAGTGGAGACCACGGCCCTGAAAGGACACCCCTGGAAAACTGCTGCATATTCTATTAAGATCTCTTGGGACCTCCCCTAACATCTCCACCTTTACCCCTTAGGACCCAATAGGCTCTCCTTCCTGGGCCCACACCCTGCCTTTCCTTTCCCCTCCCCCCACTCTATTAGCTTCCTCACTCCCAAGCTCCAAGGACCCTTCCTTTACTTCCACAAATTGTTTCCTAAACTCATTTCTTGTAGGAATTACTTCCTCTACCTCTGTGACTTACCCAGTAAACGTTCTCTTACAAAAAAGAAGCCAAAGACGGGAAACAACCCTACCGTCTTTGGTGGAAAGGAACGGAATAAAGAAACTCCGGTATATTCAAACAGTGGGACGCCAAGAAGCAATGACAACGGGGGTTACAACTATACCCAATGCCATCTGTGACACCAACGCCAGCTGGAGAGCGCGGTCCGCACTACATGCACCTCAGCACCAGGCAGGTGCAGTTACGAGCGCAGAAGTCGGGACAAGGGTTTCTTCTGAGGGAGGCTGGTGACGGTAAGGGGTCCGGCGGCGGGGGGGGGGGGGGGGGGCGAGGAGGGCTCTGGGAGCATTTCCTTTGTGATGTGCATGCTGGTCACACACCGTGTGCACTTGGTGAGCACTGGCTGGGCACCCTTATTACTTAGGCACTTTTGTAAGTGTAAATTGTCGCTCGATAGGAAGGGAAAGCCATTAGAGAATGCCACGGGAAACAAGCTTCAACCATTAACATTTTGTAAAGGTTAAAACTAACATGCTAAATGGAACCGAATGATGGGAAGAAAATAAAGTGGGGGCAGTGGGAGCGTGGGGCGGGGTGCGGGGAGGGGAATGCGATGCTAAGCGGAGTGGCCAGAGGGGCCTCCACGGGAATGCTGCACCCCCTTTCTTACCTATGTGGTAAAATTTCCCTGAGAATCCCAGGTTGAAGGTGAAATTGGTGATCTGTGTGCGCAAAAAGCTCTGAGTTTCAAGCAGGGCCTGAAAGACATAATGTTTAGAAAAGTCTCAGGTGGAGAAGGGCATTGAGAAGCTTTCAAAATGCCTTCCGTTTGTGTTCAGAGGGGAGAGCTCTGCACATGGGAGCGATGCGATGGAGAGGGTCCTTCACCTAGTGGCAGAGAGATGCTCTCGGGATTTCAGATACTCGTCCCTCCGCTCGCAGTAAACCAGCCAGCATGTCAGCGGGAGCAGAACAGAAGAGGAAACGTGTGTTCTGCATGCACCAACGGAACTGGTGTAGGACGTAAAATATATCTTCTCTTACCCCCCAGGGCGCAGGTCACCCACTGTCAGAAGGTCACCCTCCATGAGTGACACCATGCAGGGCACGAGAAGAGACAGACTTACTCCTCAGACACATCTCCGTCCTCAAAATTCAAGTCCTCTACTTTCTGTTCAGATCCTCACCTGAGGACATTTCCCCCATTGGTTTATTTTATTTTTTAAAGTTATTTTTATTTTTGGTCAGTCCTCACTGGAGGATATTTTTCCATCAATTTTTAGAGAGAGTGAAGGGGAGGAGCAGAGACAGAGAGAGAAACATCCATGTGAGAGAAACACATTGATTGGTTGCCTCCCACATGCACCCGACTGGGAACCGAGCCTGCAACCGAGTTACATGCCCTTGACTGGAATCGAACCAGAGATCCTTCAGTTCTCAGGCCAGCACTCTATGCACTGAGCAAAACCAGCTAGGGCTCCATTGATTTTTTTTAGGGAGAGTGAAAGGGAGGAGGAGAGACAGAGAGAAACATTGATGTGAGCGAGACATCAATTGGTTGTCTCCTACACCCGCCCGAAAGGGGGACCGGGGACCAAGCCTGCAACTGAGGTACGTGCTCTTGACCAGAATCACAGACTGGACCCTTTAGTCCATAGGCTGACTCTGTAACCACTGAGCAAACCAGTGAGGGTGGCCTTTCCATTTCTAAGTCTTGCCACTTCATTGAAAAGCAGAGAAACAAACATAAAAGCATTCTTCAGACACAGGGGGATACTCATGAGCATGTGTGATGCTATGAGCAGTATTTAACAGACTCGTTCTGCTTATTTTCTCATTGCTCTTTAAATTCCTATTCTTTCGTTGTTAATCCTCACCTGAGGATGTTTTTCCCATTGATTTTTAGAGAGAGTGGAAGGGAAGGAGGGGAAGGAGGGTGTGTGTGTGTGTGTGTGTGGGGAGAGAGAGAGAGAGAGAGAGAGAGAGAGAGAGAGAGAGAGGGAAACATCAATCTGAGAGAGAAGACACATGAATTAGTTGTCTTTGGAATGTGCTCCACCTGCGGCCAAGGATGGAACCGACAACCCAGGTACTTGCCCTTGACCAGAAACCGAACCCAGGACTGCTTGGTATATGGGCGACGCTCTAACCATTGAGAAACACCAGCCAGAACAAATTCCTAATCCTCTCTCCTCTCTCTCTTCTCTTTCTCCCCCCTCCCCCCGCCACACACCCAAAGTACGTGAGTGAGGCAGAAAGTAACACTAAAAGGTAGATGTGTCAGGATCTGAATCTAAACTTCTGTTACTCAGAAGGAAGCAGAAGAGGTGATGCGCCCATTTTCCCAGTGCACTTCTCCCAGATCCGCGATCAAGGACGCCTTCTGGATCCTGCTCCTTTGCTCTGTGCACCGAGCCCTGTGGTCCTGCAGCACAGCTGGGCCGCTGGTCTAAGAGCAGAGCCGACTGGGGAGCCAGCCCCATCCTGTTTGCGGGCTTCCCTCCCTCTTTTGGTGATAAACAGACAGACAGGTCTTATTCAGAGACTGCCCCCCAGGGCGTGACATGTCTGAATGCGATTCTCCCTAATGGCCAAGGCAGGGGACAACCTCAGAACTGGGTTTAAATTCCTCTGAATGGTGAGTTCCTGAAGTTCAGGTGCCTGAGTCTTTTTATCACTTCCCTGTTGGCTTGGCCCCCTCCTCAGTGTGCATGACTGGCTCATGTAACAGGGGGGTCCCCAGGGGCCCCAGAGGTGGGACCTGGGACTGTTGGTGTGTTGCACACCCTGCAGAAGTGCAGGGGTTACTGATGGCAGGCAGGCCCTGGGGACAGGGGAGGCCCCGTCCTGGAGGCGGGCACTGGGTGGGAAGGCAGTGAGGAGTGGGGCTCGCAGGTGGCACACAGGGACTGGGGTGTTGCCTGCTAGGAGGGCCAGCCTTCCTGTGTGCCCTGATGAAGGAGCGTCAGGAGGGAGTCTGAGGTGCGGGTTCAGCTCCAGCTCCAGTAGAAGGGGCAGTGACTCTGAGGGCAGGCGTGGGGCAGCCTGTCTCAGCTGCACTCCCCTCTGCTCCGGGCATGTGGTTCAACTTCCCACGCCTCAGACTCACTGTTTGTAAAACAGGGATAAAGCTAAGCACCTGGAAGTCCTGCTGTAAGGACTAAATGAAATACTTCCTGTACACTCTTGGCCTGGAGGGTCTCCCACCCCTGCAGAAGGGGGTGCCAGCTGGTGGTCACCCCCAGTCCAGGACCCAAGGACACAGATGTTACTGTCAGGCCAGGCGATTCCTGCCAAGGGGCACTTCCACTTTTCAGTGTTCTGAAACACTGCATGTGGTTAGCAGGATCACTCACAATTCCAAGCACTTATTTTTCAAGTAACACTTTTTTCTCATTAAAAAATTAGAGTCAAGAGCAGGGGTGGGCAAACTTTTTGACTCGAGGGCCACAATGGGTTCTTAAACTGGACCGGAGGGCCGGAACAAAAGCATGGATGGAGTGTTTGTGTGAACTAATATAAATTCAAAGTAAAGGAGCAGAGGGGAGAGCAAGAGAACCCTCCTCTCTTTCGGCTCCGCGGGCCAGATAGAATAGCCGAACGGGCGGGATTCGGCCCGCGGGCCGTAGTTTGCCCACGGCTGGTTAAGAGAAATTAACATTATGATGGAATGCGTTCCGATTTGTTTCTACATATACCTATGTATACACAGGTATATAGCTATCTGGGTAAATGACATTGGAGCCCGAGAAGAAAAATTAGAACTATACCAATTATGACTAAAAATACCGTTGTGAATTTTGCCTTTTTCATTTATATGTGATGAGCTTCCCCTTGTCACATCCATCTTTCAAAATCAACATTTTCATGGTGCAGAATATGGCATCAAATGAGTATTTTATCACTTATTTCACCCTTTCTTTCTGTGTGGTATATTTAGGCTGTTTGCACTTTTGGCAAATATATATATATAGAGGCACGGTGCACAAAAATTCGTGCACTGGGGGTAGGAGGGGAGGGTCCCTCAGCCCAGCCTGCGCCCTCCCACAGTCAGGGACCCCTCGGGGGATGTCCACCTGCTGGCTTAGGCCCACTCCCTGGAGGGTAGGGCCTGAGTGGGCCTAAGCTGGCAGTCAGACATCCCTCTGGCAGCCCCGGAGCCCTCAGGGATGTCCCTTGGGGAGCGGGCCTAAGCCACAGTTGGACATCCTTAGCGCTGCTGAGGAGGTGGGTGAGGCTCCTGCCACTGCCGCTGCACTTGTAGCCTAGCCATCAGCCTGACTTGTGGCCAAGCGGAGCTTCCCCTGTGGGAGAGCACTGACCACCAGGGGGCAGCTCCTGAACGTCTGCCCCCTGGTGGTCAGTGCGCATCATAGCGACCAGTCATTCCTGGTCATTCCGCGGTTAGGGTCAATTTGCATATTACCCTCTTATTATATAGGATATATATATACACATACACACTGCTCTGTATATCAGCACATAGCTATATAGCAACGAAGAGCCATTTCTGCGGAAGAAATGAATTCTGCTTATTCTTCAGTAAACAATTTGTAGCAAGTTGGGAAATGATTATGAAACTATTCAGAGGGAACATAATATCCAATTTAAATGATAGAGAAGTGCACTATGAATACAATTTAAGATGAACATTTGACTATTTCCGAGTTATTTTTTCAGGTCGGAACCCAGGTGCCTCCACCCACGCAGGTTTTGAGGCTTCATTCTGGAAACTGAACACACTTGTGTGAAAGACCTCGCAGAAGGCCACAAAGATCCAGCTAAAGGAATGGACTCAGGACTGAGCAACATGGGAGCTTTTATAGACTTTTGGATTTTTTCCAAATCTCTTTAACAGAATGAATATACAAATAAGTCGAAGAGACAAAGATTAAAAATAACTGCACAGAAGTTCTCCATGGAGGCTCATTAGTACTCGTTACATGTGCGACATTCTCCAGGGGACCTCTGCAATCTTTCGTGTCCTGCGTGGGCTCCCAAGAGTGCATTTTGACCCGGGTTATCTCGTGTAAGTAACAGAAGGAGGGGTGCATCAGGTGAAAGCTGGGGAGAAATGCTAACGTGGAGTGTAGGCTTTTCAGCAACAGGCAAAACTACAGGGTTTCATCTGGAGTTTTGGAGTAGCATTTCCTCCATCAGCCACGTGCTAATTTCGGGTTGATGTCACCAATGCCTGGGTCACGTGGCCCTTGCCTTAGACCTCACCTCCACCATCTTGCCTCCGACTTTCTCAACTCTGGGCACACCTGTCTTCCCGTGGTTCCTGCAGCGCCCTGTCCCAGCAGGGTCCTCTCCTCAAGGTCGTCGGTCTTGCCTTTTCCTACCACAGAGGCCTCTCCCCAGGCACTTGGCGGCTTCCTCTCTCACCTGCCTCAGGTCTCTGTTTCAACATCATCTCTTTAAGGAGGCTCCTGTGCCCCCCTATTTTTTAAAAAATATGTTTTTATTGATTTCAGAGAGGAAAGGAGAGGGAGAGAGAGATAGAAACATCAATGATGAGAGAGAATCATTGATGGGCTGCCTCCTGCACGCCCCCTACTGGGGATCGAGCCCACAACCCAGACATATGCTTTGACTGGGAATCCAACTGTGACCTCCTGGTTCATAGTTCGATGCTCCACCACTGAGTCATGCCAGCCAGGCTGACTACCTTCTTTTAAATAAAGTCCTCTCAATTTGATTACTCTGGTTTATCTCTTTCTTTACAGAATTTATTAGCATTACTATTGGTGTATATTTGTTTATAACCATTCATTTAATTCCCCCATTAGAATCATTCATTTTACGTTGTGACTTAGGACCATTCTCAGTCTCTCGCCTAATGATCAATCATAGGCTTGATTAAAATGTCGAGTTATAGCCCTAGCTGGTTTGGCTCAGTGGATAGAGCATTGGCCTGTGGACTGAAGGGTCCCGGGTTTGATTCAAGTAAAGGGCACATGCCCAGGTTGAGGGCTCGATCCCCAGTAGGAGGCGTGCAGGAGGCAGCCAAGCAATGATTTTCTCTCATCGTTGAAGTTTCTCTCTCTCTCTCTCTCTCTCCCTTCTTCTCTAAAATCAATAAAAATATATTTAAAAAATAAAATAAAATGTTGAGTTATGGTTAGTTATTTGACTCTCAAACTGGGAAAATGTGTCATTATTCTTTTTTTTTCAGTGTGTGGCTTTTTTGAGGTTATTTTGTTCAACTTGGGTCACCAAATAGCCATTGCCCTCAGTGGCCAAGTTCAGGTGGAAACCAATGATGTAGATGGGAGCCCTCTGCCCACGGCACTGGCTGCTCAGTTCCCTAATGGGTGCACGCGCACACGCACACGCACACACACACACACACACACACACACACACACGGTCTTTCCTCATATGAATTAGACTCTTACTTTTCTGTCACACACACACAAGCATTTAACATGGAAGATGCTTGGACCAAGCTGATGAAAATATGGCACTCACACATCCACCCATTTATACCCTAGAGCAAACATGTCAGACTCACGGCTGATGGGCTGCATGCCTCGTATAATGCAGCCTGCTGGCCGTGAGTTTGACATGTTTGCCCTAGAGCGTAGACTGAGGCCGGACCTCCTGAGAGTTAAGGTCTGCAGTTCTCCTCCTGTGATTCTCCACAAGCAGGAATGACTTTCACGCCGCCACTGAATGTGATTTCTTCCCAGGCCACGCTGGTTGGCAGATTGCTGTTATGTAAGCCGGGGGAGCTGGCAGGAGGTGACTCAGACACACAGCGCTTCCTCCCCTCAGGAAGAGGGTGTCGGGTGGTGGGCGGTGCCTGAGTGACTAACGTTAAAATGTGAGGCATAGAAAAATCTGTGCCAGCGATGGCTTCGAGGGAAATGCTCAGGAGAGGAGAGGATCGTGTCAAGGAGTCGAGGAAAACGTTCAAAGACTTGACTGCATTGTTGAAACCTTAGTCTTTATTTTGTAGGTCGGTGCAGAGAGAAAATTCCCCAGCTGTTCACGCCTCCAACGCAGGCCGAGCTCTAGGGAGGAGCGTGGTTCCGAGATGCCAAAGTGGAGACACGCAGTCCCTCATATGGAAGGGCTCGAGGCCTCCTTGGGGGGGAACGTTATGAGAATGTCACAGGGTTTCTCAGAAATGGCCACGGCGGAGGGTATGTCTTGGAGAAAATAAAATGCCTACCCACTACCGCATTCGAGTCAAAGAACAGACCTTTCCTACAAGGAGTAGTGGCGTGGGCAGAATAACCATCGCTGCTGAGCGCCGTGGAGGACTGCAGGTCACGTGAGTCATGCCCGGCCCATGTCTGGGAGGCGCTCCCTCGCGGCCACGGTCTCAGCAGGTGCCCGGTCACCGCAAAAGCCGCCCAGTCGCTGGACTCCTGGGGCGATCGCTGGCCGCACAGGAAATTCTTCACTTCACGGCTTGGCGTCCCGGCTTCCTCACGGAGCTGTCAGATATCTGTGTGTTTCCCCGGCAGCTTTAAAATGGGCAAAGCACACCACCACCTTTAATAAACACGAAGAGTGAGCAGCGGGGCGGGGGCAGTCTGGGGTCCACAGTGGTAGCCACAGAGTGGCAGCGCTGCCCCCTCCGACCACCGCACGCGGCGGCTGGGCTCCGGGTGGGTCCCCTGTCATTCCCAGGGGCCGTGTGACCTCACCCAGCACAGCGGCTCTCCCTGAGCGCCGTCCCCGCCTGGGAGCGGTTTAAAGGTTGCATGCAAATTCCAGGCATGTCTGGCAGTTCTGAGACGGGTCCGAGCTCTGCTATGAGGGCTTTTTTATTTTGAGTTTTCCTGACGGGGTACGTTCCTGAGGGCTAGAAGCAACATGTAGGACGCTCTGGATATGGTTCGTGGATGTCAATGAAGATTTCAGAGAAAACAGTCTCATTCCACAGTAGGGCACAGACTCGCTCCAGGGCTCCGAAGCAGCCACGCTCTCCTCCCGCCCAGTTTTACATGAGCTGCCGGAAAGACTGTCAAATCCATGTCAGGGCAGAGTTGGTAAGAAAGGAAATTCCTATGCAACAAAGTAAAAAAAAAAAAAAAAAAGCATGTCTTCAACCTTCCACTATCGCATCGAGTTTCTCTCCTAGTTAAAAGCGAGCTGTGGGATTTGCCCGAATGAGGGCTTTGCGATGCTGATTCTAGGTGAGTGTCATTCACGTTTGTAATTTGTTTGGCGTGATGGCTCCTGGAGAAGCTGAGAGCGCAGAAGCGTTCTGCTCTCGTCCCTGAGCTTCGCATGTTCCCGAGGTTCCTGAGAGGCCGGGAGCCTCCAGCGCAGGAGCAGGCATCCCGAGAGCAAGGAGGACATGCTGAGTGCCTGGGGACCGCCACGGGGGCACAACTCAAAGCTGCCTGTGGTCTGTGCCAGCATCCCCAAAGACAGAGAGGTAGCGAGGGAAGCGGCTGAGTGTTCCGAATGAGAAGGGCCTGGGCGACCTGCGTCAGGAGGGTGGGCCTCCGGCCCTGGCGCACAAGCGCTGGGCCTTGGGAAATGGCCGCGTCCCGTCTCAGCCACCTTCTCATAAAATGACACGTCCCGAGAGCACGGTGAGCATGGGGAGCCATCCAGCGGAGCACGAGGCCAACGTCAGCTGAGCGCACACTGCGGGCCTTCAGCACTGCCCTCCTCCTCGGGGTGGCCCTGGGCCCGTCCACAGAGCAGAGCAGGCTGCATGCCCACGGGGCACGTGGACGAGGGTCAGTGGGTTAGGGAGGGGAGCTTCAAGTAGCTCCTGCACATGACACTCGTCCGTTCTCAGGAAAGCTGACCTTCCTGAACAACAGACACTTGCTGCTTCCTGGCTCTGCTCTGCATGGAGGCTCTCATGTAACTGTAACCTGTGCTGGAGCCTCTAAAGCCAGTCATGACATTAGGGAAGACGTGATTCCCTTTACCCAGAGGACCCGGAGGCACAGGGAGGGAAGTGAAGCGAGCAAAATTCAAAGGCTACATTTTAATTTAGTTTGAACAAGGGGTATGGGGTGTTCTTTGCTAAAGGACCATGTGATCCTGGGAAGACGAAACCCATATTCACTTTCAGAGCACGTCTGGCTTTCTAAGACAGGCACACTGTCTGCACATACCGAGGGCCTATGCACAGGCTTGTGGAAAGGCTTTCGCTCGCTGGGCGACCGTCTCCGTGGGTCATGGGCGTCTGTGCGACTGTGAGCGAGCACGGCCTGCCTGTGCTTTGTCCTATCTCCAGGTGTGTGGAGAGCAAACAGCCTGTCAGATAGCTTGTCCTTCAGAGCAGAGAGCAAGCTCACCTACTTTCCAGTACACAGAAGACCAGGCTACCTCTGGGCAAAGGTCATGCCGGCTTTCTACCCATTATAAAAGATGTGGGTTTCTGCTGTAGTCAGTTTGGCTCAGTGGATAGAGCGTCAGCCTGTGGACTGAAGGGTCCCAGGTTCAATTCCCAGTCAGGACACATGCCTGGATTGCAGGCTCGATCCCCAGTAGGGGGCATGCAGGAGGCAGCCCATCAATGATTTTCTCTCATCAATGATGTTTCTCTCTCCCTCTCCCTTCCTCTCTGAAATCAATAAAAATATATTTAAAAAATAAAAATCCTATATAATAAAAGGCTAATATGCAAATGTCCCCTCGACCAGGAGTTCAACTGGGAGTTTGACCAGGGGGTGGGGCCAACCTTCCAACCTCCCGTGTCCCCTTTCCTCGGCTGGCCCAGCCTGATTGGCCCCAAATGAGGCAGGCCGGCTGGACCCCACCCGTACACGAATTTGTGCACCAGGCCTCTAGTATATACAATAAAAGATGTGAGTTCCCTAAGATTGGGGTATCAGCCATCTGGAAACTGGGACTTGGAGGACCAGCTCCGATGTGGATGCTCAGGCAGGTGCTTTTGCTGTGAGTGATAAGGCACCTCTGTCAGCACCTGTGACACGGGGGCAGCTGACGTGTTAGCTGGCCAGTGGGTGAGATCTCAGAGCCTCACAGTTTGACAAGTGGCAGAGGAAAGCTGTAGCCAAGGATCCAGTGTAGTGCTGCCGGCTGCACAGGCTGGAGGGGGGCAGGTAATCACCCCATAGGCTCTGCTCTGAGGGACCAGAGAGGCCCTGGGATGGGGACCTGCGTGTGCACAAAATAAACCCACAAAAAACCACAAGAGGGCAGAGGAAGGGTATCGTGGGGGCCTGGAAATCTAACCCACGAACACGGCTGTAAACAGCTTTCTAAGATGGGTGCACTGTGCTTAGAGGTTTGCCCCTGGCTTGAAAATGAGCATCAGTACTGGATTCACAAAAGCTGTGGGCCCTGGTCAGTATGGCTCAGGGGATAGAGCGTCGGCCTGCAGACGGAAGGGTCCTGGATTCGATTCCGGTCAAGGGCAAATGCCCAGGTTGCATGTTTGATCCCCAGTAGGGGGAGTGCAGGAGGCAGCCAACCAATGATTCTCTCTCATTGTTGATGTTTCTATCTCTCTCTCCCTCTCTCTTCCTCTCTGAAATCAATAAAAAAGATCTTAAAAAAAAAAAAAGCTATGAAGTTCTCCTGCAATTCAGGGCTGCGGGAGCTGCTTCATGTCCCAGGAAGCCATTGGGCTGAGTTAACTTCATGCAACTGTTGGCTCTGGCACATGGAGTGGAGAAAGAAGGCTAACAAGTCAGGAAACAGGGGCTTAATGGGAATACAGCAAAGGAGCATTTTTTTCTGCTTTAAATGCACCTAATTCCCCCAGGCCATGCTCTGGGGCAGGAAGGATGAGCCACGGCAGCCCCTCCCTCGGGCGCCTGCTAAATCTGTGAGAGTGGAAACCCGCACCCCTGCAGCAGGCCCCTCCTGCAGGCGGGAGTCTTGTACCTATGTTTTAATTTACAAAGAAGCCAGTTTATTTATGTGAAGCTGAACAGCACATTTATAACTCAACATGCTTTAACATCTATAGAGAACACACACACAATCTACCACTTGGGTTGCATGCATCATTTAAAAACACACTGGATGTTACAAGTACACAACGGTAATGTGTACTGAGGATAATGGACCCATAAGTACAAAAAGCCTTGATGTTTCTCTCTCTCTCTCACCCTCCTTTCCTCTCTGAAATCGATAAAAAATATATTTAAACATGAACGATGTTAAGGGACTTGTGCGAATCTGAGATTTGCACGTAAGTTCTTGCCCAAGTGCAAAGCCCATAGCTTTCCACGTTACATCGTTCCTTTGCAGCAGATGACGGTGGGTTCTGGGGAGACACACCTATCGACGAGCCTGGATTCACTGTTGGGTTTCCAAAGGGGTCATTTTTCTTCTGCAATAAAATTCAATTAATCTTCTTCCTTAGAGCAAAGTAACCCCTGGCCTCAGCACTCGTTATTCATGTGGGACCATGCATAGACGAATCATCCCTCGGGATCTCTCTAAATAGTTGACCCACAGACTCGAGAGCGCCCGTGTGTGCTCCCCTACAGCAGGCAGTGAAGGACACGGAGTCTTCTCATGCCGGGCTGGTGTGGCTCAGCGGCTGAGCATCGACCCAGAAACCAAGAGGCCGCCGGTTTGATTCCTGGTCAGGGCACATGCCTGGGCTGTGGGCTCGATCCCCTGTGGGGGCGTGCAGGAGGCAGCCGATCCATGATGTTTCTCTCTCATGGATATTTCTATCTCTCTCTCCCTCTCTTATCCTCTCTCTCTAAAAAATCAATAAACACTTAGAGCAAAAAAAGGTTGCCTCATAATCTAATCACGAGGAGCGTGCATGCTGATGGAGAAGCGTGTGTCGGATATAAATGGAGGGCAGTCCTGACCCAGAACTCCCAGTGGGGCTCCGTGACTTCATTAGGAATAAGAGGCTCCCTGCAGACAGAAAATGAGATGGAGTGCATTCAGACGCTCAGCCATTTCTGTGACATCTAACTGTAGATAGGGTGCCCCCAAAGTGTGTACACGCACTGTGAATAAGGACAAAGGCAGTGTTTATTAAAATAGATTCCATTTTCAAAACTGAGCCATCAGCTGTTAAAGTGTGTACACATTTTTTGGGGGACATCCTGTGTATACAATGGTGTACTACTCAGCCATAAGAAAAGATGAAATACTGCCATTTGCAACAACATGGATGGATCTTGAGAATATCATGCTAAGCGAAATTAGAGAGAAAAAGTCAAGGACCATATGATTTCACTCATATGTGGGATCTAAGACTGAAAGCAGCAAATTAACAAATAAGAAAAACAAACAAACAAAAACTCATAGAGCCTGGCCAGCGTGGCTCAGTGGTTGAGCATCAACCTACAAACTAAGAAGTCAGAGTTCGATTCCTGGACAGGGCACATGACAGGGTTGCAGGCTCCATATCCAGTGTGGGGCGTGCAGGTGGTAGCCGGTCAATGATTCTGTCTCATCATTGATGTATCTCTCTCTCCCTCTCCCTTCCTCTCTGAAATTAAAAAAAAAAAAAAGAACCCTCATAGATACACTCAACATTTGAGTGGTTACCGGAGGGAAGGGGGCAGGGGAGTAGTCAAGGGTAAAGGGGATCCAATATATGGGACGGAAGATGACTTGCCTTTGGGTGGTGAACACACAGTGCAATAGACAGATGATGTATCATAGAGTTGTACACTTAACCAATGTCAGCCCTATTACTTAATGAATAATAAACATTTCATTGGATTTCATATTTAGACCGAAGACGTAGATCAGTAATAGCTTTCTAAGGTAGATAGTCCCTGGAAAGTAATGAAACAAAACGGCTCTACTCTGTAGTTTTATTTCAGGATCCAGCCACATGCAATCAGTCCTTCAGACCAGGGGTGGGGAATGTCCAGCCCCCGGGCCGTATCCTTCGGTTTGGCCCTGCCAAGGCAACCACAGGCGGGACTCGAAATTCAATAATCTAGGTCATTTTTTCATAGCAACATGATTTTTAAGTTGATAGTTTTGTACGGCCCACGAATGATGTTATAAATATCCAAATGGCCCTTGGCAGGAAAAAGGTTCCCTACCAAACAATCCTCATCTTCCTTTTTTTTTTTTTTGGTTAATCTTCACCCGAGGATATTTTTCCATTGACTTTTGAAGAGAATAGAAGAAGGGAGGGAGGGGTGGACGGAGAGAGAAAGAGGAACATCGATGTGAGAGACACACATCAATTGCTTCCTGCATGTGCCTGACCAAGGCCTGGGATCGAGCCTGCAGCCCAGGTACATGCCCTTCGGCGGAATCAAACCCAGGACCCTTCAGTCTGCAAGTCGACACTCTATCCACTGAGCCAGACCGGCTAGGGCTATGCTCATCTTTCTTAATTCAGAGAGAAATATATTCTCTACTTTGTCTTTCTAGGGCTGAGAGACAGGGAGGCCACTGACCCCAATGTGCCCAAGGCTTTCCTGACATCATTGGGGTCCCGAGTCCTGGGAAAGTGGGCGGTTGGTGAGCCCCCTGAGAGGTGAGGCCACCTTGGAGTGTTCAGACCCCAGAGCCTTACCTTCACATCCTTGACATTCATCTGTGTGCCCTCCTTCCCCATGAAGATGTCGTCGATGTCCACGAGCAGGTACCTGTCCAGGGACAGGGTCAGCCTCCTCCCCGACAGGAAGGACACGGCATCAATGAAGATGAGCTTGTGCAGCCAGAAGTTCAAGTTGTTGCCAAAGAGCACCCGCCGGATGCCGTCGTGCAGCCCCAGGTTCTGGAACACCGTGGCGTAGGAGTCACCTTTAGAGATGGGAGGGAAGGCGTTCTCTGGGGTCTTCACTTTGGCCAGTATTACCGGTTGGTATGCGGAGTGATGGACCTGAAAGACTGTCCAGTCAGCTCCGGGGAGTGAGCCTTCCTCCAGCCTTAACGGCTTGGTTATCCGGAGCAGTGGGGCGTGAGGGTTGACGCAGCAGCCCTGCACGGCCAGGTCTCCGCGGGAGGACAGAGGGAAGCCCTTCAGCTGGGTGCCCTGCAGGCCACTCTCGCTGGCGCGGTGGAACCCGATGACGCCCACGCTATACTCCGCGCAGTACTTGTCCAAGAGGCTCTGGTTCCAAGAGTCCAGATTCACGTACTTCAAGATGTTCTCATAAACGATGAGACTGTATTTGCCTTTCCCTTTCTCTGTAAGTGCGGGGAGGTCCCCCTTTCCAGGGGCAAGTTCAACATGATACTGGAATCTCCCAGATTCCAGGATGGAGATGATGTCCTGGCCCAGCGGTGAGTACTGGCTCTCCACCAACACCAGGGCCCTGGGGTCCGGCCTCGAGGCAACTGAGCGTGTCCTGGCACTCATGTTCCCCGACCGGGACAGGGGTAGCGGGAAGCCCCCGCAGTCCCCCTCGGAGTGCACCTCGTTTTCCTGCAGGTAGCCCGCGTACAGGTAGTAGGCAGACACGAGGATGCTCAGTGCGCATTGCGAGGCCAGCAGGACCACTGTCCTCTGGAAGTGCTGGTGAAGCTTCATGGCCTGACTGGGGCTGGGGTCCCTTCTGGGGACTGGGGACCAGGGACTTTCCCGCAGAGGCACCGTAACACGTGGAGGGGAGAGATGGGGCTTGGCCGCTTCTCTGGGCTCAGCCAAGACTCATGTCACCATTGCAGCTCATTGGGGTGGCTTGATCAGGACTCACAGAAACAGTCTGCAAAGTAGGGAACAACAGAACAGAAACCATTCAATCTGTGGCGTTGACATGAGCAGGTGTTCACCCTGCAGCCTGGCACAGTGTATATTACGTAGGAAAACTTGTCTCCTTATGAGGATGAGGACAGGCTGCGGGGAAGGGCTGGGGGGCCTGGTAGAGGAAAACCTGGTGAACAGGGAGTTCATCTTCACTCACAGAGCTTTGCCTCAAGCTCTGCAGGTCATAGACCCCAGACCGTAGAGGTCACCTGAGCCACTCACTGCCACGTCAGAATGTCCTATGGGCTGTTTACGTTTGATTGCGTGTGCTGAAAAAGTATAAACGTTTGGACATAGTTTGTTAAATGCTACAATGAAGATATGTGTTTTTTTCTGAAAAGTATTGACGCAATGAATTGTGACATTGCATTTACGTTTCAAGTCTATTAGATAAGCAACCCTATCGTGGTTGCTTTCATGAGAATAAACCTTTAACATGCAGACAAGGCCTCCCAACCCAATGACTACTTTAGAGCTGTGCACATACAGAGTTTGTGAGATGAGTGTGAGGAGTAAATACCTCCTCAGGGGCTTGGTGGCGAGAGATCATGGGGCAGCCTGTACTTCTGCAGAGGAAGCATGGACCTATACACTCATTTTATTCTGTTTCTACTTTTAGGAAAAGAGCTCAGTAATTTTATGAAGAACTAGAGGCCTGGTGCACAAATTTGTGCATGGGTGGGGTCTGGCCAGCCCTGCCTCCGATGGAGTAGGGGGGCCGATCAGGGGTGGGGTCAGCCTGGGGGAGGGGCCACAGGCAATTGGGGAGCAATTGGGGCCCCCATCGGGCTGGTTGGCCACTGCAGTGCCCATCATAGTGATCGGTCATTCTGATCATTCCAGTCTTTCCACCATTCCGGTCACTTGGCTTTTATATATATAGATACTTTGAAACTACAGCAGGTCCTTGAATAATGTCATTTTGTTCAATATTGTTTTGTGTTAACAATATTGAGAAAAAACATATTTTAAAGTTCATATAAACTGAGTGGCCAGATTATTATGACCACCCTATCAGTACTTCGTTGGGCCACCTTTTGCCTTCAGTACTGCAGTGATTCTTCTTGGCATTGACTCCACGAGATATTGAAAGGTAATACGAGGAATCTGACATCATGAATAGCACTGTGCAGTTCTGTGAGACTTGATGGTTGTGGAACCAGCTGCCTGATGGCTCTTTTAAGTTCGTCCCACAAATGCTCAATTGGATTGAGATCTGGTGGTTGTGGTGGCCACCTAAGCAAGGTAAGGTCTCCCTCATGTTCTTGAAACCACTCCTGCACAATACGAGCACCATGGCATGGTGCATTGTCTTATTGAATGAAGCCATCTCCATTGGGATACGCCATCAACATGATAGGATGAACCTGATGAGCAATGATACTTAGGTATGTTGTGCTATTCAGACATTGTTCCACACCAATTAAAGGGCCCAAATCATGCCAGGAAAACATGCCCAAGCCATAACACTGTCCCCACCAGCTTGAAGGGTTGTACTCATGCATGTGGGGTGCATGCTTTCATGCTGTTTCCAAACAAAATTCTCACTCTGCCATCTGCATGATGCAACTGGAAACGTGATTCATTGGACCACATGACTTTTTTCCAATGCTCGACTGTTCAATCCTTGTGTTCCTGTGTGAATTGGAGACGTTTTATCTTTGTAACTACGGACAGCAAAGGTGTTCGAACAGGCCTGCGGCTTCCATATCCCATACGATGCAGTATACAGCTAATTTGCCTACAAACGTCAGGTGGTCATAATAATCTGGCCACTCACATACACACATATATACACATTGATTTCAGAGAGAAAGGGAGAGAGTGAGAGAGATAGAAATATGAATGATGGGAGTCATTGATGGGCTGCCTCCTGCACACCCCACACTGGGGATTGAGCCCCCAAACCTGGCATGTGCCCTGCCTGGGAATTGAACCGTGACCTCTTGTTTCATAGGTCGACACTCAACCACTGAGCCACGCCGGCCAGGTGAGAAAAACCATTTTTAATTCCTGCTAGGTTCACTGTCTGTGTGGAGTTTGTGTGTTCTCTCCATGTCCCCGTGGGTTTTCCTGGGTACTCCAGTTTCCTCCCACACTCTGAGGCTGTGCACACAAGGTGAATGTCTGTCCACATTGTCCCCATCTGAGTCTGGGTAGGTGCTGTGGGTGGCCCTGCAAGGATGGCCGGTCCAGGGTGGGTCTTGCCTGCACCCCAAACTGCTGGAACAGGAGGGCACAGGCCTCCCGGGGACCTGAAATCATCAGTTAGAAAATAATGATTTAACTGGCTTTTATTCATGGTTCTAAAATGTCTGTATAGCCTGGCTGGCATGGCTCAGTAGTAAACCAGTAACCCAGGAGGTCACGGTTGGATTCCCAGGCAAGGCACACGCCTGGGTTGCTGGCTCATTCCCCAGCAGGGATCATGCAGGAGGCAGCCAATTCACGATTCTCTCTCATCATTGATGTTTCTATCTCTTTCCCTCTCCCTTCCTCTCTGAAATACAAAAATATAGTTAAAAAAAATGTCTGTATAGCCCACAATTATTTTCATCTTTCAGTGGGGTGTGGGTCTTTATTTAGAAGTTTGGTGATGTTTTTGAGTGACAAATATGCTGTAGGAACTTAGCTCCAGTTTCTATCAATTAGCCTCTGGTAACATTGGTTTTGTTATCAGTCACATGCTGCTTAATGATGGGGGTTTGACCTTAAAAATGTGTCGTTGGATGATTTTGTAGTTGTGCAAACATCACAGAATACACTTACACAAACCTAGATTGTATAGCCCACCGCTGTAGTTGTATGTGCTGGAATTTTATACATGGTAGCACAGTTGGGTTGCTTACACCAGCATCAGCACACACACACACACACACACACACATGAGTGATGCACTATGATACATGATGGCTACAACGTCATGAGGCGATAGGAA
Source organism: Plecotus auritus (assembly GCF_963455305.1). NCBI lineage: Eukaryota > Metazoa > Chordata > Mammalia > Chiroptera > Vespertilionidae > Plecotus > Plecotus auritus. The sequence goes on from NC_137773.1 coordinate 112,661,828, forward strand.
ATTTTCAGCTCCGTTATAATCTTAGGAGAAAACTGTTGCTTATGTGGTCCATCGTTGACCAAACATCATATGTGATCCATAACTGTACGCTGTTTCACTTAAAGTCACAGTTTCCAAGAACCTATAGATGATGTCAAGTAAGAACTTACTGTATTTAAAAAAAAACAACACATAATGGAAACTTCATGAAGCACCTCAAATCTTTCTCAAGTTATAGTAACCTTTGAAAAATATAGTAACTTTTGAAAAATAATGAGAAAGAAACATGGGTGTGTGTTATTTAATTAAATATACATTTTTTATTGATTTCAGAGAGGAAGGTAGAGGGAGAGAGAGAAACATCAATGATGAGAGAGAAACACTGATTGGCTGCCTCCTGCACACCCCACACTGGGGATTGAGCCCACAACCTTGACATGTGCCCTGACTGGGGATCAAACTGTGACCTCCTGGTTCATAGGTCAATGCTCAAACACTGAGCCACGCCAGCCGGGCAACATGGGTGTTTTTTTATAGCTTAAGATTAATAGAGAGGTATGGCTTTGGTACTTTGCAAGAAAGTATCATGGAATATGAAAACAAATTAAGGACGGTCTCCTCGTTGTCCGTAGGCAGACTGAAGGCCAGCTGGGGGAAGTCCTGAGAGATAGCATCTGGCGTTTCCCATGAGCTCAGGTCATCACATCTTTCTCTGACCACGTGTCCCTTTACCCCAGTACATCTCAGGTGAAATCATGAGGTTGGAATAAATGATCACCAAGAACATTCTGGCCCTAAAATTCTGTGAAGCCACCTATGAAATAAGCAGTGAACAATATTTTGAATAATAGATATTTATCTTTATGAATAATATATTATGGAGTATAACTACAGTATATTTGCAGGATAAATATGCTATTTATCCTTTAAATTATCCATTATAGTTTATCCATTTAAATATTTAGGGTATCTATATCATTCATTCAAATATTTATAGGGTAATTGTATTTCTATTTAATCTATAAATGTTCAGCAGAGTGGATTTCTTTAAAAGGTCCAAAATTATAGAGACAGAGACTAGAATGGAAACATGGGTGGGTTGTTGATTAGAGACGAATGACTATAACGGATGAGCAGAAAGAGATCAAGGTGAGTCGGGACCTGCAATGCCCTGGGGGGCGGAGGGTTTGGGCAGATTCTTGAAGGGTGAGGGCACTGGGATAGGCATCTGAGACAGGAAGCTTTACAGAGGCAATCCTGCGCAAGGGACACTGCGAATGGTGGAAGGAAAGAGTGAGGAGCAGTTAAAACATGTGTTATTGCCTGGCCAGCATGGCTCAGTGGTTGAGTGTAGACCCAGGAACCAGAAGGTCATGGTTCGATTCCCTGTCAGGGCACATGCCTGGGTTGCAGGCTCCATCCCCAGTGTGAGACGTGCAGGAGGCAGCCAATCAATGATTCTCTCTCATCATGGATGCTTCTGTCTCTCTCTCCTTCTCCCTTCCTCTCTGAAATCAATAAAGATATATTTTAAAAAAATGCATATGTGCATTTTGCACGTGTGGGTGACTCAGGTAATGGAGAAACCGATCCACAAGAGGGCATGGCTGTGGGAGCGCACAGGGCACGACTCCTTCCTGGTTGGGGCATAAAGAACAGGGCGGAGCTTTCAGGAGGATGCATGAACGAGCTCCTGGGGGACATGGTTACTCAGACCCTCAGGTGAGAGCAGTCGGACAGTCCAGTCTGGCAGCTGGTGTCGCTGGTTCTTCACAACCCGGTTATGACCTGCCAGTGACCGCAGACCAGGAGAGTGCAGGGAGGGGACAGCGAGGGACACGGGACAGCCAGGGACACAGGACAGCCAGGGACATGGAACAGCCAGGGATATGGAACAGCCAGGGACACAGGACAGCCAGGGACACGAGACAGCCAGGGACATGGGACAGCCAGGGACACAGGACAGCCAGGGACATGGAACAGCCAGGGACACAGGACAGCCAGGGACACGGGACAGCCAGGGACACAGGACAGCCAGGGACATGGAACAGCCAGGGACACAGGACAGCCAGGGACACGGGACAGCCAGGGACACGGGACAGACAGGGACACAGGACAGCCAGGGACACGGGACAGCCAGGAACATGGGACAGCCAGGGACATGGGACAGCCAGGGACACGGGACAGCCAGGAACATGGGACAGTGAGGGACATGAGACAGCCAGGGACATGGGACAGTGAGAAACATGGGACAGCCAGGAACATGGGACAGCCAGGGACACGGGACAGCCAGGGACACGGAACAGCCAGGGACACGGGACAGCCAGGGACATGGGACAGTGAGGGACACAGCCCTGCGAGGGACACGGAACAGCCAGGGACATGGGACATCCAGGAACATGCGACAGCCAGGGACATGGGACAGCCAGGGACACGGGACAGCCAGGGACATGGGACAGCCAGGGACATGGGACAGCCAGGGACATGGAACAGCGAGGGACACGGGACAGCCAGGGACATGGGACAGACAGGGACACGGGACAGCCAGGGACACGGGACAGCCAGGAACATGGGACAGCCAGGGACATGGGACAGCCAGGGACACGGGACAGCCAGGGACATGGGACAGCCAGGGACACGGGACAGCCAGGAACATGGGACAGTGAGGGACATGAGACAGCCAGGGACATGGGACAGTGAGAAACATGGGACAGCCAGGGACATGGGACAGCCAGGGACATGGGACAGCCAGGGACACGGGACAGCCAGGGACATGGGACAGCCAGGGACATGGGACAGCGAGGGACACGGGACAGCAAGGGACACAGCCCTGCGAGGGACACGGGACAGCCAGGGACATGGGACAGCGAGGGACACGGGACAGCCAGGGATATGGGACAGCCAGGAACATGGGACAGTGAGAAACACGAGACAGCCAGGGACATGGGACAGCGAGGGACATGGGACAGCCAGGGACACGGGACAGCCAGGGACATGGGACAGCGAGGGACACGGGACAGCCAGGGACACGGGACAGCCAGGGACATGGGACAACCAGGGACACGGGACAGCGAGGGACATGGGACAGCCAGGGACATGGGACAGCCAGGGACACGGGACAGCCAGGGACACGGGATGGCAAGGGACACGGGACAGCCAGGGACACGGGACGGCAAGGGACACAGGACAGCCAGGGACACGGGACAGCCAGGGACACGGGCAGCCAGGGACATGGGACAGCGAGGGACACGGGACAGCCAGGGACACGGGACAGCCAGGGACATGGGACAGCCAGGGACACGGGACAGCGAGGGACACGGGACAGCCAGGGACACGGGACAGCCAGGGACACGGGACAGCGAGGGACAGGGGACAGCCAGGGACACGGGACAGCCAGGGACATGGGACAGCAAGGGACATGGGACGGCGACGGACACGGGACAGCGAGGGACACGGGACAGTGAGGGACACAGCCCTGCGAGGAACACAGGACAGTGAGGGTCATGGGACAGCCAGGGACATGGGACAGCGAGGGACACGGAATAGCGAGGGACACGGGGCAGCGAGGGACACGGGACAGCCAGGGACACGGGACAGCAAGGGACATGGGACGGCGACGGACACGGGACAGCGAGGGACATGGGACAGTGAGGGACACAGCCCTGCGAGGAACACAGGACAGTGAGGGTCATGGGACAGCCAGGGACATGGGACAGCGAGGGACACGGAATAGCGAGGGACACGGGGCAGCGAGGGACACTGGACAGCGAGGGACACAACCCTGCGAGGGGAAGGAGACCCAGGGGGACCCATGAGGTCATGGCACACCCTCTGCAGGTACAAAGCCTGCTGATGGGCTCCAACGGAATCCAATGGGAAGGAGGACATCTGCCTTTTAAACATCTAGCGGAGCGTCATGTGTAAGTAAGCAAGCCCACTTTCCAGGGCCCTGGAGCTTCCATCGCACCCGCAGTCATTTCACCTGGGAGACTAACTGCCCTGCTGACGTCCCGGCGTGTTTGAGTGTCAGTCTGGGCAGCCAGTGAGGCGAGGAGCACCTACTCCCACTCTAGGGAGACCTGAGGTCCTGCCACAGCCGCCTTCCCACCAGGATCACAGGCTGCCTCCTCCTCTCCAAAGTCCCCTCCAGCTCCCTCCCAGGCCCAGTCCCCTCCAGCTCCCTCCCAGGCCCAGTCCCCTCCAGCTCCCTCCCAGGCCCAGTCCCCTCCAGCTCCCTCCCAGGCCCAGTCCCCTCCAGCTCCCTCTGGGGCCCAGTCCCCTCCAGCTCCCTCCCAGGCCCAGTCCCCTCCAGCTCCCTCTGGGGCCCAGTGTGCGCCAGCTCCCTCCGAAGGTCCAGTTTGTGCCTGCGAGCCTCCTGGGGCAGGACTAGGCTTTACCTATTTACGGGGATACATTGAGATGCACTCAGTTTTCTACAAACCTTTTTTTTAACCAAACATCTCATCGGGCTGTGGCCAAATTTAGTCTCTGGTGTGGACTTGGGAAACATATGGGGCCTTCCATGACCCTGTCCACCAACAGGGCTTCCCATACCCTGTGCGTCTGCTGCCTCTGGTCGCCTGTGGCTGTCACTCCTGCATGCAGTGTGGCTGTCACTCCTGCACCCAGTGTGGCTGTCCCTCCTGCACCCAGTGTGGCTGTCCCTCCTGCACCCAGTGTGGCTGTCCCTCCTGCACCCAGTGTGGCTGTCCCTCCTGCACCCAGTGTGGCTGTCCCTCCTGCACCCAGTGTGGCTGTCGCTCCTGCGGGACATGCACGGCCGAGGCTCCTCCTGAGCCAGCCTGGGGCGCCATTAGGAGGAAGGTGCCTGTGGAAGGTGAGGCTCCTGTCATGTCCCCAGGACACCTCGCAGGTGGAGCTGGCTCCAGAGGGGCCGAGCCCAGCAGTTCTACATGGCCCTGTGGAGGCATCTCTCCTTTGCACTTGGCCTGTTCACTGAAATCTTGTTTGAAGTCCACTTGCTGCCTCACTGTGCGCTCCAGGGTCCCAGGCAATGCCCCCTGTGGTGCATGGAGGGCCTGGCGCCAGCTCGGGGAGAACAGTGCCATCTGTGGAACTGGCTGAATATAATCGCACGTTAACTTGAGGCTAATCTGACACACCCAGTCAGTCCAGTGCCTTTGCTGGTACTCCAGGCTACAGATCGCTGTAATGTAACTACAAACATGCGGATGTAATGTCTCTGTTCTATTAAATACTAAGGAAATATAATCACAATGTCCCAACAAAGATTTAAAAAGCCACTATGGTGGAGGCCCTGGCTGGGTGGCTCAGTTGGTTGGAGCATCGTCCCATGCACCAAAAGGTTGTGGGTTCGATTCCCGGTCAGGGCACATAGGTAGGTTCAATCCCCAGTTGGGGTGTGGTGCATATAGGAGGCAACCGATTGATATTTCCTTCACATCAATGTTTTTCTCTTTTTTTAAAAAAATATCTTTTTATTGATTTCAGAGAGGAAGGGAGAGGGAGAGAGAGATAGAAACATCAATGATGAGAGAGAATCATTGATCGGCTGCCTCCTGCACACCCCCTACAAGGGATCGAGCCTGCAACCCAGGCAGGTGCCCTGACTGGGAATCGAACTCTGACCTCCTGCTTATAGGTTGATGCTCAACCACTGAGCCATGCTGGCTGGGCTCAATGTTTCTCCATTAAGAAGCCACTATGGTGGATATTGAATCTTCACCCACCTAGATACCCACCCACGAATCACCCTGACATCAGTTGTCAGAGCTTGACTGACGCCTGCCTCGGGCTCGGTGCTGTCCCAGGGGCTGGAGTCACGCAGAATGGTGGGACGGTTCTCCCAGCAGAAGCAGGGTCTCCACAGGGAAATGGGACCCGTGAGACCACAGCCGGCCCGGTGCTGCCTGCAACGCTCAGGGGTTCACACTGCACAGGCTGCATCTGGGCGAGTGTTAGAGGAGATTGTGAGATGCAGGAGTCAGTGCAGCTTCTAAGGGATGTGGCAGTGTGGGCAGGATGTGGGTGTGAGGGGGGGGCTGCAAGGTTGGAGAGATAAAATGGTTGCAGTGTGCACCTGAGAGTGAGACTGAGCCAATCCTGAGCCGCTGCACCTCGAGCAGGACGTGGAAATACTACTTCATTGAAAGATTGCTGCAGGACAATGAGTGACCTTGGATGTGACTGGAACAGGAGGGTCGGCTCAGAAACAGAGCTCATGGGTGTGTCTGCCGGGAGAGACCTAGGAATCGTGTGTGCAGATGGCTGTGTGCAGTGGCAGCCGGATGGACACACAGCCATGGTCTGAGCGGGGAGTCTGTGGCCCCGGTGCAGAGAGGGGGTTAGGGGGTCAGGATGGTCCCGGCGGGGCTGCTGCAGGACCGCGGTGCAGGTTGATGGCGAGGCTGCAGCGGTGACCAGGGAGAAGGAAAAGGCACAGACACGTGGGAAGAAACAGACAAGGACCTGGTTCCCGTTGAATCATGGTTGGGGGCGTGGGCAGGCATGGGGATCAGTGGCCGAGAGGGTCAGTGACAGAACCCAGAGCTCAGTGTGGAAGTGGGCTTGGCTAGTGAGGGACACGCAGGGTTCCAGCAATGACTGGTGATGCACAGGGAGATCTCGAAGTCAGAGTTCTTCCAACAGTTGGGCGTTGGCAAACAAACAGGTCGAGGAAATGTGTGGAATTGATGGGTCACAGGCAAGTCTCCATGTGCTTCCCAAACTCGGTTCCTCAGGAAAGCCGCCCACTAGCTCCGCCCCTTTAGGCCGGGTCGGATTATGGAAGCTAACTGCAGCCACCTGTGCTGTGGGCCTTTATCACATTCTTGTTGAGTATCATGAGCAGCTTTATTGGTTGAATGTCTCTTTCTTGATAGATTGAAATTTCCAAGCATTTAGGATTCATGGTATTCCCAGGAATCTTTCAAATAAGAAACAGAATAAAACAGAATAAAATTTTTTTTAATCTTTATTGTTGAAAGTATTACAATGCCCACCCCCCCCGCCATTACCCCACCTACACTGCTTCCCAGGCCCTCACTGCACTATTGTCTGTGTCCATGGTTATTCATATATGCATACAAGGTCTTTGGTTAATCCTCCCCCCACCCCACCCCCCACCTTCCCGCTGAGATTCCACAGTCTGTCCCATGCTTCCATGTCTCCGGATCTGTTTTGTTCATCAGTTTATTTTGTTCATTAGATTTCACATATGCGTGAGATCATGTGATACTTGTCTTTCTCTGACTGGCTTATTTCACTTAGCATAATGCTCTCCAGGTCCCTCCCATGCTGTCTCAAAGGCTAAGAGATCCTTCTTTTTTACAGCTGCGTAGTATTCCATGGTGTAAATGTACCACAGCTTCTTTATCCACTCATCTACTGATGGACACTTGGGCTGTTTCCAGATCTTAACTATTGTAAATTGTGCTGCTATGAACATAGGAGTGCACATATTCTTTCTGATTGGTGCTTCGGGTGTCTTAGGATATATTCCTGGAAGTGGGATCACTGGGTCAAATGGCAGTTCCATATTTAATTTTTTGAGGAAACTCCACATGGTTTCCCATAATGGCTGCACCAGTCTGCATTCCCACCAGCAGTGCACTAGGGTTCCCTTTTCTCCGCATCCTCGCCAGCACTTGTTGTTTGTTGATTTGCATCTCTCTGATGATCAGTGACATTGAGCATTTTTTCATATGTCTCTTCGCCTTTCATATGTCATCTTTGAAGAAGAATAAAACTATTTTAAGGGCCAACTCGATCAACAGGCAAACCCTTCAGAACAGTGATGCGGGAGTTATTAAAGTGCTCTCACAAAAGTGTGTGGAAGTGACAGATGTCTGTGTGGCCAGAGGGCTCTACGAGTGGCTGGCCAGCAGGTCCGAGTGTTGCCATGGACACACAGTTCCTCTCAAAAGCACAGAACTCACCGCTGGGGATGAATTTGGCTGCTTTGTCAACCTACGGTAGGTAGTGTGCTGTATGACTGAGAAATTGTACATTAAACTTAGCAAATTGACAAAACATCTAGGCAGGCACTTTGATAGATTTTTATTGATTTCAGACAGGAAAGGAGAGGGAGAGAGAGATAGAAACATCAATGATGAGAGGGAATCATTGATCGGCTGCACCTGCACACCCCCTACTGGGGGTCGAGCCTGCAACCCAGGCATGTGCCCTGACTGGGAATTGAACCGTGAGCTCCTGGTGTAAGGGTTGATGCTCAACCACTGAAGCACCAGACTGGGCCAGGAAGGCACTTTGGACTGGTCACAGCGGACAGAGCGCTGCAAGGTGGGGCCAATTCATCAGGATTCCCCATCGGGCACCTGATGAAGGGCGAGCATTGGGGCGGGTACGGCAGCAGCAGCTGCATTACTGACCTGGGCGGGTACGGCAGCAGCAGCTGCATTACGTACTGGATGCTGGCTGTGCGGGACCTTTAAAGGCTAAGGCACCTGCCCCAGAAGCCGTGGCTCCGAGGGGCTGGCCTGACACTTGAGCAGACAGCCTGTAGCGAACACGAGGTTGGGCTGCGTGTGAAGGTCTCCATCTCCTCTGGCTGCACCCTCCGAATCTTGTGGCTCTAAGCATTAGCGTCCCCGCCTCCCCAGAACCCTTGTTCCCCAGATCTGTGGGTCCCTCTACCACAAGCTCACATCTGCTGTGCCTCTGCGGCACGTTCCACAGTCATCATCAGGCACGTGGTTCTCTGTGTAGTGTTTTCCTGTGGATTGGAAGCATCTGTACGTGCCTGCCCTGTTCACTTCTACAGTCTTTTTTAAAATGTTTTTTTTTTTTTAAATTTTTAAATATATTTTCATTGACTTCAGAGATGAAGGGAGAGGGAGAGAGAGAGAGAGAGAGAGAGAGACATCAATGATGAGAGAGAATCATGGATCCGCTGCCTCCTGCACGCCCCACACTGGGGATTGAGCCCACAACCCAGGCATGTGCCCTTGATTGGAATCAAACTCGGGACCCTTCAGTCCACAGGCCAACCCTCTATCCACTGAGCCAAATCAGCTAAGGCTCCTCTACAGTCTTGATAGCAACACGGTATTTGAAGGAAGAGCATCCGCTGAAGACGTGTGAAATGAGTGGAAACGGAGCCTCCACAGACTTAGGAGGAGCAGCCGTGCTCACACACTAGGGCAGCCATGACTTTCTTCCCTGGAGGGACCCTCCATCAGCCGCACTGGCCTCAGCCCGTCAGGGCGGTCAGGTAACACCGTGGCGGGCCGCCTCAGCCACAGCGCAGATCAGGTGCACCCACGGGCTCCTTCCCAGTCTTGCTCCGAGACCCACCTTCCTGTTCTGATATTTTCAAACTCCATGGGGCGGGAGTTGTTTTGCCCTGCACCTGTTTTTAAAAAGGAAAACACCTGTCTTCTGCCGGGAAATGGCCATTAGGTAATGATCTACCATTAATCAGGAGGCAGACGGAGCGACTTATTTTTGGAATCACAGGCCGTTCCATACACAGCGGAGAACTAAATATATGCACACGTGCATTTTGCAAAGCCCTGCACTATCACAAGGGGGTGCTACATGGCGCTGTCACCCAGCTCGTCCCTTCCGTGAACACCCACGATCTTCCCAAAGTAAAACTCAAATGCTACACCAAATGGAATCCTGTTGGAGTTGGCGGTAGAGAGATGTGGGGAAAGATGGCCATCTGGAGCAGGAGTATAATAACAGCAGGACGTCAGGTGAACACGGGAAAGACACTTCAAAGATCCTGACAAGATTCCTCTTCCACAACGTGATCTCTATTGCATGGTGTCGAAAATGGGAGGTGTTGAATGCATTACATGAATTTGCTGAGAGTGATTTTTAGTAATATTAAAAAGGGAAAGAACATGCTTTTCTCTGTGAAAGAATACGGGAAATGAGTAGTGCTAATTGAACACTGCTGTGGGCGAACAGAGTGCCTGTTTGCATGGGGAGCACCCAAGACCTACCCTGGCTAGGTCTGGGAGTGTTTTGTTTTTTTTAAATATACATATACTAGAAGCCCGATGCACAAATATTCGTGCCAGAATGGGTCTTCCTTTCCCTGGCTGCGGGCACTGCCTCGGCTCCAGCCCGGAGCTGCCTTTCCGCCTTCCCACACAGCGGCCCTGAGCAGCTGGAGTGGCCAGGAGCAGGGCAGACGTCTGCATCATTGCCATGGTGACGACGCAAGCATTCCTAACCCTAACCCCACCCCTGGCTGCTGGGCGCCCGCGTATGCAAATTAACCCACCATCTTTGTTGGGTTAATTTGCATACTCACTCCTGATTGACTGGTGGGCATTGTGAAGGTACGGTCAATTAGCATGTTACTCTTTTATTAGGTAGATATTTATTGATTCAAGTAAGGAAGGGAGAGGGAGAGAGATATAGAAACATCAATGATGAGAGTCATGGATCGGCTGCCTCCTGCATGCCCCCTACTGGGGATGAAGGCCATAACCCTGGCATGTGCCCTGATTGGGAATTGAACCGTGACCTCCTGGTTCATAGGTCGATGCTCAACTGCTGAGCCACGCCGGCGGGGCTATGTCTGGGAGTGTTTTAAGATGGGTGAGAGAGTGGCGGAGGGCATTCGCTTTCTTTGATACATTCAATGGAAATGGCTTTCTGTTGCCATTTCCCCTCCCCTGTGTTTAGAAATTAGGAGGAATACGCTTTATTCCACGCCCCCCCCCACCCATTTTGCTGTCCATGCGGCAGAAGCACTCTCCTGTTGCCCATAGGACTAAGCTGGTTGTGGAGAAAAATCAATTGTCAGAGCCAATAGTCAACACGGATGCAACCTCCCTGTCCTGGAAAGGATGCTGGAGAGGCCTTTCATGCATAAGGAGGCCACATCAATGCCAGGGGTCCAGGCCTTAGGGGCAGGGTAGCAGTCCTGTTCAGGGCAATGCTGCAGGCTACAAATGGAAACCCTTTGTGGTCTGACCGTGAGAACCCTGGGGCCTCTAACCACACCAATGATCACACGCTGCCAGAACAGCACCGGGGCAAGAGCTGTCACGGGTGACCCAGCTCCTCCTCCAGGAGGCCCTCCTGCATTGCTGCCGCAGCAACAGGGAGAAGTACTGTTAGGGAATGACAGGCCTTTCAAGATTTTTCATATTGTTGGCAATGCTCCTGACACCTCCCTTTTATTGGTGATATTCATCCCAGTATACACTAGTATTTCTCTCTCCAACCAACAGATCAAGGAATGATAGCAGCTCTTAAGGCCTCCTGTTGCTGCAGCCGAGGGAGACACTGGGGGAACTGGTGGGATTCTGGAGGGGTGACAGCCTCTGTGACTGCATCGGAGGCTTGCCTGAGCTCGGGTGAGGTCACCAAGGATGCATGATGGATGGGGAAGAAGGCACTCGAGAAGTTAGTCCCTGACTTCAAAGGATTTGCTAAGGATGGGGAGGGTGCAAAAACCACCGAGGCTGCGGTTGAGATGGCAGCAGCCCTAACCTGTGGATGCGGGTGACACTGGGGAGCTCCGAGGGGCGGTTCCGGAGGAACTGGCAAAGGAGGAGGTGTGCAACTGGACCAGGAATGCCCAGAGAGGCAAGAGCAGAGGAACCTGCAGGAGGAACATGAAGAAGAGCCCCAGGAACATTCATGGATCAGGGTCAGCAGAAGCTTTCACAGACCTCAACAAGCTCCCTAAATATTTGAAAACATGGACCCAACTCAGAAAGGTTTTCATTCCTGGGGAGGATGTTCATGGGGAATTATCTGCTCACCAGCAAATCTGTGGTGGGGAAAATGAACACCGAGCACGCCCCCAGGACATGCTTCTGGAAAGAGTGGCACCTCCTCACCAAGAGCTTCAGGCAGGCCCTTCAGGGGATGCTCAGGAATGGCCTTGTTGTCATGGGAACCAGCAGCTCCAGACCTGTTATCCCTCCAAAGGTCTTGCAGTGGGACAGAGTGTGGAGGTGGCAAAGTGTGATACTGATGGTTCTGGCCTCAGTAGGCCTAATGTGTGTTCTTGCATCTTACCTTTTAAAAAAAGTTTAGAAAGTTAAAAAAAATTTTAAGCACAAAAAAGTGTATAGCATCTATGTACATAAAAGCCCAATATGCAAAGTGTCCCCTCGGGAGTTCGACCAACTGGGAGTTTGATCACTCGCTATGATGCGTGCTGACCACCAGGGGGTGGCACGGAATGAAGAGAGGCACTGGCCAGCAGCCAGCAGCCACTAGGGACCCTATCCGTGCATGAATTTTTTGCACTGGGCCTCTAGAAAGGATATAAAGAAAAAATATTTTTTACCGCCATACAATGTGTTCATGTATTAAGCTAAGTGGTACTACAAAAGAATAAAAAAGTTAAAAAATTAATAAGTTTATAGCCCTGACTGGTTTGGCTCAGTGGATAGAGCGTCAGCCTGCGGACTCAAGGGTCCCGGGTTCGATTCCGGTCAAAGGCATGTACCTTGGTTGCGGGCACATCCCCAGTAGGGGGTGTGCAGGAGGCAGCTGATCGATGTTTCTCTCTCATCGATGTTTCTAACTCTCTATCCCTCTCCCTTCCTCTCTGTAAAAAGCCAATAAAATATATTAAAAAAAAAAGTTTATAAAGCAAAAAATTTACAGTAAGCCAACATTAATGTATTATTATTATTATTTTTCTTGAAGGGAGGGGGAAAGACAGAGAGAGAGAGAGAAACATCAGTGTGAGAGAAACACAGCGATTGGTTGCCTCCCGCATGGGCCCTGACCAGGGCTGGCAATCGAGCCTGCAACCGAGGTATGTACCCTTGACAGGATTCAAACCCAGAACCCTTCAGTCCGCAGGTTGACCATCTATCCACTGAGCCAAATCGGCCAGGGCCATTAATGTATTATTGAAGAAAGAAAAAATATTTTAAAAATACGTTTCGTGCAGCCTAAGAGTACAGTGTTTATAAAGCCTATAGCCATGCACAGTGGTGTCTGAGGGTCTCTCACCCCTCGCCCTCATCCCTCCTCACCCAGAGCTGCCTCCAGGCCCACAGGCTGCACTCCTACTATGCGCCCTGGGCATGGCCCATTTTCATCTTTTGTCCAGGACTTTTGCTGTACTTTTCCTATGTGTAGACGTGTTTAGATACACAAATGCTCACCACTGTGTTACATCGCCTACTGCACGCAGTCCAGCACCCGCTGTGCAGTACGCAGCCCGGGAGTGGAGGCTGCCCACACAGCTCAGGGGCCCAGAAGTGCCACCCGGGTCTGTGGGCGCCTCTGTGATGCTCACACGTGGACACCTCGCCCGATGTGCAGTCCTCACAACAGGGCCCTGTCGCTAAGTGACACAGGACTGTAAGTGGTGAAGGCCAAGTGCACTGAAGCCAGACTCAGACTGCTCCCCAGCTTCCCACCTGCAGGGGATGTGGTCTGAGACAGGCGGTCACCTCTCAGGGCCTCACGTTTCTCTTTGTGAAGTGGAAGCAACACCAGAATCTGCATCAGGTCATCTCCGTGAAGGTGACACGAGCCAACAATGATTAGTAAGGTGTTCAGAACAGTGCCTGGTCCCAGGCCACAGGCATGCTGTGAGTGTTTACCGCTGCTTTCTTAACTTCCGTATCTGCCGTATCTGCCAGTGAAAATCCAGATCACAGCACTTGTCACCAGTTCATTGTGTGTTAGTCTCTAAAGTTCTTCTTGTCTGTGTGTCCGGTCCTCTGGGACAATTCCCTTGGCGAGGACAGGGAAGGGCCTCTGAGATCCTCCGTGTCCCTGTAAGGGACCACGCCCCCCATGCGGCAATTATCCAAGACTGTGCTAGGACAGACCTATAGTCCATCAAACCTCATGTTATCCTCTAACACAGTGGTCGGCAAACTCATTAGTCAACAGAGCAGCAAACTGCGGCTCGCAAGCCGCATGTGGCTTGCGAGCTGCAGTTTGCCGACCACTGCTCTAACATTTTGATCAAAGGAAAAGATTAAAAATGAAATGGATATAGCCTGGCCGGTGTGGCTCAGTGGTTGAGCATTGACTTATGAACCAGGTTTGATTCCCAGTCAGGACACGTGCCTGGGTTGCAGGCTCTATCCCCAGTGTGAGGCGTGCAGGAGGCAGTTGATCAATGATTCTCTCTCATCATTGATGTTTCTATCCCTCTCTCCCTCTCCCTTCCTCTCTGAAATCAATAATAAAAAAAAAGAGAAATGGATGTAAAATGGGGACTCCCCCCACACCCAGATGCTAAAAGGCATCTTTACAGTCCAGTACCTGACTTCTAAGCTCGTGTTTGGAATGGGGTAATGAAGAGCTGCAGCTCAGTCATTGTAGATTTTGTGATAGAATTCATTCACATGTTGTTGGAGAGCCTGACTCTCCTCCTAGTTATGCAATTTCCATGAAATGGATGGAACATATTTAGAGCAACCAGAAAGGAGCCATGACTCATTGTGACACATCCCGGGTTAATGGTACAGTTTTTACTAAAATACACACACAAGCAAACCAACCATTTGGTTTTCTATAAAACCAGTTCATGGGTATTCCAAGAGAAACTGGAGCCATAAGACAACTTTGAGCACCTTGCAGACTCATTGTCTCTACAATGCCAGGTGGCAGTCACTGGCCTGGCAGTGTCCTCTGACCTGGACAGGCGTTGGGACTCATGCATTTCAGTGTGAACAGGATTCCTCAGCAACCACAGCACAGAAAGAGCCATCTTGCCAACTCCCACACGATCCTCCCCATTGTCCCAGTTGCTAAGCCATTAGAAACCCAAGGCATTCATTTAGTTGAGAATAGTGTTTTTATCACTAATTCTCTGTTGTGGGAACCCCTTTCAGGTCCCATGTGGTTCAGGGTTCCAGTTCAGGGTTCAGGTTCTGGAGAAGGCCACACACAAATGAAAGAGACTAGAAAAATACTAATTTGGGAAATGGGGGCCAGGCAGAAGCCCAACTCTAGTGGGAGGACTACGCTTTGCTTTGGCCTTGCCATCCCTTTTATTCAGGTTTGTAATGCACCCATTGCCCTTAGGCAGGCAATTCCAGTAACAGGCAGATTATCTTATCAGTAAGGATTTACATGATTATTTGGTGGGGAAGTTGCTTCAGCTACCATTGTCTCAATTAGATAGGGAGTGGTTGACTCTGACCTTTCAGACCTTCAAGGTTGACCAGCCTTCCGGGTTCCTTGTCCACACCTTTCTAATTAGTGAGACAATGATCAGTTTCCAGTACCCTGTGTTTAGAGTACATGCAAACCACAAAGTATCTACACTAATAAAAGAGAAATATGCAAATTGACCGTACCTCCAAGATGCCCACCAGCCAATCAGGAGTGAGTATGAAAATTAACCCAACAAAGATGGCTGGTTAATTTGCACACGCAGGCCCAGAGCGGCTGGGCAGGGCAGGACACCTGCTATGATGGGGAGGGCGGGGGGCGAAGGGAGCTACAGGAGTGGCACTCTGGCTGGAGTGGAGAAGACTAAAGGCTCTGGCTGGAGCAAACATTGAAGGCGGCAGCCAGAGCGAAGGCCTGGGTCCTGGGTGCCGGAGGAAAACCAGTGCCTGCAGCCAGGGGAAGGAAGGCCTATTGCACGAATCTTCATGCAATGGGCCTCTAGTTTAAATATAGTTTTCTTGGAATATATTTTATGCCTCAACAAATACATGTTTAGGTCTGAGAGTTGGCACTAACCACCAAAGACCCATCGAGACTCAAGCAAGTTTCAAGGGATTCATATACTAAGGTTTCCCGATTAAAAGAAAAAGTAGTCATTTCTTTCCAGCTTTAAAGTTCTGAAATGACAAGTCAACCATTGACTATTTAGCTCCTGGCTCATCCTAACTTCTTCAGCAGAATGCATAAAAAGAACCTCAGATGCCTGGTTATTTCTTCTGTATGTTTTTCAGCAAATCTTTCACTTGCACCAAAAATTGCTCTAATATTTGCTATAATCATCAGAAACAATACTTCTCTTTTAAAAAAGTATTAAAGAGAAGATATACTGCCCTGACTGGGTAGCTCAGTTGGTTAGAGCATTGTCCCAATATACCAAGGTTGCAGGTTCGATCCCTGGTCAGGGCACACACAAGAATCAACCAATGAATGAATGCACCAATAAGTGGAACAGCAAATCCATGTTTCTCTCTCTCTCAAATCAATAAATAAGAATTTTTAAAAAGAGAAGATGTATGATAACTCAACCAAGCTGCACTGTAACAAATCTCTCCAGAAAGACGTAGAAGTTTTGTTTTATCTAAAAGATTTTAGTAACCCGAGAATCCTTCATTTTAAAGACCAAGAACTCATGTGAGCAGTTTGATTTGATATTTGCTCATACAAAGAAAGAAGCCCACTGTTCTACCTGTAAGGTGGAAAAGAAGAGCAACAAAAGTATCCCGGAGATGGTAGGTACACAGCAGCTGAAGGGAGCCATGAGCCCTCCGGGCATGGCTGCTGCTAGGGCCAGCCTCGTCATGCGTTCATGACTGATTTTCAAGAGTCCCTTTCAAGTTGATTTTTGAAAGCTCCGTGTCAAATGTTATATTAATAGGGAACTATGATCGAAGGGAAGGGGAAAATGCCCTTCAGCTGAATGTCAGATGCTGCGCGTTCCACCCAGGCCATCCTGCTTTCGAGGTGAGCAGCACGGCTCAGTCGTTGGAAATATATTTGCTGAGGTCAAAGAAACAGGGCCTTTGAGATCAGTTTCTCATAATTGGATTTTAATCTATGATGAAGATTTGTTGTTTACATGACTTAGGAGTGATTGCCTCAAAACTCTCCAAGCTTATGTACGACGCTCGACTCCAGTGTTTGTAAAGCATGTGGATAAAATGTCAGCTGTAAATGAGTCTGAGGCTTCAGGAGTTTCTAACTATTAGAAGACTTCGTGGGAAGATGATGTAGGCAAACCCCTTAAAGGATGTCACCTGGTCTTTTCCCCCAAAAGTGGATGGATTAAAGAGAAAAGATGATGCATTTTCTTTGAATTTAGAGCATCAGATTCAATACTTGGGCTGCTTATTTCTTTCCAGCTGCACTGATTGTATTAATTATATAACTTCAAACAATGTTTGTAAAATGAGTTGCACCAAACAGAAAGATTTGTTGAGAATCACTGCTGTGTAGAAAGGCAGTTATGGTTAAATTTTTAGTCCAACCAGCATCATCTGTTCTGTGTACAAGTCTACTGCAGAATAGTGACAGGTTGCTGGGGGACCCCTTGAACAATTGTAAGGAATTGCCTCCTTAATACTTGAACTTGATGAATGAGAGAAGCTTTAAAATGCCCCGGAATGATACGCTGTTCCTTTATGCCACCTACTCCAAACAAAGTGCTCTATTTCTTCTACTAGAATAAGATTGGGCACCTGTGCAGCCCTGAACTTCTTAGATGAAAGGAACACAAAGTTGCCATCTCTTATTGAAAAGCCCCTACATTCAGGAGCGGGCCACTGGTTACTGTGTAATAAACAGACGCACTCACCTGCAATTAAGACTGAAAGGGCTGAGACCGGCTGGGAAAGTTTCGGCAGAAACACAGACACGCAGCCAGAAAAGGCAGCACCCACTCCCACCCGCGGCTCAGGCTCTCCCAGAGGCAGTGATACCAGACACCGCGGTGGCCTGTTCCTGGTTATGTAACATCTTACTAATGCTGCCACAGGCGCGGCCACCGCGGACCGGCGCTAGAGGGCAAGAGTGTCACACGGAGATGTGCCGCCCAGGGGAGCTGGGTACCAACCACCGGGAGCGATGCTAACTAAGCTGATGGGTAACTCGGGGCAGAACGCAGAGGTGAACTTGTCACGTTCCTCAAAGAATATTTTAAATGTCAGTTTCCTGCCCAGCGGCTGAGTTAGCAGGTTAGCAAAGGCGCACGAGTCAGCAGCCGCGCCCGCAGAACTTGGGGGCGACACTACCCGCCTGCATCACCCGGGAAGCGGCATTTCATTGTTCCAGTCACCTTGCTGGGCAGGAGCGGAGGCAGGGGCACGGGTTTCAGAGCGCAGGGGCTCTGGGTGGTAGGGTTGGTGCGCTCGCTCGCTCCTGGCGCCCCGCACCGCCTGGGGGAGGGACTGAGGGAGCGAGGGAGGGGGAGGAGGGAGAGGGAGAAGACAGGGAGGAGGGGCCTCTGCCTGCTGATCGCTGCCTGAACTGCACCCGGGCCTGTTCGGGGGGACCCCCAGGTCCTTTGCCCTCGCCACACGGGGTGGCGCCGCCGCCAGGTGTCTCGGGGAAGTGGGCGTCCCCGGGGTGACGCTGGGGAGGTGGGGCGCCCACATCATCCTCCTCTGCCGGCGACCGGGATCTGGCCGCGGGGACTTGGCGGGAGTTCCCGCTCCTGGGAAAGGTAGGCTGGCGGCTGAGCGGCCTGTGGGCCCAGGTGTTGGTTACACTCTCCATGTCCTGTGATCAGGAGCCCCAGGGAGTGATTTTAATCTCCGTTTGATCCACGAACGCAGCCCGTGTGAGTCTTAGGAAGTGGGAGTGGGTCCCCCATGGTTGGCTGCCCAGGGCTCACTCCTCTCCGTGAAAACAGGACTGGCCCCTCTGCCCTTTGCGCAGGTGATGGATGTCCAAGTCCCCATGCCCCCCTGGTGGCCGGGACCCAGGCCGGCCATGGAGACATGTAGGACCTGCTGTGGCTGGCATGGCTCCCAGAAGAGTGTGTGACCCAGGTCTGTCTGGTCATTCAGAGACAAAACTGTTCTGGGACTCCCCTCCTCCCTTCCTCCTCTTTAGGGACCTCGGTTTTTGTACCCACCATCCGGGACCTATTACTATTTACATTAATCCTGGCGCTGCAGGAAATGGAAGAAGTCCCGCTGTCTGCCTGGGAGAAGCCCTGATACACTGCAAGAGAGTTTTATCTGAGATCCAGCTTAGACACGAAAGGAAGAGCTGTCTGTAAATTAAGTCGCTATGGAAACCATAAGAAGATCAACCAAAAGGGCTGCGTTCGCTTTTTTAACTGAAATCATCAGTGCTTACTTACGTTCAGTCGCTGAAATAAGGTGAATCGCGCTGATGTGGAGATTTACCAATGTGTGCTTCCTGTAGGGACACAATATATCTTCATATAGGGACACATTATATCTTCATGTAGGGACACATTATATCTTCATTTAGTTACAAATGATATCTCCATATAGGGACACATTATGTCTTCATGTAGGGACACATTATATCTGCATATAGGGACACATTATGTCTTCATATAGGGACACATATCTTCATGTAGGGACAAATGATATCTTTATATAGGGACACACTATATCTTCATTTACTTACAAATTATATCTTCATATAGGGACACATTATTTCTTTATATAGGGACACATTATCTATACTAATAAAAGGGTAATATACTAATTAGACTGGGTCAACCAAGCATCTTCTGGTTGTCCGGTCCTCCTTCTGAGGCAGAGGCGGTTAGGAGCGATCAGGCCTGCAAGGGAGGGTGGTTAGGGGTGGTCAGGCCAGCAGGGGAGGGTGGTTAGGGGGTGATCAGGCCAGCAGGGGAGGGTGGTTAGGGGCTATCAGGCTGGCAGGTAGAGGCAATTAGGGGCGATCAGGCAGGCAGGCAGGTGAGCAGTTAGGAGCCAGTGGTCCCGGATTGCGAGAGGGATGTCCAACTGCTGGTTTGGGATTGGGCCTAAACTGGCAGTTGGACATCCCCCAAGGGGTCCTGGATTGGAGAGAGTGCAGCCCAGGCTGAGAGGACCCCCCCCCCAACCCCCATGCATGAATTTTGTGCACTGGGCCTCTAGTGTCTTCATATAGGGACACATTATATCTTTATATAGGGACACATTATATCTTCATTTAGGTGAAAATTATGTCTTCTGATAGGTGTTTGTCCTCCATCTAAATGCTTCTATGTGGAGGATGATCACAGAAGCATTTTGGGAAACTCATTTCAATTTACAGAGCCCTCTTCTCTCTTTCAACATCCAATTAAAGCAATATGTTATCCTCACAAATTTTTAAAAATGCAAGTGTTTATGAAAACCGCATTACTGTTTCTGACCTGACATAGCTGGTACCTGTGAGTACTACTTTCCTTGAAAAACAGTCAGAGTGGACGAACAGGCACAGTAATTAGTGACCTGGTTAAGCTGCTGAAAAGTAATGGGGCGAAGGCTTACAAGGTACAGTCAGGCGGGCAACTACTAACTCAGCTCCAGATAATGTACCCCACTTGTCTGGAGAGGTGTTGGAGTGAAAGTAGATTAAATCCAAAAGTCTGGGCATAATGACTGCTGGGAAGAAGGGAAATGGCAGGGACATTGAGCCTCAGAAGGTGAATTTGCCTGCCTAACAGTCTCCTCGCTAACAGTGCCCGAGGGAAGTGTGCAGGGCTGATTTCCTCATGAAAATCCCATCTTATCTTATAAAACACACCAGAGTTTACTAGGCAAGACTAGGGCGGCAGTTCACAGACTAGTGCCTCTCAGGGTGGTGGTGGGGGGGCATGTTACATCACAGGTCGCCGGGCACACCCCGAGTGTGGGATTCAGCAGGAGTGGCGGTGTAGGGCCTGAGAATTGGCATTTTAAACAGGTTCCCAGGACACAGATTGTCTTAATGTGGGTCTATAAGAGTCAACATTTATTATTATATGAATTATTTGATTTTCAAATTAATCCTGCTTTTATGTTAATCATGTTACATATATACAGTAAAGTCAGTGTTTTCATTGGTTTACCATATAGTCAATGAGATAAACTATGGGGAAAAGCAGACGATGGTGTGTTAACAAGCAGAGGCTGTTTGGCATAGGAAAGTAGCAAGATTTGGAAGCAGGAGGAGTTTGGCTGCACGCAGTGCTGGCGCTGCCTCCCTCCCTGGGTCCCTGGTCCTTCGCTGCGGGGCCCAGGGCCTCACACAGCCTCATGCAAAACACCGAGGAGAAAGGAAGAGTTTCCTTAGTATGCTAGGTGATGTTTTGCCCTGTCCCTGATGCAAGAGGTCACCTTGCTTTATCCTGTCATTAAATGTTTTTATTCCTTAGCCTCCCCCCCCGCCCCCCCCCCCCACACACACACACAAAGCTCTACATATTATTTTCAAATGCTTGGTCCTCAAAAGTCTCATTTTACCTGCTAGCAGCCAGTTAGGGTCCATGTGTTGCTGTGACGTGTGGATGACAGTTGGCCTGGGGTGGTGACTGGAGTGCAGCATTGTCACACCCGCAGGCTCAGCATAAACCAGAGAAGAGGGCTTTGCTCCGTCCTGACGGGAGGGCACAGGGAGGCAGCAGGTTCTAGGACTCACAACAGTCCTTACAATAGTTGGGGGCCCGGGCATCGCTGAAGTGTCTTTCTGGTCCAGCTTGAAATGTTAAAGCATCCTGTTAGAGCTTGGCCTAATGCCACGTGGTACAGGGAAATGCGCTGTATGAGTGAAATGATTTTCTCCCCAAACTCGTGAGAATGGGCTTCAGAAAGACCCGGCGTCCTTGGACTGGCTTCCTCAGATGATGTTTTTTAGTAGATCTGCTCCTTCGATTTCAAGAAGTGGGAAAATAGCCATTATCACAGGAGCTGGAGTTGTTGGAATTACTCTTGCTTTGCTCCCCGGAGTCTGTCCTGGAGCCCGTGATGTGAGCGGTGGTCGGAGGAGGGACTGGCGGGAGACCCAGGCGCCTGAGCTTGCGCACTGACAAAGGAGGCTTTGAGGCTGATTCTCCACCAAAAGCCAGATTAGAGCGGTGTGAGCGTGAACATGGAAGCGAGGCCGGGAAAGGGGAGATGGAGGTTGCAGCGACTCTCCCAAGACACGGGACACAGGACACGGAACACGGGACATGGGACGCGGCGGTACCCCGCAGTCATGGGAGGAAGAAAAGGAGGCCCGTTCACTTGGCCTTAATGACATCTTCGCGTCGCTCAGCCCGTGGCGTCCGGGAGCGGAGCAGGGCTCTCTGTCATTGTCCTTAAGCCACAGGCTTGACCTCCGTCTCAGACACCTGCAGGAAGTGGGACTGAAGAACCGGAGGGTTAGACGCAAAGCGGTTTCCTCCGAAGTCTCGTTTGGCGGCCGGGACCCAGGGTCGTTCTCCCTCCCTCGCAGGACGCTGCTGCCGGCCAGGGAGGGCTCCCTGCCTGAGCCCTGTGTATCAGTATACCTGGGAATCAATGTCTGGAAGGTGCCACTGTCTGTGCCTGGGGTTCATGTGGAAATTATACATTTAGAACTTAATTCTCTTGTTGCTCTGGGCGAGGAGTAAGGTGAGCAGACACCATCTCGAGGTCTACAACATCTAATAGCTTTGCATTTACATCCAAGAAACAAGTTTAAACTGGGCTAACGGTCTTGGGGTGGGAGCAGATGTATTTTTCATTCCAGCCTGACTGCTCTGGGGCCGGCAGTTTTCTGGCTCTTGTGAAAAATCTCGACTGTAACTCAATATAGAAAATGATTACTTTTCCGTAGAGGATGGGATTGAAGGCAGCCAGGGGAACCGTGTCCACTTTATTCATGTGACTGCCGAAGCCATGGGTCTATGTCCGCGCTCCTTGCCTCGGTCGTGGTCATTGTATACATGTGTAAACCCGTGTCTATTTCCTATCGCCTTCACCTAAGAGCTCAACCAGCTTGACAAACAGTAATAACAGAACTTCTGCAATCACAGCAACAGCGATGACAGCGAGCAGGAAACCGAATCAGTGCTTGTCCCTGTGGGCGCTCTGGACGGGCTGTGTTACGTAATCCGTACGAGAGCCCCACATGTATGATTAGAACTGTGTACACGTAGGAGTCCAGGCCTAGCAAGGTAAGTGATGGTGACCTTCCAATGCCTAACACATGAAGGTGACCTTGGCGGTGGGCTGGGGTGGAGTGGTGATGAGAGAGAAAAGAAACAAAGATGGGAGGCAGAAATTGAATTCCAGAACTCAGGCTCATTTCATTCTGTGGTGATGCTTTCCCCATGCGTATTTTTAAAAAATATTTTATTGATGTCGGGGGGTGGGGTGGAGGGAGAGGGAGAGAGAGATAGGAACATCAGTGATGAGAGAGAATCATGGATCGGCTGCCTCCTGCACGCCCCACACTGGGGATGGAGCCCACAACCCGCCAACTGCCCTGACCAGGAATCGAACCGTGACCTCCTGGTTCATAGGTCGACCCTCAACCCCTAAGCCACACAGGCAGGACATGAGTTAGTGTTTTTAGACCGTCAACAAGTGGGGCTAAATCCATGTACAAGGTAATATAAGGGTGAGCTGGAGTGACACATAGCATATCCTGACCTTCACACCATTACACACAGCACGTGCTTCCCAGTGAATTAGTGCCACGTCACCTACCATTACTCGCTGTTGTGAATGGGGACGTGCTGTGTCATGAGTGACCGCAGGGCCCCTGTCCTGGTCTGGGGGATGGCGGTGGGGTGTCAGAGAAAGTCCCTCTGGGCCTGATGCCCAGGGAATCACATCCCAGCCTGGTTTCTTTTGTTTTCAGGGAAAAGCCACAGCCTCAGGGGCCCAAGGAGACAGAGAGAGTGGCTGGGCATAATGTGTGTGGAAAGGTCTGTGTTTGCATCCACTTAGTGTTTCGGGAGGGTTGAATTGATTACGTAATAAATGATTGTCTTCACGTGGGACGCTCCACAGTCATGTGTGCACAACGTGAAGCCCGTGGGGTCCCGGGCTCTGTTAGCCCGGGCCTGCTCCCTGCCAGCAGTGGGTGCAGGAGCTGGGTCAACCGTGTGTGTGGAACTGAGGGCACGTTCAGGTGCAGCTCCCGTCCTTGGTTAGCCCTGCAGGGTCCTCCGTGGATGCACACCTGTCTGTGCAGTCCTATTGTATCCCCTTTGAAAATGAGGAAAATAGAATACAGCGATGTGAGGAGCACAGCATGGCATTTACAAGCCATGGTGGTGCCCAGTGGGCGTGGCTCAGTGGTTCAGTGTCGACCTATGAACCAGGAGGTCACAGTTTGATTCCCAGGCAAGGGCACATGCCTGGGTTGAGGGCTCGATCCCCAGTAGGGGCGTGCAGGAGGCAGCCGATCCATGATTCTCTCTCATCATTGATATTTCTATCTCTCCCTTCCTCTCCCTTCCTCTCTGAGATCAATAAAGATATATTAAAAAAATAAAAATAAATAATAAAAGCCTTGGTGATAGTTTTTAGAGGCCCCGATTCCAGGTGAAGGTGCGGTGAGCACCTGAGGCTCTCCTGGGGAGGAGTCCCGTGCAGAGTCGGACAGGCTCTCGGGGTGCCCCCTGGGTGGGGTCCCCACCCTTAGCTGTGCCTTCACAACACAGGGCCCAGGACCCGAGGCAGGGCCCGGGATGCCCTTAATTGAACGTTGCCTTTTTCTTTTTTTAATTTGGTAAATCTTTATCATTCTATTAGAAACTTAAAAAAAACTGAAATGTGATTTCTAATTAGAAAATTAAAATATAAGTGGGATTAGAAATACGACTTTATGGTTTCCAAAAAGACTTTGAATCCCCCAATTTCATGGAGAGCTTAGGATTCCGTGTCTTCCCGACAGGCGGGGCGGGGCGGATGAGTGGGAGGGACGCCTCCAGCCCCATCCTTCTGTCCCTGCACACCCTCTCGCCTCCCCAGGAGAAGGGACTTTGTTTGTGGGGGTGCGGGCCTTCGAATCCGTGCCAGGGAACTAAGTGAGAGAAGAGAAAACATGTTGGTATTTACATGGCAGAAAGCCAATCATTATCCTGGATTAAACAGCTCTGTTTTCTCTCTCACTTTCTGAAAAACTAAAAAAGAAGCCGTCTACCATGTTGCTTGCATTTGGCAGTTTTAGATCCAGTTGCTTTTCTACCTGATGGAGATGACCAGGCAGAGTCCGGCGCCTCTGAGGGGACAGGGAGCTGGTGAAGGTGGGTGTTTCCTTTCTTCTTCACTGGCCCGTGGCTCCCACGTGGGACCTACAACTCTGCATCCATTTTATCGTGTTTTATTCTCTAGGTTTTCATGTCAAGTAAACTATTCCAATGACTTTCCCTTTTAAGAATAATTTCCAGCTTCAGAGAGATGCAGAACTTTTTAAAAAAACCGGAGCACATTTAGGGATGGTGTTACCAACTAAAGGGGCCTCACCTGCCGTGTCCAAGCCTCGTCAAACGCACAGGAGCTTGCGTTTGCCAAGTAGGTAAGGGTTTATGCGACGAGGACGTGTCCTGGAGCCGGAGTCATGGGCAAGCTACTGCACCAAGATCGGCTCTGAGGCTTCAGGGGACGGGTGCCAGGGAGGGCCACTGACCAGGATGCAGTCAGGGCCCTGGTCTCTCGTGATTGGTTGATCCCGGCAGCTGGTCCTGGTGTCCCCGTGGCCTTGCTGTGTCTGGTTGTGCAAGGATGTGGTCAGTGGGTTGTTCCACTTTTCTGGGCCTGGAGCTGAAACACGGCCACGGCCCAGATGTTATCTCTGGTTTGAAGCTCAGACTCTGTGGTCAGCGATCCCAGGCATTGTCTGGAAGATTATTTGATGTCACCAGGACCCCATGGTCCTCCGGGCTCCGTGATGAAGGGAGGGACGGGCAGGGAGGGGAGGCAGGGGAGGCAAGCACTGGGGAGGCCAGTGAGAATCAAAGGGAAAGAAGGAGGAAAGGTGACATGAAGGGGATGAAGTGTCTGCGGGGTTCCGTGGTGCTTCCTGTTCAGGGCGGGGTGTCCTGGTAACTCTCACCACTGGTCAGTGGTTCCGTCCCAATCCAGGGCCGTGCTCTGTGTCCCTGGCTGTGTCTCTGACCAGAGACCACACATCAGATCTCAGCATCCCTCTGAGCCTGCACCCCTAGGGGGAAAGGGTAGCATTTCCAGTGACTAACCCAGCCGTGGGCAAACTACGGCCTGCGGGCCGGATCCAGCCCATTCGTCTGTTCTATCCGGCCCGCGGAGCCGAAAGAGCAGAGGGTTCTCTTGCTCTCCCCTCCGCTCCTTTACTTTGAATTTATATTAGTTCACACAAACACTCCATCCATGCTTTTGTTCCAGCCCTCCGGTCCAGTTTAAGAACCCATTGTGGCCCTCGAGTCAAAAAGTTTGCCCACCTCTGGACTAACCCCTTTGAATCATGGTCAACACTCAGTGGACACTTTGAAATTGTAATCCAAAATAGCAGCACCTTGTTTAAAAATGGGATTTAAAAAGCCCTTAGAAGTCAAAGGCCTTGTGGAATAGCAGAAACTATATTGAACCTGGAGTCTAGGGCCCGAGTTCTGCCCATTCATTCAAAGTGGTTCTTAAACTAACTCTGAGCTGAAGCACTGGGAATATTTGCTACAATGCAGATCCCCAGATTGGCCGGCGTGGCTCAGTGGTTGAGTGTCAACCTATGAACCAGGAGGTCACAGCCTGGGCTGGGGCATATGGGAGTTTCTCGGCTTCAGTTACTAGCCTCCAATTCAGGAGGAAATACTTTTTCCAGTCTCCTAACACAGACGGTTAAAATAAAGAGTTTAAACCTGAAACTAGAAATATCTAAGAACATTCCAGCGTGTGTGACCACTGCTTAACTATTGCCTTATAACTACCAATGAAAAAGCCACAAATTCCAGATCTCGATTTTTCATAGCATCAGATGGCAGGAGCATTTTTTTTTAAAGCAGATAAACAAATAATCACAAAACATTTGTAAGAATGCACAGCGTGGCGAAAATCGGCGGCGTTGAGGTCATTGTCCCAGGCACCCCATCCATCTAGTTGACCTCGTTATCAGACACACGATACTGGGTGTCATGCGCCTTACACAATGTATTTCCTTCCGCCCTTCTCCTAACAGCTTTAAGACAGATCTCCAAGGACTGGCCTGGCCGGAGACAGGAGGAGAAGAACAGCAAGGGGGCTAACACTTAAGCTCCAGTCTCAAATAAATTATTAATTATTAGGACAGTAACTAATGCATCATTTGTTGATGGTATGCGTTATCTACAGAATGATATTTCCAGTCCTTCTCCCACGCAAACTGATCGATTGGCTCTGTCGCTACCATCACGTGACTTAATAAAAGATGTCACCTATAGTAAATGTAGAACAGCTGGACTTTGAAGCACTAGGGTTTCCTCATGTTTACTGGACCATGATTTTCACGAGCACAAGGTTTTTTGTTTTTTTTTTTTTTTGTTTTTTTTTTTTTTTTTTTTGAGCATGAAATGTCTATGTCTGTCCTGCCTAGTTTTTCTAATTCCAACAGCCCTTGGAGCTTATTGCTGACCATGGATGAGGGCGGTGAATTCCGTGCCTCCGCACAGGCATCCGGCCTTCCTTTGTCTCTCCGCTGTACTAGTTCTCCTCCTTGACACCAGCATGTGCACAGAGCTCCCATGAAGGAACACGGCACACAAATGCACAAACACAGGGTGATGTGTGCACACTCGAGTGTGTCCCGTGCCTTATTAAAAGATGATGATTACTGGGCAATGCAGACACTTCCCCCCAATTTCTCTGTTTGTAGATTTCAAGGATTTGGTCTTAGGTCTAATGAGAATGTGGTTTTTTATGTGTGTGTGTGTGTGTGTGTGTGTGTGTGTGTGTGTGTGTTTAATATCAGAGAGGAAGGGACAGGGAAAAGAGAGATAGAAACATCGATGATGAGAGAGATTCATGGATCGGCTGCCTCCTGCACGCCCCACACTGGGGATTGAGCCTGCACCCCGGGCATGTGCCCTGACTGCGAATTGAACCATGACCTCCTCATTTACAGGTCGATGCTCAACCACTGAGCCACACCGGCCGGGCTGAGAATGTGTTTTTAACTCTGACCACTGTCTTCCTCTCTCTGGTGTCTGCCCATGACCTTCATGGCAGAGCCCCCGCAGGAAATCGGGGTTGCGTTCCACTGTGGACAGAACCCAGCCTATAAAAGCGTCTGACTTCTCTTTCTGTTATCTGTGCCTCTGTAGTTCCAGTTGAAAGATTGCCAGTGGTGTCTGTCATGTTCAAGTTGTGGTCATGCGCCTGGCCTCTGTCCTCCTGCCCGCGTGCCGTTGTGTGAGGTCACTCAGGAACGTTCTCCTAAGGCTCTTTGTTTAACGCACTCGGGCACAAAGAATGGCTTTCAGGGGTCAGGGACTAGGGTGCCTAAAGCAATGCATCAGCGTAGAAGAGGACATTTGTCGTAACTTCATAAATGCACGCTGTCCTGTGGCGTGACGGGCAGGCGTGCCCTGGCTGCCGCTCTGCGGAGTGGCGTCACTCCCAGTCCCACTGCTGTTTCATCAGAAAGGGCCGAAGGAAAGAATGAGAGTCCCAAGGAGCCCAAGAAAGGCTGTGATTCCAGCCTTCAGCCTCGGGAGATGTTTTGCATAAAACCAGTTCCCTGGTGCTTTTGAGCTTAGGAGTGTGAAGGCCCTTTGGTTTTTCTTGTTTGAGTCTGCCAGTGAGCTGGAATGTCAAATGGGAAGGACAGTTAAGTAATTTGACACTGAAAGATGCATTGTTCCGTCAGCTGCATGCATTCCATCACTAGAAAGCACACAGCTGCTCATATGTGTGTGATGAGAAAGCTGCACTTAAACGTGGCGCAGCATCACCACCAGTCCCTCTAGGACCCATGTTTAATCTTCAAGCATTTAAAAAAAGCCTGTACAATTTTATTCATTACATTGATGGGTGACATTGGTCCACATGAGCGTACAGGCTTTTGGTGTGGCCTTCTATGTGACAAGATCTGTGTATTACACTGCGTGCCCCCAGCCCAGTCAGACCTTCTCCTGTCACCTCATATTAAGGCACCCTCCTCCCCAACCCCCTCCCTCTGGCAACCGCCACACTGCTGTTTGTGTTCATATGTTTCAGTTTCACATCCCACGTATGAATGAAGTCATATGGTTCTTAGCTTTTTCTGACTGACTTATTTCACTTCGCATAATGTTCCCAAGGTCTATCGGTGGTGGGGCAAATGGTACTTTTTCATCCTTTCTTGTGGCTGAGTGTATGGACCGCATCTTCTTTATCCAGTCCTCTATCGCAGGACACTTTGGTTGTTTCTTTTAATCTGGTTCTCTAAGTAAAAGCTCTAAAGTTGGTCTGTTGTAAAAAAACAGATCTCTAAAATGTTTGTATAGCACCCTGGCTGGGATGGGTCAGTGGTTAGAGTGTCCAGCTGAGCAGGGAAGGGTCCGGGTTCAATTCCAGTCAAGGGTGTGCACCTGGGTTGCAGGCTCGATCCCCGGTCATTCAGGGGGTCGGTCGGGGTGCATGCGGGAGGCAACCAATCAATGTGTCTCTCTCACATTCATGTTTCTCCTCTGTCTCTCTCCCCGTCCCTCCCTCCTTCCCACTCTCTCTGAAAAACAATGGGGAAAAATGTCCTCAGATGAGGATTAACAAAAAATAAATCTATCAGAAAGCAATAACATGTTTGCAGACCAGTGACCAGGCTTTTCCTTCTACAGCAGCTCTGTTCCCTGCGTAGCAGCAAGGAGCCATTTGCTAACTTGCCACCCAAATCTTACCTCATTTCAACAATGACATCACCAAAGCTTGAGGAAATCACTGACTTGCTGAATTTTACATTAAAAAAAAAGACAGAGAACAATTCAGGCATTTTGATTTGGAAGGAAAATCTAAGAGGCACAACCAATGAGAGGACATTCTAGATTAGGCAACCCCCAAACCCAAACAGCCATGCCAGCGTTGCCGCCAGCTGCCGAGGAAGCCCATCTATGGCTTTCACACTTCCCGCAGTTACTAGCTGTCACTGCCCAGAATGGGCCAGTGTCGCTCTCCATGGAATAATGAGTATGTTCTAAAACAGTACATAGCATTCAATTAAAAATTTTCATTTCAAATAAGTATCTTATCACAAAATTGTTTTTTCAGGAAATAAAATATTTTACTAGTTATTTTGAAAATAATTAACTATATTAATATTAATGTTTACTAATAATTATTGATGATCATTTCCTTGAACCTATTGATTATTCCCTATTATTTGGGGATAATTGATATATCCAGAGCTCTGTCTTTCAGGAATTTATTTCAGTCTTTAAAGCAAAACCTTCGGCCTGGCTGGCATGGCTCAGAGGTTGAGTGTCGAGCTATGAACCAGGATGTCGTAGGTGTAATTCCCCAGGTTGTGGGCTCAATCCCCACAGATCCCCAGTGGGGGGGGGGGGGGCGCATGCAGAAGCCAGCCAATCAATGATTCTCTCTCATCATTGATGTTTCTCTCTCTCTCCCTCTCCCTTCCTCTCTGAAATCAATAAAAATATATTTTTTAAAAATAAAGCAAAATCCCAGAAAGGTTTTAAACTTTTCTTCACATAGGTCCTTCAGTTAAGCTTATATTTTCATATTTCATATATTTTTGCTATTGTGAATGGGGTCTTTTAAAACGATTTGTTACCGACTATTGTAATCTAAATGTTTAGAGGATTCCTGCTTTTTATGTGTGGGATCTTGCAATTAGATGGGTCTGACTCTGTTTATTTGCTTTTTGTTGCAGCCATGTGGCATACCTGTGTTTGCAGCAAATCCCGTGTGTCTAACTGACTGGAGATCGTTTATGAGGGGCGAGTGTTGCCCACCAAAATGATGAATTGCATTAGAGATGGGAGATGCCCCCAAATTCTTTTTCTGTGTGTTTTCATTCAGCACCTTGGTTGCATTTCTCATGAAATCTAAGGATCTCCTGGTTGGTTCTCTTAGGCTTTCTGGGCAAGCAATCGTGTAATATAAAGTTATTCTCAGTTTTCTTTTCCAATTGAAACATTTTTTTGGTCTACTTTTGGCATCCTATGGACATGTTAGGGTACGATTTTGGTGTTGACAGGGGGAGCCCTGACTTGCCCCCGGTGAGTGGGTGCCTTGGTGCTTGGCATTGGGGAAATACCTTACAGGCTCCATTTATCACATTAAGGATGGCTCCTTTATCCCAAGCTTCACTTACTTTTCTCTTAATCAAAAGCCTTTTCAGCACCCGAGACAGTCCTATATTTTCAAATTGACCCGTTAATTTAATTATTACACAGATAATTATTTCTTATTCATTGGAATACCCCCCCTCCTGTCCTCCCTTCCTTTTTCAGCCAACATGCTGTCCTGTGCCTGCCATTGACGGGGGCAGAAATAGAATGTGGGGCCCAGCGATAATTGTAAGAAATGTCAATCCTGCTCCGTTGGCCGTGACTGTGTTGCTCTGGTTAAAGAAGGCACATTCCAACCTGGCTGGGAGGTGCAGGTGGGCCCTGGGAGCTCACCTGGAAATGCGGCCCATCCTCCCCAGCCGGGAGCTGCCTGTTATCATAGGAAGATCAACAACCTGTTGCAGAAACCAGAGCTGCCAGCCCTCTGTAGACCCCCAGCCTTTGCATACCCACAGGCTTTTGCAAACCCAGAGGCCTTTGCAAACCCCAGCCCCCATTACCTGTAAACTGCCCCTTTGGTGTACCCTTTTGCCTACTTCCCCACATAATCTTCGTCCTTCTACCCCATATAAGCAGCTGGCATATGGGGGTGCAGAGCAGATGTCTGTAGGTGACCTGCTGCCCCCCCCTGCTGCTGGCAGGACTGGAATAAGCGCTCCCATAGGATCCAACCCTGTCTCTGCTGAATTGGCTCAGGTAGTGACAGGCGGCCAGACCCCTTGGCTGTCTGGTTATACCATTAAGTATCCTTTTAACGTAAAGGAAGGAGTGTGTAATAGCTCCCTGGGTTACTGCACCGAGATAACACTATTTTGGAGTCTTGAAACAACAGAAATGTATTCTCCCATAGTCCTCCATCCCAGAAGTCCAAACTTAGGGTGTGGGCAGGGCTGGAGCCCCTGCGGCTATGGAGGAGAAGGTCCCAAGGCCTCCCCTCGCTTCTGGGGGTGGCCGGCAGCCCTTGCTGCTCTGGGCTCGTAGACTCCAACCTGTGTTTCCGTTGTCACATGGTATTCTCATCTGTCTGTCTGTGTCCTCTCCTCGTCTTATCAGGACACTTGCCTGGGATTGAGGGCTCTCCCTACATCAGGATGATGTCATCATGCGGTCCTCACCTAATCACATCTGCAGAGACCCTATTCCAGACCAGGTCAGGCTCTGAGGTTCCGGTGGGACATGGTTGGAGGGAGACACTATAATTCCGGAATCACTGGGGTTCCGGGAAGGGCAGGGGCCTGGCAGGGAGGAAGTAGCCTTCTTATTAAATGCCGGTTCCTACTTATCTTCCTCCTCAGCTCCCTGGGGTTGGGGACTGCGCAGTACACTTACGTCTTGGTTTATCCAGAGGCCAGCGGGGACCTGGGGGTGTCCGTGCAGGAGGACGGTGTGGGCCCTCCGTCCGCAGCTCTGCCCTCTGGCCAGCTCTGCAGGCGCTCGCCTCTGGGCTTTCACTCTCTGCTGCTGACGCCACCTCTTGTCTTCCCACTGTTTCCGCATCTTGGGAGGATGGCATTTCATTGTGGAGGTTCTTATCCAGACGATCCATAGCTCAGAGCTGGGCCAGAGGAGACGTTAGTCATGCCGCATGGGGTCCCTCAGGCTAAGCTTGTATTCATGGTTGGCCACTGGCGAAGGGATTCCGCGCGATGGCATGTTGGGAGCCGAGCTGGCCATCCGGGTGTTTGTAGGGAATCGGCCTTGGATCATTTCAGTATCTGACTCCAAGCCTCTGTTCCCCTCTTCCCTCTCACCTTTGCCTCTTATTTTTAAAAAATATTTTATTTTTATTTGCTAAGTTCCTGTGCAAGGTCAAAGGTTTTCACACACACACACACACACACACACACACACACACACACGACTCCCCTGTACTACCAGGACATGGACATGCCTGTTACTGTTTTATTCCCGAGGGTCCACATCCAGGCGCTACACCTGGACCTCACACCTGCACAGCGTGGGGCAGGCCCCTCAGTCAGCCTCTCATGATGGGTGAAACCGGTCTACGCCCACACTCTTGTGTTCCCCTGTGTTACTGATGAAATTAAGCATTGGTTACCACCTGTGTATTGCTACCCCTCCCCTCCTGTTAGAACAACCATGACCAGACACTGTACCAGGTGCATCTTACACCTGCCTGCTCCCTCAGTGGATACAGCTGTAGGTCTTTACTATTCTCAGTTTTACTGAAACAGGATTTAAGCAGCCTGACAGAGGTTGTAGCACTAGCATGAGCCAGTGCTCCCTGCTGCCTCCATCACCCCTGGGCCTCTGCCACCTGGTCAGACTCTGCACCTGGTCAGGGCTTTGCACCTGGTCGGGGCTCTGCACCTGGTCGGGGCTCTGCACCTGGTCGGGGCTCTGCACCTGGTTGGGCCTCTGCACCTGGCTGGGCCTCTGCACCTGGGAAGAGGACATAGGAAGGGACTGGGAAACCACCTGGAGAGTGACAAACAACCGAACCAATCGAAGAACTTGTGGCAGCGGCGCAGGCCTCGCAGGATGGAGGAGAGGTGCGCACGTCCCTCCCTCGCTGGCTGCTGTCTTCTTGCAGGACACGTTTCTGCCTCGTGTTCTTTCATGTCCTTTCATCGGGGGACTCCTCTCCGTTCCATTTCCAACAGCACCCCGATTTTTCTGGGAAGGAGACGCATTTGTCTTGTTCTAAGTACACCTTTCAAACTTCCCCACTGCAGTTCGCAGAAAAAAATGACACCACTCCCCACCAAGCACACACAAGTTTGTACGAAGCTAAGCAACTTTCAACAGGAATCATGACCAGCAGCAGTGCCCTGTGGAATTTCTGTTTTGCTCTAGATTAGTCTATTCTTTAACAACAATTGCTCCCTCTCCATGTGTTGAGTGTTTGGCCTGAGAGTGAGTTATTATTGGCAGTGAGAGCCGCTCACCTGCTCCCCTCCGGCTGGAGTGGTGAACTGACCAGGAGCAGCCAAGCACTGGCCTTGGGGATCTTTGTGATGAAGGTCGTGCTGAACTTCTGGCCCGCAGGCCTTGCCACCTGGGCAGGTGGGCGGAGCCAAGGCCATGCGCTCAGGGCAGAAGTGGGGCACACCTGGGAAGACGCAGGCCTGGAGGATGCACTGGAGTCATTGTGTCGAGTCCCTTTATCAGGTACCGTTCAAGATAGTCCGGCGTGTAAGCCAACACCCTCCCTGTCTTGTTAGGCAACTGACAGGTTGAACGTTTAAACTTGTCATTTATAATTTTACCTACTATGTTCCATTTAAAAAATATATATTTTTAGTGATTTCAGAGAGGAAGGGAGAGGGAGAGAGAGATAGAAATATCCATGATGACAGAATCATTGATCAGCTGCCTCCTATACGTCCCACACTGGGGCTCGAGCCCGCAACCCGGGCATGTGCCCTTGACCAGCATCGAACCTGGGACCCTTCAGTCCACAGGCCAACACTCTATCCACGGAGCCAAATCTGCTAGGACTACTATGTTCCATTTTTAATTTATTGTTTGGCTTGAGAAAGATAGATACAGAGAGAGAGAGAGAGAGAGAGAGAGAGAGAGAGAGAGAGAGAGAGAGAGAGAGAAAGAGAGAGAGAGAGAGAGGAGAGAGAGATTTGTTGTTCCACTCATTTTTGCACTTATCGGTTGCTTCTTCTTGGTGCCCTGGCCCTGGATTGAACCCACAACCTTGGCGTAGCGGGGTGATGCTCCAACCAGCTGAGCCACCGGTTGGGCATGGTTCCCAGGAGGTGGGGTTATGGTCAGCTCCGCTCACAGCTCGCCACCATGGACGCTGGGTCAGACTCAGCTCTGATGCGGATGGCCTCCGGGGACTCATTCCTGGGGAAGTGACCGCTCCCTTCTGGGCATAGGGTCCCATCTACCTGGAGAGAAGGTGCTGTCCCCTGGACACTTGTCACGGGTGCTCAAGCAGCCTGCTTGGGCTCCGGAGCCCCGTGGAGGTCACTGAGGGAGCGAGGGGTATGGTGTGAGGCAGCCCAGCTACGGGCGTCCAAGGACATGAGCAGGTGACACGGGATGGGGAGGTGCTGCGGTGCGCGTGGATGCACTGCTAACCCAGGCATTGCTTCACGTCCCGAATTTGGTGGAACAAAGTTTCCACATAACACATAGGTGTTGGCTGTCGGCCAACACAGGACGGGGCAGTGGGACTTGCTGGTTTGGGTTGAGAGGTGAAAATTACTTTTGAAATCTGAAAGTCACCTTGGGAATGAAGATGGTGAGACACAGATCCAGGACTTGCTGGTTTATGATCTTGGGTTAGTTTTGGGCTCTAACAAGCCACTCAGACACATCTGTTTATGAGGGCCCTGGGGTGCTTCCAGGGCTTCCTGGGAAAGCCACAGGTCCCACGTTCTGCTGATGCTAATCCCCGTCTTCATGTCACTCGGGGGTCTGTGCTGCCCGTGGGAACGGAGGGTGGAACGGGACCCACTCTGCCCATGTCACTGAGGTCACCATGGCGATTAGAGGGGAAAGGCGGGTACGACTGCTGTGAAAACTGCCAAATTCTGTGAATATCAGCCATCATTTATCTACATTCATAGGAGGGAGCCTAGCCCTGCTTCTCACAAAGCCAACGGCATTTAAAAAGAAATTAAACGAGTTCTTAGTTAAAGAGGGCTGGGAAAGAAAGGGTCTCTGTTTTTACAAGTTCAGTATCCTTGATTCTAAAAGTGCTTATTAAAATACATGTGGCGCCAGGCTGGCATGGCTCAGTGGTGGAGCGTTGACCTGTGAACCAGGAGGTCATCGTTAGATTCCTGGTCAGGGCACATGCCCAGGTTGTGGACTCCATCCCCAGTGTGGGGCGTGCAGGGGGCAGCTGATCAATGACTCTCTCTCATTATTGATGTTGCTCTCTCCCTCCCTCTTTCTTCCTCTCTGAAATCAATAAACATATTATTATATATCCCCTCAGCGTCTGCTGTGGACCAAGGGCCTCCACTCAGCCACTAAATGACCAGAAGCCAGAGCTGCCCAATGTAGTGTGGACGCTGCACCGTCACTGCTGACGCCGAGCTGGAGCCCGGCCGCCCTGGGGTCTGACCCTGAAGAGCCAGACCCCTCTGCTGCACGTTCCCTGGGAGACGGGTCACGTCTGCACCTGTTCTCATGTCACTGGCGTCCCAGACAGAAGTCCTGTGTGGGCACATCGTGCGTGACACGCATTTACCCAGCTGTGGGCAAGACTGGAGTTCCAGCCTCGACGCAGAAGAGCCTGGACGCAGAACATGCTAAGTGCTCATGCACACACAGCGTGTTCGAGGGGCTGGGCCAGATGTGACAGGTGCTTAGCAGAGCCCACACATGGCCATTAGCAGCCGGGTGTGGGGGGGCAGTCCTGGCTTAGCAGACGCACCGTGTAAGGAATGCTGCTCTGCATTGGCTAAATACAGAATAAAGTCCTGCAGGGGTGACAGGATCCTTAGTTCTCTCTGACATGGGAGTATGGTAGGGCTTTTTTGCTTTTAGGTGACTTTGTAATTGATCTTGGCAATGAACTGTCAACACTCTTAGTTCTAAGAACACTTTGGAGTAAATATGGAACATAGACTATCACCCAGGTGGGAAATCAGAGGAGAGGGACACACGGTGTTCACTTCCACACGAGGGTCGGACCTGTCTCAGCACACGCCCTCCTCCCACTCACACGCCCTCCCTCTCCCTCTGCTGCTGTTTAAGCAGAAGGGACACCTCTCCCCCAGGTCCCCTCTGACCCTGTGAGTCCCCTCAGACCACCCCTGGGGCATGGCTCCTGCTCCATCTCCACGCAGGGGACAGTGGGATCTTGGTCACCTGGGACGGCTATGGACAGCCCTCTGACTGTGGGTGGCAGGCATGACGCCTCCTTTCTCGGGCACTGGGAGAACCAGCGGGAATCGCTCATGTGACAGCTCAGACGTCCCCGCCCTGTCAGGGCCATCTCAGGGGATAAGGGTATGTCAGTCTCTGTAGAAGGGGCCTTGGTGATGGGGACTCACAGGGTCAGAGGGGACCTTGGGGATGGGGACTCACAGGGTCAGAGGGGACCTGGAGGATGTGACTCGCAGAGTCAGAGGGGACCAGAGGGATGTGACTCGCAGGGTCAGAGGGGAACTTGGGGATGTGACTCACAGGGTCAGAGGGGACCTTGGGGATGGGAACTCACAGGGTCAGAGGGGACCTTGGGGATGTGACTCACAGGGTCAGAGGGGACCTTGGGGATGGGGACTCACAGGGTCAGAGGGGACCTTCGGGATGCGACTCACAGGGTCAGAGGGGACCTTGGGGATGGGGACTCGCAGGTCAGAGGGGACCTGGAGGATGTGACTTGCAGGGTCAGAGGGGACCTGGAGGATGTGACTCGCAGGGTCAGAGGAGACCTGGCGGATGTGACTCGCAGCGTCAGAGGGGACCTAGAGGATGTGACTCGCAGGGTCAGAGGGGACCTGGGGGATGTGACTCGCAGCGTCAGAGGGGACCTGGGGGATGTGACTCGCAGGGTCAGAGGGGACCTGGGGGATGTGACTCGCAGCGTCAGAGGGGACCTGGGGGATGTGACTCGCAGGGTCAGAGGGGACCTGGGGGATGTGACTCGCAGCGTCAGAGGGGACCTGGAGGATGTGACTCGCAGGGTCAGAGGGGACCTGGCGGATGTGACTCGCAGGGTCAGAGGGGACCTGGGGGATGTGACTCGCAGGGTCAGAGGGGACCTGGGGGATGTGACTCGCAGCGTCAGAGGGGACCTGGGGGATGTGACTCGCAGGGTCAGAGGGGACCTGGGGGATGTGACTCGCAGGGTCAGAGGGGACCTGGGGGATGTGACTCGCAGGGTCAGAGGGGACCTGGGGGATGTGACTCGCAGGGTCAGAGGGGACCTGGGGGATGTGACTCGCAGGGTCAGAGGGGACCTGGGGGATGTGACTCGCAGCGTCAGAGGGGACCTGGGGGATGTGACTCGCAGGGTCAGAGGGGACCTGGGGGATGTGACTCGCAGGGTCAGAGGGGACCTGGGGGATGTGACTCGCAGGGTCAGAGGGGACCTGGGGGATGTGACTTGCAGGGTCAGAGGAGACCTGGAGGATGTGACTGCCAGGCTTGGCCGTGGAAGCGGATGCAGTCCCCTGAGGCTGAGTCAGGATGCAGACTTACATGCATCTCGCCGATCATGGCACTCAGCTCCCCGACCCCTCAGTGAGCAGTGGTCACTGTGGTGCTATCATCAGCACCACTGTTCTTTCAGTTTAACATCCCCTGTATGGGGTGGACTGCAGGTGGCAAGGCGGCCTTCACTCTTCCTGCTGAGGACCTAGCTCACTCCTCTCCTTCTGCAGCCCGTCAGCAGGTGCAGAGCGGGTGCCGGGGGCTCTCCGCCAAGGTCTGCGGGTGACCCAGGGAAGTCCTCCCAGGCCTGCTGTCTCCAGGTGACCGTCCTGCCTGCCAGTGAGCCTGTGTACGCCCGTCACCGGGGGTGACACAGGGGAGCAAGCAGCTCCCTGTAAGTAGTGACCTTTTAAGGAAATGCCCAGGTTGGAAGGTCAGCGCTCATGGTTCAAGCCCTCCCCTGTGGGGGGAACTCACGCACAGCAGGCAGCACTGGGTCGGGGAGCACTGAGGCATCTCCAGCCTCTTGGCCCAGCAGTCCTGGCAGCAGGGCTGGACCCAGGAGGAGAAGGGCTGGGCCGATGCAGAACCCCAGGGGAGGTGGCACCTCCACCCATAGCGGCTCTGCCCACCTGCCTGCCCTGTGCTCCCACAGTTTGCAGCCAATGGCTGTTATGGTGGCTTCACACCCCTGGATGGACATTTGCAGCTGATAAAACTTTGATCCTGTGTGGTGGGCAAAGGCAGGATGGAAACCAACAGCGTGTTCTTTCTTTTTCTCTGTCTATTTCCTTTCCACCAAGGCCACCTCGAAGCCCAGCTCCACCAGTCAGCTGAGGGGCCCCAAGTGTGCCCCTGCATCATGGAGCCTCTCGCACTTTCTTGGGAAAGTTGACAAGAGATCTACCTTCGATGCGGGTGTTTATCAGGCCGCTGTGGAATGGAGGCCGCGGGCCTTCCCCGTGGAGAACAACAGGAAGCCACATCCTGTGGAGGCCTGTGGGTGAGGGCGAGGGAGAGCAGGTGTCTCAGGAGTAACGGCCCTGCATCCACACGGGGAGAGCTTCCCGGGTTCTCCCCGCGCACCGAGCAGATGCCCCGGATGTGCTCACACAGCTCTCACTCTCCGTGCACTTTCAGTTTTACATCATCCTCAGCCAGATGGATACGGGCTCGGGCATTCAATCCCAAAATAGCATCATTTACAAGGACATTTTGGCTTTAAATTATAAAGCCAAGTTCTGCCAATACTTGTAGGCCTGATAAAATTATAAGGGAGGATGGGAGATGCTAAATTACAGCTTAATATATGGACATTGACAAGTTTTTGTCATGAAACATTATTCCCATTTATGTATACGCAGACTTAAGTTAGGACTTTAGAAATATTAAATATTTTTCTTTAAAATGAATTAAGGATTTAAAAAAATTCCTTTTTAAAAACCTAATTGTATTCTAATGATTTGATAATGGAGATTGGATGATTGGCACTGGGACTCTAATTTTCATATTGCCACTAACCTTATTAGCAAAGCAATTAGGGAAATGCTATTCTGTACACTTCTCAATTCCAGCTACTTAGAGAGGAGATATACATAGATGAAATATAGATGACACATAGATAATCGTTAGATAGATGATAGATGATAGATAGATGATACATAGGTAGATAAATAGATAGATGATAGATAAATGATACCTACATAGATGGTAGATAGATAGATGACACATAGGTAAGTGGAGAGATGATACATAGATGATAGATGATACATAGAAGATAGATGATATATAAATGATAGATGATAGATTATAGATGGATAGATGATACATAGATGATACATGGGTGATAAATGATAAATAGATGATACATAATCATTAGCATCATTGGTTCATGTATAGTCATTTGTTAAGCATCAGTCATGGGTGTAGAACTGAGATACGAGGGGAATGAAAGCATGAAGAATGCAGTTCATCTTGAGTAGAAACACAAAGACAAAAGGCGTTGAGTGTTTGGGTTGGTGCCATCACTAGGTGCCACTCGGTGGTGGCTCCCGTGGTAGCTCCTCTCTGACCCCCTCCATCCAGCCCCCATACCCCCCACACATGGGCCGCTTTCCCATGTGGACGGCCCCTGCCACCTGTTGTCCCGCCCAGCGCTGGGGTCCTCTGGGACCTCCAAGCCTTCTCTGAGGTTGTCCGTGTGTCCATGACAGACACGCTGCTGCTTCTGTGCTCATGTCTCCTCACAAAGGGAAGGTGCCTGGTGAGAGCGCTGGGCTCAGAGCGAGACGCTCCGTCCTTCTCCAGGGGATTCGGCCCAGAGCAGGGTTCCATGGCCATGGCACCGGGAGTTTCACCCCAAGGGCAGCTGTGCGACTCTTCCTGTGGAGCGCTGGCTCTCAGCTGGGGAGGGCCTCTCCTCCTGCTCAGCACAGGCAGCTCCCACAGATGCCCCTGTTCACCCGCCTCCAGGGGCGGTGCCAAAGGGCTGAGTCTCACACTCCTGAGAGGTCACCGTCTGCAACAGAGGGGCCAGGGGATGGGAAATTATCATTGTTTGGAGGAGATCGGCTGCATTTCCAGGAAAACCAAGCACCTCACCTGAAAGCTAAGTGTTATTTCAGATGAGAAATGTTTAAAAGACACAAAATGCTAATAAAAATGCATAAACTGCCCTGACTGGTTTGGCTCAGTGGATAGAGCGTCCGCCTGCGGACTGAAGCGTCCCAGGTTCGATTCCGGTCAAGGGCATGTACCTTGGTTGCAGGCACATCCCCAGTAGGGGGTGTGCAGGAGGCAGCTGATCTATGTTTCTCTCTCATAGATGTTTCTAACTCTCTATCCCTCTCCTTTCCTCTCTGTAAAAAATCAATAAAAATATATTTTAAAAAAATGCATAAACTCTTCTAATTAGATTAATACTATAAACAAGGTCAGAAGACAAATGGTGAACTATGGGAAATATCTGGAAATATATGAGAAAGACCTAACTACAAAACATAAAAAAGCTCTTACCAATCTATTTAGAAAGACTATATAAAGGCAATTAAACCATGAGTAAATAGCATGATTGGATTTTGTAGGAAAAAATAACAATGATTTTTAAGCAAGATATTCAAGTTTACATATAATAAATGCACAAATTATATTAAATAAAAAACATGTTTTCACCTATTGGATTGACGAAATTTTTAGTAAAAAACTTGTAAATAGGTGGGCAGGAAATTTGTTTTCTCTTCTATTGAGGGCAGTGTGAAATTGCCAAAGCTCGATGGAGGGCTATTGGATAATACCCATTAGAATGCTAAATGTATATACGGACACATTTACCCAGCAATTCTACCTTGAAAAATACATCCTACAGTTTAGATAAGCAGCATGTGTGGAAATATATCTAACTTCATTAGGTGAAGAAGTTTTGATACAGCCCAAGATTGGAATCCACTTACATAGCCGCGTAGGTTGTAGGTTAGATGTGTTCTGAAACTGTGTGGAGTGCTACCCAGCCATTACAAATGACAAAACAGCCCTGTGGATTGTC
The DNA here is from genome assembly GCF_963455305.1 of Plecotus auritus. Taxonomy (NCBI): domain Eukaryota; kingdom Metazoa; phylum Chordata; class Mammalia; order Chiroptera; family Vespertilionidae; genus Plecotus; species Plecotus auritus. The sequence goes on from NC_137773.1 coordinate 112,703,245, forward strand.
AGCACGGACATGAGCCTCAGAACCTACAGGGAAGTGAAAAAGTTAGCCACAGAAGAGGATGCACGTGTGTGCAATGTATGTATTATACCCTCATGAGTTATGTTAGCATGGGAACATGGCCAGAAGAGCGTCTTCTGTGTCTGGAGCTATGAGAGGAAGAGGAGATACCACAGGGGCTGGAGGGGGATCTATTTTTTCTCTATTTATTTTTCTTGATCCAGAGTGAAGGGGATTGTGTGAATTGATAACGAATGTTTACTAGCCTTGGGAGGCTTTGTCTTGTATAACACCTTGTATTATCACATAGTTTAGAGATCAGATTAACACACAGACAGTATGTCCATTTTACAGACGAGGAGTGAGAGGCTAAGAAGATCTAAGTAAGTTGCACAAGGTCAGAAAGCTTGTTAGAGTCAGAATCAGGGGGTGACTCCTAAAGGTACTCAGTGGGAATGGCCCAAAGTGGGTCAAATTCTGCCTTTTAGTTGTTGCCACCCTCTGAACATGCCTGCACAGCTTCCAACCGATGCTACGCGGTCAACCTTGGTGATATCTAAGGACAAGACCACCACTTAATATCTGGAAATGTACACATGCACAACACATACACATATATGTAAACACAATGCAAACACACACCACACACCAATATAAACACACACACACACACACACACACACACACACACACACACACTGAAGAGTTTGTTCCTTGCTTGCATAAGGAGAGCTAGGCTGGTTTGGCAGTCCTCTCTGAGCTCTACAGGCACTGACTGTGCAGGACAAGCAGTCAAACTCGTGGCCCACAACGAGTATTTTTGCGGCCTAGCCAATGTAATGGATGTAAGAAACATTTTACTGAAAATTTCTTAACTTAATTTTTACAATGTCCTGTTATTATAATAACGAACTACAACGTTCGCTAATGACTGATTACTATCATCGTGTTGCATTCATTTCCCTTACGCACCTTATGTGCAGGTGCGCCATTTCTCTCCACTAATACCAGCAGTGAATATTTTAGCAGCCGATGGCCACGTCATTAGTCTTGGACTGACTTGTTTGGTGTGAGCAACAGGAAATATTTTGTTTTCGGAGAACAAGAAAAATAGGTTTATTGGCGTTACATTTAATAATTTGTGCAGTGACTCAGTGTCTGGTAAGTTAATGTTCAAGAAAAAATATTAATTTTTATTAAAATGTTCTATTATTTTTTGTTGATGATGACTCATTTATTTCAGCTCTTTGTATTCAGCGTATCTCTATTGAAATAAACCTACATTTCTATGAAAATGGAAGCTTTTGGTATTTTTGTGGCCCACATACACTTAAACCTTGTTTATTTGGCCCGTGGTAGCCTTTGGGTTTGTCACGCTTGCTGTAGGGGACAGGGAAATGCTGAATCTGGGAGCTGGTGGAGTGTTTGAGACGGACTGGGGGGCTGGTGTCAGCTTCTGAAACAGGGGCCCCTGGGTAAGGGCGTGGCTGGTGGATTGGCTTTTAGGAGCTTGCGTGTTGGGGTGAGCCCGTAGCTAATTGGCTGACTTTCACATGAGACTGTCCGGATGGATGGCAGAAGTGTGTTCATGGGGCAAAGGTCCCTGGCTGATTATACGGATAAAACCAATTCTAGGGGCTATTTGTTGTCATGGCTAATACGCAATCAGCATTCTCCTTGGTGTTTGGGAACTTGCAATGTTTTCATCTGCCAGGAGTGAGACATCTTATTCTGGGTGGTCTCTCTGGCTTATCCTCTCATTTCCCAACAACGTCCCCCTTCAGTGCCACACAGGTGTGCCTCCCGGGTCACTCAGTACATGGCCAGGGGTGGGGAACGTCAAGCCGAGGGCTGTAGAAGGCCCTAGAAATCACTTGCTCTGGCCTTGCCAAGGCATTAGGGGTGCGTTAATTAAATGTTTGACCAAATAGAGCAGGCTAATGTGTGTGTGTGTGTGTGTTATTATTATTTTTGGTTTTATTCTTTGCAGGCTAACTTTTAAGTTGATGATTTTGTAGGGCCTCGAATGATGTTATAAATATCCAAATGGCCCTTGGTAGAAACAAGGTTCCCCACCCCTGATGTCAACAGTCACAGTTTGTTGTCCCAGCTCAGCCTTATTTTCTCCTGCACATGAAGAAGCAGTGACATTGTAGGGCAATATTCTGAAATTATGACCTCATCCTAATCCTCGATGAGCCCAGAGAGTCCAGATTTCCTGGGTCTGTCTGAGGAACCTGTGATTGGGGCATTTACTGGTCTATGTATATGGCAGCCTAACTGTTGGTGGAGGGAGGAGAAGGGCTCAGTGCTCAAGGGCTGAGAAGGACGAGAAGGAGGAGAAGGAGTCACCAAGCCCAGTCCTTTCTCCAGCTTCCTGCGCACTGTCTGGGCCCCTGTGGATGAGGCACAGGAGGAAGCTCTGTCTTCATGAGAAGCTCTTCAGACGTGGTGAGGAGAGCACCCTAGTTTCCCCCGAGAGCACCTGGGCAGCAGAAATGGTAGCAAGAGGAGAGGGGCCCTTACTTGGGTGGGTTAGCGGCTTTGTGCTCTGGGGAGACAGCATCCCGCTGACTTACCACGGGGGCACCACCAGGAAATGTGCATGAGGCACTCAGCCAGGGGAGGGAGCAGGGCTGCCCAGGAGGCCTGGGCAGGAGAGGAGGCAGGAGGTGGGGCAGGTTTTATAGCTTGGAGGTCTGATTGCCAGCCCAGGGGTCCTCTCCCCTGGGGAGGCCTAAGAAACACCGGGGACACATTTCAAGAAGACTGGAGACTCTGCAGGTAGATGGGGACAAGGGAAGATTACCTGTGTGGCTGTCACTCTACAACTCTGTGTGCAATTGTTCAAGTGACTCCCATCGGCATTGATAGGATGGAGTCAGTGCATGAGTTTACATTTATTTAATTCTGATTAAAAACCAATGTGGATCCTGTTCTGACTTTGACTTTTTGTTGCTTCAAGACTCATGAACATTTATCTTTTACTGTTTCTCTTTATAGCCAATTCATTCATCATTCATTCATTCACCATCCATTCACCCATCATCTATTTATTCATCATTCATCATTCATTCATCTGGTCATTTCACACAGGTGTTCAGACAAACATCAAATAGGTGCTCACACTGGTGAAAAACATTTTCTGCATTCATAATGTGTTTTTGATCTAGACGGGAGTCAGCCATGGACAATTACCATGTTCTAATGGGCATCATGGAGTTTCTACCAGAGTTAAAAAGTTACACAGAGCATTCGAGCTTGAATCAGCAGGGCCAAGTCAGGGCGGGTCCCACAAAAGGCATAAACTGGGTCCTAAAGGACATTGAGCTGGTTTCCAGATGGGAATGTGGAGGGAGCATCCAGGCAGAAGTGCTGGCCAGGGCCCCAGAGATCTGTCAGGACCCATGGGGACCTTCAGTTTCAGGAGTCTCTGGGTTAGAAGTACAGGGTGCAGGATGGAGGTGAATGGGTGTAAGGACACATCATGGAACGCCCCGTCATGTCATGCTCCAGAGTTCAGTTCACCTTTGTGGCTGGAGGGCCCATGATCACACGGGCACGCCCTCCACCAAGAACAGACACGCTTGATATCCGAAGGATCAGACCTGAGATACAGGACAACTCGGAGGAGGATCAGACCTGAGATCCAGGACATTCAGAGGAGGATCAGACCTGAGATCTAGGACAATCACAGGGAGGATCAGACCTGAGATCCAGGACATTCACAGGGAGGATCAGACCTGAGATCCAGGACAAGAGGGGAAGGATCAGACCTGAGATCCAGGACAATCACAGGGAGGATCAGACCTGAGATCCAGGACAAGAGGGGAAGGATCAGACCTGAGATCCAGGACAATCACAGGGAGGATCAGACCTGAAATCCAGGACCAGAGGGGAAGGATCAGACCTGAGATCCAGGACAATCACAGGGAGGATCAGACCTGAGGTCCAGGACATTCACAGGAAGGATCAGACCTGAGATCCAGGACAAGAGGGGAAGTATCAGACCTGAGATGCAGGACAATCACAAGGAGGATCAGACCTGAGATCCAGGACAATAACAATCAGGGAAGGATCAGACCTGAGATCCAGGACAATCACAGGGAGGATCAGACCTGAGATCCAGGACAAGAGAGGAATGTTGCGTGATGTTGGCTCACTACCTGAGCTGATCTCTCCCCCCACTGCCACCCCTCCCCCGCTGCTCTGTGCACCTGCAGAGCTCCCTGGCACGAACCAATGGAATGAAGAACAGAACACAGTGCACATGGCACACGGACATACCCCCTCCCCCAGGAGATGATGACAAAATGCCACAGCAAGATGCTCCTGCCGTGGACTTAGAAGAGGGAATGATGTTTTCAAGAAAAGGTTTAAAATTTCCTTGTTTTTTTCAAACGGCCTTAAACCTGGACAGTTCTCTGTGGAAGCCCTGCCTCAGCCTCCCTCCAGCCCAATGACCTGGGTCAGTTTCTCGGTGTAGAAACTGGGACGCTACATCCACTTCTCATCGTTACTGTGAGAACACGATCGCACGTATCCATTTCCTGTGGTTGCTGTACAAATGACCACAGTGGGTGGCTTAGACAACAAAAACCACGTACTTATTCTCTCAGGTTTGGAGGCCGAGGTCCAAATTTCAGGTGTTGGCAGGGCCACCCTCCCTCGGGGTCCACTCTGTGCAGGTCTGGCGGCTCCCAGGGTTCCCGGGGCTATGTCCCCCCATCTCCACCTCCGCCTTCCCATGGCCTCTGCCTTGTCTCTTAGAAGGACACATGTCCTTGTATTTAGGGTCCCGCTTAATCCAGGGTGCTCTCATCTCGAGGTCCTGATTATATCAGCAAAGACCCTTAGGGCAGGAAGGTCCTGTCCACAGGTGGGAACAATTGGTCCCCGATACTTCCAGGGAGAGTGTCTGCTCCATGCGTGTAGTGACTCCTGTGGTCCTGCTTTATCGTCAGTTTCATGAGGGCTAGAGAAGGAGCATCACAATCACTGAATGTCTCCAATGCCATGGGCTCCTCCTGTAGGCATCCTAATGCATCAGCAGGTCATTCCTGACACTAATGGAAATTCTTTAATGAGCCCCTTTCCCAGTCCCATGACCCGGGTCTCCTTCGATCTTCTTGCAGGTGTGCACGTAGCCTCCCCCCCACCCCCTGTTTCCCTGGGAAGCGGGGTTCCCTACCTGAGCAGCTCTCAGGCCCCGCCCTCCTTTGCTTACCTGCAGAGCCTTCTGCCTTGAAGCCCTGTTCTCCCTGAGAGCAGGCTGAGAGTTTTTATCTCATACGCGGTTTTAATAACAAATGCGTCCTGAACTGAAGAGGGTCACTGAAGGGAAGGTGACAGTGGAGACCAAGCTGACAACCACGAAGGAGGAGGGAGCACACCTGTTTATTGACAGGGTCTGATGGGCTCCCTTATCAAGCTGGGAGCGCCCAGCTGTTCCTCACAGTCCACGCAGACCCCTCAGAGGCCAAGGCACTTCCCCGGGTCAGGGATGTTGCCTGAGTGACTCGGCTGGCTTCACGGGCACCCCACATGTGGTGCGATTCCTTAACACACAGAACATCCAAACCCAGTCTCCCTCCTCCTTGCCGAATTGCACATTTTAATTATGTGCCTCTTAGCGTAAGAGCTTTAAAAGGTGTGATTCAGCCCAGCTGGCATGGTGAGCGTCAGCCTATGAACCAGGAAGTCATGGTTCAATTCCCGGTCAGGGCACTTGCCTGGGTTGCAGGCTGGATCCCCAGTGGGAAGCGTGAAGAAGGCAGCCAATTAGTGATTCTCTCATCGTTGATGTTTCTATCTCTCTTTCTCCCCAAAATTTAAAAAATTAAAAAGGTGTGATTCAGGTGAATCTCTGCTTTGCTGGGCGTGGACCTCTGTTGAGCAGCTGAAACCCGGGGAAGCCAGTCTCTGTCTCTTCTCAGAGGTCCGACACCTCTGTCCCTCGTGTCCCTTGCAGTGCCGTGCAGGCCCAGGTGTTCTGTCCATGACTCGGCACAAGCTCATGGTGGGTGAGAGGCATGGAGTGAGGCTCACATGTGTCTGTACCCAGCGCTGGCAGCAATTATGTCTGTTTTCCTGTGATCCCAGGGTATCCACCCCAGCGGGGAGGCTGGAGCAGCCGCAGGGAGCAGGTCCCAGGTCCTGTCAGGCACCCCAGGATGTCCGCTGTCCCTGCTGCGTGCGTCTCTGTAGGTGGGGCTCTGCCTTGCTTTCAGGTCCCTGAGGCCTTTCCCGTTGAGTGACAGGTGCTTTCCTTGCTCATTGACTGAGAAGCTGGAAACAGAGGGAAACAATGAAAATATTAAATTTGCTCATGCATTTCTCGTCTAAATACAAATGCCTGAGGTTTTTCTCCCCAGTAGATGCATGTGAGCATGTTTACGCTCCACGCCCCCCCTCGCCCCGCCACACACACACACACACATGTGGTTGCTCCGTTCTCATGATATTTCCTAAGCAAATACCTCGGGCTTGGGCAGCCTATACAGATGCACAGAAACGTGAATTTGACCAGTTTGGATGAGGGATCTGGTGGCAGCCTGGCTTCGTTTATTTATTTGTTTATTAATTTGTTTATTTATTTGCAGGTGAGGATTGTAAACCAGCATCCGTTCAGTGTGATAAGAAGGGCAGGTTATCTGTGGGGAACCATGAAGGTTGTGAGTCATACTGCACAGGGGGTTGGCCTGAAGCACATGTAAAGGCTGAGAAAGGGCATCTTCATTTAAAGGAGGAGAAACATCCCTGGCCTTGAAGTGTACATTTCCCACGCCTTCTAGTTTCCATCATTTCTTTCTTCTTTTCATTGACAAATGGAGGTGATGTTCTCATCAGACGAGTCAGGTCAGGCATTAATGAAGCTAGATGTCCAGTTACCCTGGAAGGAAGCTGTGTCCCATGCTGGGTGGATTCCCTGGAAACGGCTCCCAAGAGAGGCTCAGGTGCGGTTGTTTTGTTGCACAAGTGGTGGTGGGTGAGCTGGGAAACCTTGAGGGGCATGAGAGGAGCCAGTTGGAGGGGAGAAGGGGGTGGGGAGGGCTATGTCCTCAGGTGATGCCCAGCATCCCTGTTCATCCTATATAATAAAAGGTTAATATGCAAATCGACTGAACCGTGAAATGACTGGTCACTATGACATGCGCACTGACCACCAGGGGGCAGATGATCAATGCAGAATCTGCCCCCTGGTGGTCAGTGCACTCCCACAGGGGGAGGGCCACTCAGCCAGAAGCCAGGCTCATGGCTCGCGAGTGCAGTGGCAGTGGCGGGAGTGGGCCTAAGCCATCATTCGGACATCCCCTAAGGGGTCCCGGACTGCAAGAGGGTGCAGGCCAGGCTGAGGGACGCTCCCCTCACCCCAGTGCACAAATGTTGTGCACCAGGCTTCTAGTAATATTATAAACTGTAATGTCTGGGAGAGACCTTAGAGATTGAAGGATTAGTTTCCCAAAACCCCATTTTATAGGTGAAGGCAGTGCCCAGACATCTAATTCCTTCCAAACAAGAAACAAAACAAAACAAAACAAACAAAAAAAAAAAAGAAAAAAACTGGAAGAACCAACCCAAACCAAACAAAATAGCTGCTATTAACTGAAAAATACACTGTGAGGAGAGTAGAAATAGTAATTTTTGAGTGTTCTTTCTTCATTCCAATGAATTCCTGTTTTAGTTCAGTTTTACTTGCTCATATGGGGGTTACCCAAACATAGAGTCATTTCTAGAAATTATACGTTTTAAAATCGTTTATTAGATCTCTTTCACATCAGGTTCTAATGTTTTTAATTTCTCTGACTTTCAGAACATTCTGACAAATCCTTCTACTCTGCACCTGCATGGAGACAGGGAGTTAGGCAATGGCTCCATGTCTGGGAAGCAGACCTGGAGGGCCTCGTGAGTCTCTCACAGTGCCCATTGCTGAGCAGGCTCACTCCTCCTTCCTGCCAAGGGCACCCTCGCCCAGAGGGCTCTCTGTTTGGGGAGCATCTTGGTCCGGCCAGGGAAGCCAGGGGTGCCAGACAGGAAGTGCGGGCAGGAGCACAGGGAAGAGGGTCCTCGCCCAGGAAGTGTGAGGACGAGGCACGCACCACCTGGTAGGAAGCTTCAGTCACCTCACGCAGGTTGCTGGGGATCCTGCATGGGACAGGGCCCAGCACTGGCTGGTCTCTCCAGCTGGCATTGGGCCCTCAATAGAGCTGGCACCATGGAGCTGAGCCCGGGCATGGCTCCACCCTTAGCAGCTCGATCAGTCCCCTAAGGCCTTGGTCAGTCCCCTCAGGTCATGGTCAGTCCCCTCAGGTCTTGGTCAGTCTGCAGGCACACTGGCTGAGGACAAGGAGGGGTGGCTGGGAAGACTGACTGCCTCAGGAGGGCCACCCGCTCCTGGTGCTGGCAGTTTCAGACCTTTATCCATTCTCTCTCTCTTTTTAAAATATATGTTATTGATTTCAGAGAGGAAGGGAGAGGAAGAGAGAGATAGAAACATCAATGATGAGAGAGAATCACTGATCAGCTGCCTCCTGGACACCCTCTACTGGGGATCAAGCCTGCAATCCAGGCATGTGTTCTGACCGGGAATAGAACCGTGACCTCCTGGTTCATAGGTTGATGCTCAACCACTGAGCCACGCTGGCCAGGGGTTTCTGAGTTGATTTTAGTACTTTGGAGTGAGGTAAGGGCCCAGTTTCATCCTTTTGCATATGGCTGCCCAGCTTTCTCAGCATCATCTAGTAAAGGACGACACCTCTGTCCCATGCCCTAGTCTGGGCGCCCTTGTCCAAGATCCGCTGACCATCTAACTGTGAATTTATTCCTGGTGTCTTTAGTCTGGTCCATTGGTCTGTATGTCTGTCTTTATGCCAGCACCATACTATTTTTTAAAAATTTTCATTGAATTTATTGGGGTAACATCCTAAATAATAAAAGGTTAATATGTAAATCGACTGAACGGTGGAACAACTGGTCACTATGACGTGCACTGACCACCAGGGGGCAGATGCTTAACACAGGAGCTGTCTCCTGGTGGTCAGTGTGCTCCCACAGGGGAGCACCACTCAGCCAGAAGCTGGGCTCACGGCTGGTGAGTGCAGCGGTGGTGGCGGGAGCCTCTCCCACTTCTGGGGCAGCACTAAGAATGTCCGACAGCTGGCTTAGGCCCGCTCCCCAGGAGCAGGCCTGAGCCATCATTCAGACATCCCCTGAGGGGTCCTGGACTGCAAAAGGGTGCAGGCCGGGCTGAGGGACCCCTCCCCCCACTCCCAAGTGCACAAATTTCATGCACCAGGCCTCTAGTTGGTTAATAAAATGATATAGGTTTCAGGTGTACAATTGGGTTACTGTAGCTTTGTAATCTATTTGGAAATCAGGAACTGTGATGCCTACAGTTGGTTGTTTTTTGCTTCCCAAGACTTTTTGGCTATTCAGTGTCTTTTGTGGTTCCAGCTGAATTTTAGAATTGTTTTTTCTATTACTGTAAAAAAATGCCATTGGGATTTTGCTAGGGATTGCATTGACTCTCTCCATAGCTTTGAGCTGTATGAACATTTTAACAATATTAATTCTTCCAATCCATGAATGTGGGGTATCTTTCCAATTGTTTTTTAATTTCTTTTATCAGTATTTTGTCAGTATTTCCAATTGTGTTCTTTAATTTCTTTTATCAGTATTTTGTGGTTTTCAGTGTGCAAGTCTTTCATTTCTTTAGTTAAACTGATTCCTAAATAATTTTATTCTTTTTGATGCTATTGCAAATGGAATAGTTTTTCTTTTCAGGTAGTTTGTTATTCGTGTGTAGAAAGATGACTGATTTTTGTATATTGACCTTGAGTTTTGCAACTTTACTGAATATATCTGATAAGAGTTATTTTCTAAATATATAAGGAACTTCTACATCTCAAGAGCAAAAATTAATAACTCTATTTTTAAAAATGGGTTAGGAACGTAACTAGACATTGCCCCAAAGAAGATGGACAAATGGCCAACAGGTGCATGAAAAGATGCTCAATGTCACTAATCATCAGGAAGCACAAATCAGAACCACAGGGATAGATCCCACCTCACACTTATTAGATTGGCTAATATATATAATATAATATAATATAATATAATATAATATAATATAATATATTATGTATATGTGTAATATATATTTAACATATGTATTGGACAGGATGTGGAGAAATTGGAACCCTTGTACTCTGCTGGTGGGAATGCAAAATGATGCAGCCACTATGGAAAACCTTATAGAGGTTCCTTAAAAATTAAAAACAGAACTACCATATAATCCTTAAATTCTACCATTACGTATTTATCTAAAAAAACTGAATTAGAATCCTGAGGAGATGCTAGCACTTGCCTGTTCATGCAGCATTATTCACAATAGCCTCTGTGTGGCAACAACCTCAATGTCTATTGACAGGTGAATGGGGAATGCGGTGTACACGTGATGAAACTTATTTAGCCTTTAAAAGGACGGAAATCCTCTCATGTGAAACAATCTGGGTGGACCTGGAGGACATCATGCTGAGTGAAACAAGCCAGCCACAGGAGGACACACATGCATGACTCCACTTTTATTAGATTCTAAAATCCTCAAATCCATAGATCAAAGACTGGAATCACACAGCCAGTCTCAGCTGTAAGCAGGTGCAAGAAAGCCCCACAGCAGGGTTCTGGAGGCAGACAGAGCCTCTGCTTCTGTCGGTTCCCAGCTCCCTGTCATGATGCCCTGACATCCTGCTGGCTACCAGGCAGGTGCCCAAAGGGCCTACGTCTGTCATCACAGAGCAGAGAGTGAAGGGTACATTTAGGCAGTAAGCTGATAGCTGGCCCACAGGCACATTGTGCTTTGGCATAAAAACAAGTTTGCAACCTCAACTTTAAATGGATCTAATTTTATCCAAATAGCACTGTGCTCTTTTATCATTTTCATCCATTTGTAAGTCACATGACCCAAGTCTTCAATAGTCAGAAATTTGGTGTCTTTTTCTTTTTATTTAAACTAGTATTTCCATTTCACTTCTAAATAACTTCGCTGCATTTTATTCATAATTTGTTCAGAGTTTGTTGTGAGTTGGAACTAAATATTTAAATTTCTTACTACCATATGGGAAGACATGGAATTTTAAGGAGTCTTGTTACTCAGTTCTCTTCATTTTTTTTCTGGCAAATGCCAAATATCTAAAAACTATTTTTAATACTTTCTCACCTGATGATTTGACTAGGTGCTTTTCAATTTGTTAAAACAAAGAACTGGAAATCACTCATTTTGTCAAAAAAATTGTAAATTAAGCATGAGAGCCATTCACTTTCTCAATTTCACTGAATTATACCAAAAAGGCTTTATGATCAACAGCAAATGGCTTCAATTTTACCTATTACTCTTCCACTTAGAACCTCCTATTCACAGATGGATGAAAGTGTGACAGAATCAACCCCACACAATTAGACATTGCATTACTTTTCTCATGAACTGGGAGCAGACACTTAAGCAGCCACGCCAGTGTTCAAGTTGCCATAAAAAGGCCAACAGATGGCCAAAGAAGACGCTTGAGAATTTTTATAAGTAGAAATAAATTGGCAATTTTACTTTATAGTTTTAAACATTAAGGTAATAATTGTGCACATGAAATCATTAGAACAGGATAATAACTGAGAAGGAGGACTTCTGTTGTAATGAAGGTGATTTTCTAATGTACAGACCCTTCCATCTCAGACTGCACTTTGGAAATACTATCGTGTGCTCAATGGTACATAAGGGGATGATCTGACACCCACAGGTTTGCACTTTGGTTCAGGTTTTTCAGAAATCTTGACCTTGTAGCTATCAGAGATAAAGTGTTTCTTTAGAAACTTATAAAAGCGTGTGGTCCCCCATCCGTATTAGGGCTGCCAGAAGAAAGGTAAGTTGACTGGAAGACAGATCAATCAATATTATCCAGTTGGAAGAACACAGAGAAAAAGAGAGTCAAGAAAAATGAGCAGAGCCTCCATGCTCCGAGCAACATATCAAAAGTCTGGCCTATGGGTGATGTCACGATATGTGGAATGTAAAGAACAAAATAAGCACACAAAACAGAAACATGCTCATAGATACAGAGCACAGACTGATGGTAGCTAGAGGGGAGGGGGTGGGGGCTGCGTGAAAGAGGTGAAGGAATTAAGAAGTAAAAAATTGGCAATTATAAAATAAAATAGAGCATAAGGAATGCAGTCAATAATAATGTAATAACCATGTATGGGGCCAGGTGGGTACTAGAATTACCAGGGGGTTCACTTTGTGAATGATGTAATTGTCTAGTCACGATGATGTACAGCCAAAATAAATATATAAAAAAGTCTGACATATGGGTAAAGTTCCAAAAATATGAGAAAATATTTGAAAAAGTAATAACATTTTTTCCCCTGAAATTTAATTATAACACATGAGCTTACAGATCTGAGATGCTTGGCAAACTCCAAGCAGAATAACTATAACTAGGCACAGCATAGTAAAGCTGTTGAAAACAAAAGATAATGAGGAAATCTTGGGAGCAACCAAAGAAAAGAAATATTACTTAGTTGATTACAAACAGTTGAACATGTGCAGATGATACCTGACTTCACCTCAGAAACAATGGAGGGAGAGGACGATGGAATGAACTTACTTAAAGTGCTGTAAAATAACCTGTTAATCCAGATTTCTCTCTCCAGCAAAACTTCTGTCAAACCTGAGGAAAAATAGAGGCATTTCTATGCAAATGAAAACAAAGAGAATTCAATACCAACAACTCTATGCCAATAAATTTGAAAGCAATGGACAAAGTCCTTGAAAAGTACAATTTATCAAAAGTGCCTTAGGAAGAAATATATCATACTAGTAGCCCTGCACATGAATCTGTGTGTCAGTAGCTCACTAGTAGCTCGCTGCCGCCCTCCAGTAGCTCTCCACCTGCTGCCCTGCCCTCTTGTAGCTCTCCCTGCCCCCCCACCCCCGTTCCCCCTCTCATAGCTGGCTGCCCTGCCCCCTCCTGTAGCTCTCTGCCCACTGCCCTGCCCTCCTGTAGCTCCTTCCACCCCCAACCCCCCTCATAGCTTGTTGCCCTGCCCCCTCCTATAGCTCTCCACCGCCCGCTTGTAGCTCACTGCCCCACCCTCCTGCTGATCCGTGATCCAGTCATTATGCAGTCGGTCATTAGGCTTCAAGGAGTAATGACCATTTGCATATTATATCTTTATTATATAGGATGAAGAGCTCTATAGTGATTTAAGAAATTTAATTTGCAATCAAAAGCCTTTATATAAAAGAAAGTCAGATTCAGATCACTTCACTGGTGAAGGCTATAAAACATTCAAGGAAGCAATAATCCCAATATTGTGAAAAGTCTTTCAGAAAACAGGGAGGAGGAGGTCAACCCAATCCCTTTTATGAGACCAGAACCTAACACCAAAACCAAACAAAAACATTACATAAAATTACAGATCAATGTCCTGATCACAGGCACAAAATCCAAAACAATACATTAGCAAGTCACATCTAGAATTATATTATAAAGACAATGCAGAGTGACAGCTGTCAGAGGGGAGGGGAGAGGTGGGGCTGGGCAAAAAAGGTGAAGGGATTAAGCAAAGAAAAAGAACAACTCATAGACAAAGACAGCATTGCAGTGATTACCAGAGGGAAAGGGGGGTGGGGCCAGTAGAAGAGGGTAAAGGGGAACAAATGGTGATAGAAGGAGACTATTGGTGGTGAACACACAATACAATCAATACACTGGTGATGTGTTATAGAATTATACACTTGAAATCTATGTAATTTTATTAAACAACTAGCGGCCTAGTGCACGAATTCGTGCACTAGTGGGGTCCCTCAGCCTGGCCTGTGGGATCAGGCCGAAACCGGCTCTCCAACATCTCCCTAAGGGTCCCGGATTGCAAGAGAGCACAGTCCAGGCCGAGGGATCCCACTGGTGCACGATTGGGGCCTGGGAGGGATGCAGGAGGTTGGTCAGCCAGGGAGGGACCATGGGAGGGCTGCAGGGCATGTCTGGCTCATTTTGCTTAGTCCTGATCGGCCGGACCTCAGCAGCAAGCTAACCTACCAGTTGGAGCATCTGTCCCCTGGTGGTCAGTGCATGTCATAGATAGCGGTTGAGTGGCCTTAGCATATAATTAGCATATTATGCTTTGATTGGTTGAATGGCCAACCGGTTGACCGGACACTTAGCATATTAAGCATTTATTATATAGGATGTCACCCCAATAAATTCAATAAAAAATTTAAAAATGCATTATAATCAAGTGTTTTTAGCACAGGAATGCAATACTGGTTCAACATTTGAAAATGATTTATGCAATTAGCCACACTGTCAGAATAAAGGAGGAAAAAATTCACCTGATCATATAAATAGAAAAATAGAAATAGGATTTGACAAAGTGCAACATCTAAGCATGACAAACACTCCCACACAACTAGGGAGAGAAGGCTGAGATCTGCCCACATGAGGGAAGGTGATATGGTTACTTGAAGTATTTCTGGACATTTCACAGATCTGCTTCACAGAGGAATACAGTCACCTTGACATTGAAGTCTTCTCTTACTACGCTATTCAAAGTAGGACCCATCCCACCTGGCTGGCATGGCTCAGTGGTTAAGTGTGGGCCCATGAACCAGGAGGTCAAGGTTCAATTCCTAGTCAGGGCACCTGCTGGGTTGTGGGCTTGATCCCCAGTGTGAGGCGTGCAGGAGGCAGCCAATCAATGATTCTCTTTCATCATTGATGTTTCTATCTCTCTCTCTCTCCCCTTTCCTCTCTAAAATCAATAAATATTCTATATAATAAAAGCCTAATATGCAAATTGACCAAACAGCGGAATTACCGGGGGGCAGAGCCAGTGAGCAGGCAGGGCCAGGCCAGCCAAGGCGGGTGTCAGTGGGCAGAGGGAGGAGATGGTGATGGGGCCAGAGCAGCAGCGATGGGGGGCGGGGCTGGCCACTTGCCAGCTGGTGCCGTCCCCTGATCCTACTCAGCCCACATATATAAGCCATCAGTCAGACATCCCCCAAGGGCTCCTGGTCTGCAAAAGTGTGCAGGCCAGGCTGAGGGACTGCCCCTGCCAAGTGCATGAATTTTCATGCACCAGGCTTCTAATATATATATATATATATATATATATATATATATATATATATATCCCATCCCCTATTATGGGCCCATGGCAACCCATATCCTACTTTTGTTTTCTCCAGAGCCCATATATACTATATATTCATATGGTGATTTATAAGCTCAAGCTAGAACATCTAAACCTTTTGAAGATAGGGACTTCATGCCATCCTCAGCTGGAGCCCTAAAAGACTGACTTAGAGTAGGTACTCAGTGAGAATTTGTTGAATGAATGAATGAGTGAATGAATGACTCTGTCCTAAATAAATTGAATTCCTGATTTAGTTGAAAATTCTTTGGTAATGACTGAGTCCTGGGAAAGGTGTGGGAAAGAGATTAGCTGGACACTGGGGGCAGATAGTGGGAAGGAACAAGAAATGTTGACAGCACAGATGTGCCAAATTTGTTGTAAACCAAAGAAGAAAGCAAGAGAAGAAAATCATAAAAAAATAAAGAGTGAATAATTTCTCAATTTGCATTGTGCAATTTTTAAATGAATAATGATAGTTCCTGTTTTTCTTGCCTCTACCAAGAAAAGAAAGGCAATCCAGAGAAAAAATAGCACAGAGAAATTAAAACAGAGGCAAGGACAAACACTGGGGAGAAGCAAAAAGAAGACAGATGGCCTTCATGGAGGCCAGTGCTCTGCTCAGATTTAGGAGCAAGGAACACTAGTGCCACCTATTCACACAGACTCCACACCACTTATCTGTTTGCAGAGAAGAGAAATGAGCTTGTGCTGCAAAATATGAATGTGAGTGAATACACCACTAAATATTTACAGCTGCAGAATAAAGCTGAGGAGAAAAGCTTATTTGTAGAATTTAAATATTTTATGCATTGCATTAAAAAAGGTTTTCTGTACCACAGTCCTGACAAAAATAGATAAAATAAAAGCATGCTCCCTCTCTTCCTCCCTCTATAGGAGACCTCCAGCCCAGATGATGCATCACAAATCTGAGGTGACTTTTAACGTCCTATCCAATCTCTACTTCTTTATTCATTTACTAGAGGCCTGGTGCACAAAATTCCCAGCTCAGCCCTGAACCTGCCCTCAAGCACGCACTCACTCACTCGGGTGTGCAGGTGATTAGGGCAAAGGCCCAGCATGTTTGCCCAATGCAATAGCACATCCCTGTATTTTACATTTGTGTTGTTTTGCCCTGACCGAAGGGAAAGCTTTGGAGGTGGACAAGGCCAAGTCAGGGTGTGTTACCATTAAACACACTTTACAAATCCTCTGTCTTCCCATTGTTTTCCTACAAAGTGGAAATGGCCTGGCCAGCATGGCTCAGTGGTTGAGCATCAACCTAGGAACCAGGAGGTTACAGTTTGATTCCCAGTCACGGCACATGCCTGGGTTGCAGGCTTAATCCCTAGTGTGGGGCATGCAGGAGGCAGCCCCTCAATGATTCTCTCTTGTCATTGATGTTTCTATCTCTCTCTCCCTCTCCCTTCCTCTCTGAAATCAATAACAATATATTTTAAAAAATAAAGTGGGTTTGGTTGTCTTTATCCAAGTAGAGCATGTGCTCGGGCTGTGGTGGGGGCCCATGGGCACATTGTGGTGGGTTTAGCTCTGCTCTGAGGGGATGGCTGGTGGCTGAGTGGAGAGCGCAGACAGGGCCCCGTCACCCGCAGTCCTCTGGGGTTCTTTCCTTTTGGACTCTTGCTGTGGAGCCCATGGATCAGGAACCCACGTGTCGGGAGCCCATGGACCAGCAGCCCATGGTTCAGGAGCCTACAGATCAGGAGCCCATGGGTCAGAAGCCCACAGGTCAGCAGCCTACAGATCAGGAGCCCACGGGTCGGGAGCCAACGGATCGGTACAGCACAATGACAGCACAGGACTGGGTGGCAGGCTGCTCAGGAGCAAATGCTATGTGATGGATCCTCAGCCTGAGGCTTCCAGCATCGCGATGAGTGTTTGTACCTTCACACATGCAGGCAGGCAAGTGAACAGGGGCTCCACACTCCTCTGCTTTCTTGAGTTGGGTTCCTTCCCGTGCCCCCAGTTTTTCAGTTCGTGCTGTGTCGGGTGCTGGGTCGGCTGCCACAGCTGTCCTCAGCTTTCTCCAGGAGTCCACAATCGTCCTGGAGGCGGTTCCCTCAGATGCCAGAGTGCCACCAGCCTCCCTGTCTGGGGAGGACTGCGCTTCGCTGCAACACGTGAAATACGAGGTTGGAAATCGGTCTGTTTCAGGCAGGGCTCTCGGTGAACCATTCCAGGTAGGGTTTCTCCCCGCGTGACTGCAGACACAGAAAACAGACGGTCCTCTGGCAGCGCACACTTCCAGACACCTGCTCATGAGGCGCCAGGATGGTGTAAGGCCTGGGTGGTTTCCCAGGATCAGTGAGCACCACTATCTCCTGGGTCGGGGGTCAGGGTGCTTTGAACACTCTCTTACCTGGCATTCACTTCAGATTTATGTGTTTAATTACAAAGCCCTGCTGGGGACAGTGCAGGCTGTATTCAGTCTTTAAAATCCCCAGCACACAGCTGATGAGTAATTATGTTTGGACCACAGGCTTAACCATGACTGAATGCCTGCGTTTAATGCACTCTCACCGGACATCACACTAAAATGTCAGTAAAAGGATGTTAGAAGGGCTTGAAATAGGAATTTTTAGGGGTGAAATAGGCAGATTTTGGGAATTTTTCGAATTGGGAGTCCATGGAAAAAAACAACACAGGGCTACAGAGTTGCAGAAGGGTACATTTCCATAAGGCAAGGGAAAAGCAGAAGCTATGTTTCCATGAGATAAGGGAACTGGGAGTAGCCAAAGGTCTATATTTACAAAATAAAGGAGGAAGAAAGCCCAGAGGGAACAGGACACGATGAGGGAGGAGGGCCTCACACGTCCCCTGTGAGGTTTGACCTTGGAGCTCAGAAGTTGCTGTAGTGACCAAATCAGAAGGGGATATCAAGGCACAAAGATCTGCAGCCTTTATAAAAGGGAAAAAGGGATTCAGTGAGACTCTTCCCCCTCCTCACACGGGAGTCTGTGCTGTGAGATTCTTTCCCCTCCCCATGTGGGAGTCTGTACTTCAAAAAATCTCCACCTTTGCTATACCACCTGCCATCCGTGGATTAATTCTTCGACACCGATGGACAAATAATACAGGGAAGCCATCCTGCCCTGGGGAATACCACATGCTCCAGTCCAAAAATCCTGCATCAGGTTAAAGCCACAAGGAAAAAGGAAGAGGAGATGAGAAAGAGCGATGCTAGTTTGGAACATTAAAAGTGGAAGAATGAGTGGTAATTAACTCAAAATGAGACATCAAACTCTAGGTGTGGGAAAAGCTGAGAAGTGGCTGTTTCCCAGGAGGACTGGCAACAGCAAGAGCCTCTGGAAAGGAGAAGGTCGGGGCTGAGAGCGAGAGCTGTGCTTGGAAATCTGCGTGTGCAGGAGGGTGCACCCATATCACAGCTGTCATCTGGGAAACGGGGGACTCTGGAACCTGCTGCAGCAGGAACCGGGGACAGGTGAGCTGGGGGACGGGGACTCAGGGCACAGTCATCTGTTCCTGCGAGGTGGCCCAGGGAGGAACGTGGGTGAACAGTGGGCACAGTTTCTGCCTCTGGTGGTGAGACTCACCTGGAGGGACCTCGCCACTGAGACTGAGACTGAGATTGCCCACTGGGGTTGCGGGGAGGGACTCATGTCCATTTTCGGTTTCATTCTCTTCAGTGGAAGCTCCCACATCAAATTATTTTATTTTGGGCCTGTTCTCTGGTGACTCTTAGAAACATCATAATAAATGTCTGACTTTTGTTTATATAAAAACATTCAAACCTGTAAAGAATTTTTGTGAGTTTATTTGAGCCAAACTGTCGAGAATTGCTGGGAAGCAGAAACTCAATGGATTGAGATAATGCTCTGGAGAATGGCGGGTTATATCTGTATTTACACACTAGAGGCCTGTTGCATGGATTCATGCACATTGAAAGGAAATTAATTGGAAGGTGGCTGGTAGGGTGGGACTGGGCGAGATGGGGTGGACATGCCCTGGAGCCAACCTCCCACAGTCCCTCCCTGGCCGGCCACACCTGGGGCGGTGCCGGGGCTCAAAGGGCATCTGCAGAGTGAGTGGGGTCCTTCTGGCAGGTGGGGTCTCTCTGGCTGGCCTGAGGGGATCAGGTCAAAACCAGCAGTCCAACATCCCCCGAGGGGTCCCGGAGTGGAGAGGGCACTCTTCAAAGTTGCTGTCACTCGGCAGCTCCTGCACTGAGAGTCTGCCCCCTGGTGGTCAGTGTGCATCATAGCACTGGCCAGTCGCTTAGGCTTTTATATATATAGATTGTAATCAAAAGAAGGGATGTAGGTGGGTTACATGAAATCCATTGGTGATAGACCAGAGAGGTGGGAGAAAGAAAGCGGGGAAACCCCTGGGATTGGATAAAAAGTAAAATGATAGACACATACTTAGGTGGGTGCAGGAACAATGAACATGATAACAATGAAGGAGTTTGTGGTATCTGTCCTGGTGCCCAGGCACATTATGTTGTGCCCCAAGGGGTCCAGAAAAAGGGAAGTTACAAGTTACTCAGACATTTCAAACGTTTGTTATTATAGACTAGAGGCCTGGTGCATGAAATCATGCACCAGTGGGGTTCCTCAGCCTGGCTTGCGGGAAAGGGCTGAAACTGGCTCTCTGATATCCCCTGAGGGGTCCCGGATTGTAAGAGGGTGCAAGCCAGGCTGAGGGTCCCTACTGGTGCATGATTGGGGCTGGTGAGAGACACAGGAGGTTGACCAGCCAGGGAGAAACTGCAGGAGGGCTCCAGGGCGTGTCTGGCCCATATCGCTCAGTCCCGATCAGCAGGACCCCAGCAGCAAGCTACTGGTTGGAGCATCTGCCCCCTGGTGGTCAGTGCACATCATAGCAAGCAGTTGAGTGGCCTTAGCATATCATTAGCATATTATGCTTTGATTGGTTGAACAGCTGACCGATCAACTGGACACTTAGCATGTTAGGCTTTTATTATATAGGAAGGATGCAAAAGGATAGTTAGGCTCAGTTAAGGTAAAGGTTGACCTTGTCAGTGTAGATACTGGCCTAGGATAGGCCCATCATAACTGCTTTTAGTTAAAGTTTAATTTCAGACCATCCTTTGTGGTTATTTTAGGTCTCTGAGTTTGCAAGACCACCATGCAGGCCTCCCCTGAGCTTGTCAGGTCAGGATGTGGCCCCTTTCGTCCACACTTTTCAAATGCATCCCCAGATACTAAGGGTTCAGATCTTAGTTCCATAAAGTCACCTGAGCCTGGTTGTTAGGGGCAAGAATAGAATATTGAGGACTGGCTATGGTTATGGGAAATGTTAATCATGCTCTGCTAACCATGATTGCCTTGTCCTGGTTAAAGAAAGGCCATTCTGACCTGCCTGGGAGTTGTAGCCCCCAGGACCTGGGAGTCAACCTTGGACCTGGGTGTCAACCTTGGAACCATTCTCATTCAGGAACTGCCTATCATCATGGAAAGATTAACAACCTTGTTGCCCAAACAATGGAGTCCCACCCCAGCCTCCTAGTTCCCCATGTAATCCTTGTCCTGCCCTATATAAGCAGCTGGCTTATGGGGGCGGGGTGCAGAGCAGATGTTTGTGGGTGACCTGCTGCTCGCCCCCTGCTGCTGGCAGGATTGGAATAAACACTCATATATGATTCAATCCTGTCTCTGTTGAATTGGCTCAGGTAGTGACAGGCAACCGGACCCCTTGGTCGTCTGGTTCCGTGGTCCCTGGGATGCTGCCCGGTAACTCCACAGCCGTCTTCCTACGAGACCCCAGCCGTCCCTAGATGCGTGGGTGAAGCAGGTGGTGGGGTGTGACGTGTGTGCAGTCAGTTTTCTGGAGCTCAGGCTCTCTCTCTGTTTCCAACCCTGGAGCAGACACGCTGTCCTGCGCCTCACCCCTCGGCCCACCTGTGGCCCAGGGCCACTGCGGAATGTTCTCACCTCACCGACCCCTGTGCCTCCAGCATCTGCCGTGTCCCTTGGCCTTTTCTGGAGCTTTGGGAGCTCACCGCGTCCCCACGCTGACAGCCTGCAGGTGCAGCGCCTCAGCCAGGAGGGTCAACGCTGACAGATAAACGTGCCAGCTCCAGACCACCCAAGGGCCCACCAGCCCTGGCCCGCACAGCTCATCCCGGGGCCGCATATGGGACTCGGTGTCGGTTGCCATTGGTAACCAGCTCAGTGACATGCGTCATGAGCTTTCATCCCTCCCCTATGACAGGGGGAGTGGAACTCCTTCCTGAGACCCCTCCCATGTCAGCCACCTGCGCAAGGGCCTTGTCTCAAGCTCAACGTGGACTCAGTTCTTTTGTTGTTGTTGTTTTGTTAATCCTCCCGAGGATATTTTCCCATTGGTTTTTAGAGAGAGTGGAAGAGAGGGAAAGACAGAGAAACATCGGTGTGAGAGAGACACATCGATTGGCTGTCTCCTGCATGCGCCTCAACCAGAACCCGGGCCCAGGCCAAGAGGAGCCTGCAACCTAGGTACATGCCCTTGACTGGAGTTGAACCCAGGACCCTTTGGACCACAGGCTGACGCTCTATCCACTGAGCAACACTGGCTAGGGCAACATTACCTCAGTTCTGACGTAGGCAACGCCCACACTGATACTTCCCTGTGACTCACGGAAGGAAACCCTACCAGTCACCCCCTCCCTCTCCCCTCCTGCCACCCCCCACACACACTCCCTGCAGAGAAGGGAGAAATCAGGTGTTTAGAATCATGCGAATCTCTGGGCATAGGTTTTCATTTGACTCCTCTGCCTCACGACCGGATAGAACATGATCAGCAGCCTTTATGGAGATAAAACTCTCTTACATTTGGCTGTTGGTTCACAATACAACAGGGATTTCAGTAGCGAGCACTTTGTGTTCCTGGAAATGCTGGTCGTTAAAATGAAATAGAACCGCCAAAGAGAGGAGTTAGAGGCCTGCGGACAGGTTCTGGAGGGGAGGGCCGCCCCCTTCCTTTTCCCTGGGAAACCCTGGTGGTCTGGCCTGGTCCTTGCGCTGGCGCTGACCGGGCAGTGTGGGCAGTGTGGGCCCAGAGAGCCAGCGGATGAAAAGGCGTCTGTCGAACATCCATTTCCCAGCTTTTTGCTGTTTTCTGTGTTTCATCCGGACCTTGGAGCCTGGAACTGGCCCTGTTTCTCTCTGATGTACACATTGGCAGACCCCTCAGCAGAAGACATTTCACATTTTATGGCTGCGTTTTTCTGAATCTGCTCTCTTTCTGCCCAGGAGAGACAGTCGATCATCCCGACCGACCAGCGCACACAGCTGTCCTCACGCTCCCTCAGGGGGAGCACAGGCCCCCAGAGAGACCGTCAAGGGGGAGATCTGTGTCTGTCTCATCAAAAGTTCCCACTTGTAATTAAAACCATCCCCATTTTTGCGGCATAGCTAATACAGGGGGTACACAGGACTTCTTTCAAAGGCAACCGGGAGTATAGCTGTTTTGTGTCTGCTCGAAGATACCGTGTGTGCACATACATGTATTTACATGTAGTATATGACATATGAGCTATACATGATATGTAACCATAATATATCCAAATAGAACCAGTAACAGCAGCTCATTATGGGTACTGTTCTGCCTGCTTACACCTCGCTTTTTCGCCGGGAATCCAGGAGATTTTCCCATGCGAAAATGTATAATAGGATCAGCATTTTAAATGTCTGCCTGGTACCCGTTTTAGGAACACGTCATCAATTATTTAGCCAGCACTCGGGCAGGGGGTTGGTTGAGGCCTTGGCATTTTTTTTCAACCTTTGCTGATACCGACTGTGCAGCAATAACTATCCCCCACGTGCCCTTTCCTCTGGCGCCCCAGTCCGCAGGGCGCATGCCTTGCACATTGCGAAACAAAGGGCCTGGAGTTCATCATTAGTTTCACGAATTTGCACCCTGACAGGTTGAGTTCCAGGGAGTCTCTTGCCCGTGAGTGGCTTTGCTTTTCAACAATCTCTGAGAGCAGAGCCAGGCCATCGGAGGCGCGCTCTCCTGCTCCTGCGGTTTCTCTCATCACGAAGCTGGTTGACAGTCGGCGGATCGCCTTTGCTGGGAATGGCCTCTTTCTTTCCTGCTCATTTTCTGTTATCGGGTTATTGTTTTATTGATTGATAACATTCTTATGTCTAAGGCGTTAGTCCTCTGTGATTGATATACGTTGTAACTTTTATTTCCTATTTGCCACTTACCTTTTGATTTTTATGGCTTTTTCACTACATGTAGAAAATTTAAATTTTCATGCCATTAAATGTTTCATTTCTTTTATGGTTTCTGAGTTTCTCAATGCTCTCAGAAAGGCGTCCCTTTTCTGAGATTATAAATCTATTTATTTTATGTTTCCTTTTAGTACGTTTAGAGTATCTTTATGTTTAAGTCTTTGACTTTTGGGAATTTATTTTGTATAAGACATGAGTTAGAAATAAATCTATTTTCTTGCATGTATCTGTTAAGTTTCCTGAAAAACCTTTGTTAAATAATCCATCTTCCCCACACTCATTTGAAATACTATTTTCATCATACTGCTTTCTGTATGTATTAGAGTCCAATTCTGAATTTTGTCACCTCTGTTCTGTGGACCTGTTTTTCTAGTCATGCATAAATATCCCATACTATTAATTAATCTAATTTTATAAACTATTTGAATATCTGATCAGCCAGTCTCCTCTCTCCCCTATTGTTAGCATTATCCCAGTTGTTGTTGCATGTTGATTTTGCATATTTAGAGTCTGCTTTGATTTTTTAAAAGTGTCATTTCTGTTGGGGCTGCATGACGATTGCCGATTCATTCAGTGACTGACATCTTTGTGTGATCAAGGGTCCAACATGGCGTGGCCGTCCATGTTTTCCGTCTCCCCTGTCCTCTGGTAACATTGACAAGTTATCATTTTATCCAGAGCTCACATATTTCTTAAATTCATTTCTAGGTATTTTACCATTTTGGTAAAGTATTATAAGTGACATTTTCTTCCACTAGCTTTTTAATTTGTTGTTTGCCTCTATGAAGACTGATTTATGGTAACTAATTTCATACTCAGCCATCGATCAGAATGATTTCTCTCAAAACTGTAGTTTTTCTGTTGATTTCATTGCCCTTTCCCAGCAAATAACTATATTCTCTACAAATAATGATAATTCTACATTCCCCAGCCCCCTCATCCAGCTGTGTCCCATGCGCTTCTTTCCTAAAATTTGTTGGCCAGTCCTACTGGGATAAAGTTAAAAATCTGAGATCCAAGAATCTCTATTTTATTTATTTAATTGTTTTTCATTCAATGAGAGTTTCTTTCCATTTCATTTTGCTTAATATTTTTTTTTCTTCAAAAGCTTCCATTATGCACTTTCGGTGAATAGTTCAGAAATAGTCTTGTAAAGTAATATACTTTAGTTTTTTAGCAGTTTTATGTTTAGAGAAACAGTTAGTGAGACTACAAAGCCATTGCAATTTCTTACTGCTTTTTGGAAGTGTCTGTTTTTTCATGATGCATGTAGTTCTGCTCTCATTGTCTGTAATATTGCCTGTTTTCTTCCCATTCTCCCGGGCTCTGACGAGTCACAGCTCCATCCCTTGCCATGTCCTGCATCATCCCTGAAGATATGGGCCTTGTTTTCTTGGTGTCACTGTGTCATAAATTTATATAAACCTGGGGCTCTATCTTGGACCACAGTATTCATTAGTAACATGGAAGCATTTTGGGGGGAATGTATTTGTTTGGATTTTGCTCCTGTTTTTCTTCTCTATTCTTTTTGTGAGAATAAACAAATCATCTGTCAAAGAGCAGTTTAGACAGCTGCCATTTTTGACTGTGTGATTTGGCAGCCACCATGTGGGCCACATGGCTTGCAGCTCCCCTGGGGGCCACCATCTGAAGCAACAAAGGCCAACCCCTCCCTTGGAATTAGCCAATCGGGAAAGACTGTGCACCTGAACTCCAATCAAGAGCAAGGGACAGGTCACATGCTTCAGGGATTATAAACCCGAGCAGCCCACCTGCTCAGTGTGCACCCAATTCCAGACCATGTGTGCACCCCCCTACGTAGAAGTAAAGATGTTTGCCTTGCTGCCTGGCTTCCGAGTATGTTTTGTGTTCTGCCAGGACCCCTGAATTTGGGGGCTCACCTTATTTCTAACAATTTGGGGGCACGTCCAGGATACTGTCTATCACTACAGGGAAATTGGACCCCTCTCCTGAGGAGGTGCAACCCACTGCCAAGTTGTGGTGGCCTTGGTGAGGAGGGACAGCTATTACCTCTGGGCCGACTATGAGCTCAGGATCGAGAGTCAATCAGCAACACAGGAAGGGCCCAAGCAAGACCCGCGGCAATTAGGTGACCTCGTGCATGAGCCAAGGTAGGAAATGGACTGAATACTACTTTGGTGATTAGGTGTCCTCGGAGGTCGGGCATATGTGACTGGGATGTGTCTTGGACATACAGCAAGTGCAGAGTTCTGATCTGTGGTTCCATTTTCCTGCAAGGGAAGTGGCCAGAGAGGGACAAAGCAGATCTCGGGGTGTACGAGAAACCTCCAACATGGGCGGTTGAGTACATAATTACAGGGACCTGCTGAGGATGGGAAACAGAAATTCTAGGCCTAGGCAATACATTCCCCTGAAATAGTCCATTAGGAGAATGCTGATGTTCGGAGGAGGCAAGTTCCCGAACCAGGGGCAGAGACATTGCTCTTGATGTAAACTTTTAGTGTTGTGCATGCCTATATGAGAGTGTTTGTTGATGTTTTATGTATCTTTGTTTTTTGTTTTGTTTTGTTTTGTTTAATTTGTTTAAAGATGGGGCAAGTCCTGCTTAGGGGAAGCCCAGTTGTGTGTGGTGAGGCTGAACACATGACAGAGATTGCAGCAAAGTCCAAGCAGCTTCCAAGAATCCTTATTCTTGGGGATCATCTTGCTCTTTCTATCAGGGTGTTGGCCCGCCAGAAACACTCAGCTTAGAGATTTCTATCTGTATGTCTGTGATGCAATTTTGGCTAACTTTTAGGGACTTTAATTTGCTCTTCCCCGATTTATGATTTTGCTGTGCTGAGTTAAAATTTTAAGATTCTAAGGTTAATTTAAAAGTGTAAAATTTGTATAGGTTGCAACCCAGGGAAGTTTAAAACAAAGGCCAGCTAATTCCAAGCCTAACAAGCCATTATCTTCCCCACCTGAGGCAAAGCAGGAAGGGAAGGAAAAAAGCCCAAGGTTTCCAAGTGGCAGAATGGGAGGTGGTACTTGCCAACTCGGCAGGACAGAGAAATTTGCAAAACCCCACTCAGGATCATATCCATTAAACATCCAGTTGTCAGCATCGGTATTAACTGGGAAGGGACCAGACCAGGACAGGATGGAAGCAGGTGGCCCGCACCTGCTTGTGACGTCACAAACCCATGCAGGCCAGCCGAGGCGGAACTAAGGCTGACCTTGGGGGCATGGCAGAAAGAGAATGGGTGGTTCTTGAATGAGGATGGACTGCATTCCAAGGCTGGTCCTGGAGGCATATGACTCCCAGCCAGATTAGCATGTCTTTTCTTTGAACAGAAAGGGCAATCTTGGTTATTGGTAATAATGAAAGTCTAGTCCAGCCGTGGGCAAACTATGGCCCGCGGGCCGGATCCGGCCCGTTCGGCTGTTCTATCCGGCCCGCAGAGCCGAAAGAGTGGAGGGTTCTCTTGCTCTCCCCTCCGCTCCTTTACTTTGAATTTATATTAGTTCACACAAACACTCCATCCATGCTTTTGTTCCGGCCCTCTGGTCCAGTTTAAGAACCCATTGTGGCCCTCGAGTCAAAAAGTTTGCCCACCCCTGGCCTAAAGCAAACTCCCCCAACCTGAATGTAGTGGATTAATTATATTTTCTAGAACCAGCAAAGGCTTGTTAACTACATTCGAGATGCAGTTAAAGGTACAGCTGAACAGCTAGATGCCAGCAGCAGGATGCCTGGGAGAACAGGTTGATCTTGGATACAATTCTGACAGAAGAATGAGGAATATGTGCAATGTTGGGGACCATTGCTGTACATTCATCCCTGACAACACAGCACATGGACCGTCACTGAGCCTAAGGCATTGGCAGCTTCAGTGACGAGTAAGCTGGAGTCTGGGACCTAGGGTCCTTTCTCAGATTCCCTAGAGCAGTGGTCGGCAAACTCATTAGTCAACAGAGCCAAATATCAACAGTACAATGATTGAAATTTCTTTTGAGAGCCAAATTTTTTAAACTTAAACTTCTTCTAATGCCACTTCTTTAAAATAGACTTGCCCAGGCCGTGGTATTTTATGGAAGAGCCACACTCAAGGGGCCAAAGAGCTGCATGTGGCTTGCGAGCCGCAGTTTGCCAACCACTGTCCTAGACACTGCAGAGCTGGAAAGTCAATGAATGTCAGCCCAGTTTGAAGAAAAGAGTTTAAATAAAGAAAAGGGGGGAATTGTGAGAATAAACAAGTCATCTTTTCTGTCAAAGAGCGGTTTAGACATCCGCCACTTTGGACTGCGTGACTTGACAGCCGCCATGTTGGCTGCATGGCTTGCAGCTCCCCTGGGGGCCACCATCTTGAAACAGCAAAGGCCAACCCTTCCCTTGGAATTAGCCAATCACGAAAGACTGTGCACCTGAGCTCCAATCAAGAGCAAAGGACAGGTCATGTGCATCAGGGGTTATAAAGCCAGGCAGACAACCTGCTCAGTGTGTGTGCTTCCAGACCATGTATGTGCACCCTTCTACATAGAAGTAAAGATGTTTGCCTTGCTGCCTGGCTCCTGAGTATGTTTTGTGTTCTACCAGGACCCCTGAATTTGGGGGCTCGCCTTATTTCTAACATTTTAATCTTCATATAGGATCTACTCTGGTTTCTTTTTAAGTACTATGCTCTTTTGAGCAGGATAAAGTTTTCCTATATCAATTATTGGTAAAATATCTGTGTGCAGAGGGGCCTGGCCATGCTCCCTGGGGCAGGGATGCACCCATGATGTGTGATAGGCTTGTCAGTGAATTCAGTTCACCTCTACTTCTCAGCTTGTAACCGAACAACCAATGGGTCCGAGCTGCCTGTCACTACCTGAGCCAATTCAGCAGAGACAGGGTTGAATCCTATGTGAGTGCTTATTCCAATTCTGCTGGCAGCAGGGAGAGCAGCAGGTCACCCACAGACATTTGCTTTGCAGCCCCCCATATGCCAGCTGCTTATATTGGGTCAAAGGACAAAGATTACTTGGGGAAGTAGGCAAAAGGGTACACCAAAGGGGCAGTTTACAGGTAATGGGGGCTGGGGATTTGCAAAGGCCTGTGGGTATGCAAAGCTGGGGATCTTTCTTCTGGTTTTGGATGATTTCTAAGGGAATGTGAGAGGAGATGATCTTTTTAATGTGTTATTTTAAAATGAAAAATGGGGACGGTTTTTGAAATTCAGGTTTTAGTATCTACGAAGTCTGATTTCATTCTGTCTTTCAGTTTTGCGTTTTGACTGGAATCACCTGTTCAGGACTGGTGTCTGGCAACGTGGCAAACGTGAAGATGTGCCTTTGGAGAGAGGTGCTGGGACACCTTGGGCACAGAGCTGGAGTCGGGAAGACGTGTGATACCCAGGAACAGACTATAGGGGTTTCCTATATTGCTCTCCTTCTAGGAGGAAGCTCGAACTTCGATGTGTGAGTGATTTATTTGATGACAGTAGTTTTATAATTTTGTACTGTTTTATAATATTCAATAATAGGTCTGTTCAGAGCTGTGCAAACAAGAATAAAAAGTAATGGGCCTTTGCCTGGCCAGCATGGCTCAGTGGTTGAGTGTCGATCTATGAACCAGGATGTCAGGGTTCCATTCCCAGTTAGGACACATGCCCGGGTTGTGGGCTTGATCCTCTGTAGGGGGCATGCAGGAGACAGCCAATCAACGAATCTCTCTCATCATTGATGTTTCTATCTCTCTCTCTCTCTCCCTTCTCTCTCTGAAATCAATAAAAAATTTTTTTTTTTAAAGTAATGGGCCTTTCTTCAGTTAAACAAAAACCGGGATAGCGACTATGAAATCACTGTTTAATAATGTTAAATGCAATTGCCAGTGTCTTCAGGGCAAGGTCACATGTTATCCGGTAATATTCTGATGAAGTTACCAGATTAATTTGTTATTTTGTTCTCTCCTTCATGGCTCTCTAAAGTAATCAGTAAACAGGATGTTCTTTTCAGGAGGCAGATGAAGTCCCCAAGAGGCTTTGTTCAGGCCTGTCAACCTGTCCATTCCAGGGGAGTCTGAATGATTCTGGGTTTAGTTCTAGAGTCAAGTCCTTGGCACATTTGATGTCGCAGGGATACGTTTTGCCTCAATTTCTGCTCGTTTGGTCTCACTGTCTGATCTTATTAAATGTGTAAAATCAGCTTCTTGGTGGCTGAGGCTTTTTAAAACTAACCTAAAATATATTTGATAGAAGTATTTGCTAGGAATTAGTTGGTCAGTGTAAGCACAGCATTCCATACATATTAACTGATGAAGATAAATCCTCTCACTTCAAAGAATTCCCCCATTCGTTATTGACCATTTGACTTCCAACACTGTGTGCTGAGATCAGTGGAACAGAAGTAAACATTTATCGTGATGAGAAATTAGTTAGTATTTGTTTTTCATTCCATCTGGACGAGAAGGAAATTGCAAAATACATGGCACGCTTCCGTCCAAGGCGCTAGTGGTTGTCTACAAGGGCAGGGATCCCTGATAACGGAAGGAGCCTGGGCTGTGACCCCTCCACACTCATGTCCCGGCCCCAGCCCTGCCTCCCTGCTTCCTGGGACTGTGACCTCCTCGGGACACTTACCCTGGGAGGCTCCGCACCCTTGAATGAGTGAGAACAGCACCTGTTAACAGTATTCCCCGGAAAGGGGAAACCTCAGACCACCCCGAATGAAAACAAGGTTTGGGAAGGGGAGCAAGCCCAACAGCCACCACGGGATATCCAAAGTCACTGACACAGCCCCGCAGGGCCTCGCAGCCGTCCAGTTCCATCTGTCTTCACCATTTTATCTTATTTCTCTTGGGCCAAACCTTTGCTGAAAAAAGAGATGATAGCTGGAAAGCTCAACAGTGCAAAACAACAATGAATTAAAATGAAGAGAAAGGGCCACGGAGGCCCGGGTCCCAGATGGACCACTGAGCGCCTCACCCGCCACGTGGGACAGCAGGAGTCGCTATTTTTTCCTGTGGTTTATTGCATGCAGGAGCAAAAAGTCATATTTACTTGTCTATTTGTTCTCCACAAAATTGGGACTGTCTTTCATTGTACTGCAAGTTTAAGAGGCTCTTGTCGTAAAAGGAGGAATTCGATTCCCAGCCTCCCAAAATAGTCTCCAATTGTAGCCATGGGGACGGACTTTGCTGTTTGAGTGTGGGCACCAGGAGCAGGCTCTTAGGTCCCGGCAGCCTGGCACCGCGGGGCCAGGGGAAGCGTTCCAGCAGGTAGACACCTGCTTGGCCCACAGTCTGACATGCCTGGGGGACGCACCCGGCTCGGCTCAGCCACGTTAAAAACTTTGACTTGTAAAAGGGTCTGCTCCTGAAGATGCAGGCACAGCGCGGGATAACCATCATGAAAGGTGACATTCCAAGACACAAGAGAAAGAGCGATTCAGGCAAAATGAATAGCTCTCTCTCGCACGTTCCAGGAGACCACCTGGGTGTGAATGGTGTTGAAGGTGCTCCCCAGGGGGTCAGGGTCAGTGTTGGAACAGAGGACATCCAGGTTCTGTGTTCCAGCAGCAGAAGAAGTGGGGGCAGTGCCACTCGGTCCCTTTTTATTTGGAAATGGTGACTGTGTCCGCCAAGTGTGAGCTGGAATGTTCCCCAGGATTCAAAACAAAAGGCCAAACAGTGCCCTTTAGCTCCTGCTGGAAAGGGAGAGGGATTCATGACTCTTCAGGTTTCTGAACAGGGGTCCCTTCCTCCCCGCCCCCCCCCCCAAGACCTCCTGCAGCATCTGCAGATCCGCCCTGGGGGCTGGGGGCTACATTTGCCTTAGAAACAAAAGCTTGTCTATTTATTTGGACCTTCTTAGGATCTGAGTTCTGTGTTCAATTGATGTGCTGTAGATCCCTTCTTTCTGGGTGTGGCCTGTCTTGTTATTCTCTTAATGGTTTTTAAAAAAATATATTTTATTGCTTTCAGAGAGGAACAGAGAGGGTGAGAGAGACAGAAACATCAATGATGAGAGAGACTCATGGATCGGCTGCCTCCTGCACGCCCCCCACTGGGGATCGAGCCTGCAACCTGAGCATGTGCCCTGACCGAGAATCGAACCGTGACCTCCTGGTTCATAGGTTGATGCTCAGCCACTGAGCCACGCCGCCGGGCAATGGTATTTTTGATGAACAGGGTTCTCAATTAAAAAAAATTCTCAGTTTTAATGATGTTGATCTTTTCTCTGTGGTGCATGCCGTTTCATGTGCTGGTGGAGCAATCGTCGCCTCCTTCAAGCAAAGAACAAGAGAATGCCGATGGGAGCTCATTGGAAGTGTGATTCTATCGTGTACATTACATACAAATCCAGCGCAGTGTCATGCAACCAATCCTATTGGCACTACAACATGCCAAGTTTGTGAGGAAGACATGATTGAGGCAATGAGTCATACATCCGATGGGTTTACTGACAACAATACATACACACTTATTAAGCGCCTAGTATATATAGAGGACTCAGATTTCTTGTAAAACATTCCACGCTGAGGCTGACCCGAGTCATAGAGAGTTTTTGTATATGGCGACTGAAAATCTACTTTTTGGAGTCTTCTCATCAGTGGTCCAGGGCTCCCCCGAGATCCTGCATACGGTGCCCGGCCTTTCCCTCCACACCAGTGCCCAGTGCTGGGAGAGAGCTCTCATCTTGCTGGAAGACCTCGTATATAAAAGGCGTCGTGTGCTGAGGGAGGAGAGGGCCCTTGGACTTGAGGTGGCAGCGGCAGGGAGCAGGCAGCGGCCCCGGAATGTAGATCTGCAGTTAGAGGTGATGTCGGTCCACCCAGAACTCTGGGCTCACCCGCCTCACCTGGGGGTGTTTGGAGAAACCGTTCATGGGGATTTCCACTTGCAAGTCAGGACCAAAGAGGCACTGGAGAAATTAGGACGGTGAGATGATCGAACTCAGATGGGGGAGCTAAAGACAGGAGCATCAGTGCCTACAGAGGCCCGGGGAGGCAAGGCCTGACAAAGGTCTTGGTAGCTGTTGATTTTTAATTAATTGGTGCAGGTATACAATTATAGTAAAGTGAAAGGATTCAAAATCATACATCAGGGGATTCATGATAAACTAGTATAGTTAGTGTGGGTAAATTAACTTTCTTTTTTTAAAAAAAATATATTTTTATTGATTTCAGAGAGAAAGGGAGAGGGAGAGAGATAGAAACGTCAATGATGAGAGAGAATTATTGATCGGCTGCCTCCTGCATGTCCCACACCAGGGATAGAGCCTGCAACCCGGGTATGTGAACTGACCAGGAATCGAACCACGACCTCCTGGCTCATAGGTGTGGGAGCCCAGCTCCTTCTCTGCTAGGGTTGTGTCCCCATGGACACCGGGCATTGGAAAGAGATACAAGCAGTTGTGGGCATATAAGAGAGATTTTATTGCAGACCAAGTAGCCATTGCTAACAAGGAGCCATTAGATAAAACAGTTTTTCAAAGTAGCCTCACAAAACAGCCTCACATCTGCTGGTTAATAGTGCATTTAAAATATATATAAAATTGATGTCAGAGAGGGAGGGAGAGGGAGAGAGAGATAGAAACATCAGTGATGAGAGAGAATCATTGATCAGCTGCCTTCTGCATGCCCCCTACTGGGGATCGAGCCTGCAACATGGGCATGTGCCCTTCACTGGAATCAAACCCGGGACCCTTCAGTATGCAGGCCGACGCTCTACCCACTGAGCCAAATCAGCTGGGGCAAAATCAGTTAGACAAAAGAGGTTTTTTGCCAAATGGTGGTATCAATATTTGGGTTATAAAAGGTACGCCTGCACATTGCGTACAGTAAAGCTGTTGTGTCCTTGCCTTCACGTATGCACATGGCACATTGGCTTTGACCATCCAGCATACTCTGATTAGGGTTCCCATAACAGCTCAACACTCAACCACTGAGCCACGCTGGCTGGGAAAACTAATGTTCCTTTTTGATGGCAATGGGGAAGTGTTGGAAGTTGGAGTATCTGACAGTGATGATGGGAAGCTGTGAGCTCACTGGGAAGAGAGGGAACGTTGAGATCTGTTCTTATGTTGAGAAATGTGTGCTTAGACACTGGGAAAGTGCTGCATACATTCTAGAAAAAGGTTGGCAGCAATGAGGTGTGTTTTCTGTGCATTTGAGGGTGCTGACTACTCCATGGAAAGTTGCCAAGTTACATGTTGCCGGTTACGTGGGTGGTTGAACGTAGAAACCGGAGCTGACGTCCCCGTGTTTCTGATTATTTAGACCACACTTTGCTGCCCTTGGAGATCGTGAGGCCTGGCCGGAAGCTCCCTGAAGTGTCCTGTGGACCTTCTGAAAACAGGTAAATAAACCACAAGGTATCCCAGGTAATCCAAAGGGAGAGGTTTAAGAAAATGTGGAAGGTATGGTTTTTAGGACCCAGAAAGAGCAGAACGTAGTCTTGGCAAAAAACATTTTAAATCAGAAAATAATGGAAAGCAAGGGAAAAATGAGATAAAGGAAGAGCTACAGAGACAAGTAAATATGGGTTAAAAGGGGAGGAAACCAAATTAACATTTAATAGTCTCAATCTCCTTGTAGAGTAAGGAGACTTGAAAGTTGAGAATGAAAAAGCAACTCAGTTGTAGTTTTTTAAAATTTAAATTCTTTATTGTTTAAAGTATTACATAAGTCTCCTTTTCCCCCATTGACCTCTCCTCCAAGATGTTTCTGAACACACTCTTTATGAAGAAACTAGAGGCCTGGTGAACGAAATTCGTGCATGGGGGCGGTGGGGTGGTCCCTCAGCCCAGGCTGCACCCTCTCCAATCTGGGACCCCTCAGGGGATGTCCGACTGCTGGTTAAGGGATCGGGCCTAAACTGGCAGTCGGATATCCCTCTCACAATCCGGGACCGCTGGCTCCTAACCACTCACCTGCCTGCCTGCCTGATCACCCCTAACCACTCTGCCTGCAGGCCTGATCACCCCCAACTGCCCCCGCTTCCAGCCTGATCACCCCTAACTGCTCCCCCCACTGGCCTGCTCACCCCTAACTGCCCCCCCTGCCAGCCTGCTTGCTCCCAACTGCCCTCCCCTGCTGGCCTGATTGTCCCTAACCACCTCTGCCTCGGCCCCACCACCATGGCTTTGTTGAGAAGGATGCCTGGAAGGTCTCCTGGTCTAATTAGCATATTACCTTTTTATTAGTATAGATATCTTTACTCTACTTAGACCTGCACCCCAGGGAGGAAAGCATTCTGTTACCTGCCTGCTAGCCTGTTAGGATTCTCTCTGATGCACAATTCATTCATGGTGGATTGTCCATTGATATGTTCCAGAGAGGCCCACGTTTTCTCTCCTTGGGAAATATTAATGTTCCCTAAAATGGGGACGTTTTTGGAACTCTTCCTCTTCTTGCCCGTGAGTTCCCTGAGAATTGCAGAGTTCCTGAAACACCATCAATTCAGGCCCAGGATCAGGCCTTCGGTGAGGCTGATGTCTTCCTTACCCCATAAAGCATGGTCCTCAAAACCCAACCACATCGGTTCTCTTTCTCACAGAGCCTGATCCAGAGCTCTGCAAAGTCAGCTGATCTTCTGTTCCTGGAAATTTCCTATCTTTTCTAATTCACATGACCTCTCTCAGGAATCGCTTGGGGTCATTTTCATCCTTTTGCAGAACATTTGGAGGGTGCCTTTCAGCAGTCAAAAGAGTGCAAGTGTTGATTTGAGAGCCTAATTCATGGCCAGAGCCCTTCTGAGATACTAGGAAGACTTGGCTTTATTTCTTTTATTTTATTTTCTTTCTTTTTTTATTGATTTCAGAGAGTAAGGGAGAGGGAGAGAGAGATAGAAACATCAATGATGAGAGAGAATCATTGATCGGCTGCCTCCTGCATGGCCCCTACTGGGGATTGAATCAGCAACCTGGGCATGTGCTCTTGACTGGAATTGAACCCAGGACTCTTCAGTTCGCAGGCAGACGCTCTATTCACTGAGCCAAACCAGCTGGGGTTAGTTCTTTATTTCTTGAGGATCTATGATAAATCATGGGCCTGGTTTACAGGTGAACGGATCTATCCCCAGTGGAATTGGAATCAGGGCAGTGTTTGCTCATATTTTTCCCCACTGTGGAAAGATACTGCCTCACCCCTTTTCCTCATCCCAATCTGCCCTCCTGGGCTCTGACCTTCTCCATCCCTGTCCCAGAAGAGAGACCCTTCCCAGAGAGGTATGAGAACTTTTTCCCTGTGCTGTGCTACCTACAAGAGAATATACACCTGGGAGCCGAAGGACTTACTTTGTGCTGCTTGCCAAAAATCCAATCAAACATTCAATGGCATTTATGCACTGCCTGCTCTGTCTCAATACCAGGTACCAGACATATGGTGGAGAGGATGCCAGGTAGATCATTGCTCTCTTGGAATTACTAGACAATAAGCTGTAGAACTTCAAATGGTTACAGTGCTATGAAGACAATGACCAGAGCGACAGGAGAGAGAGTGAGTGGGAGAGGGAGCGTTAACTTTGGGAACCAGAGACCTTCCATGAAAATGGTGAAGCCTGCCCAGTCACTGCCCAGACAGCCCTGAGACTGTCTGAGGGAAGAGCCTTCTGCATACAAGAGGGGTGAGCATGAGGACCCCAAGGTGGGACCAGCTTGGCATTTTCCAAGCACAGGATGAGGCCATTGTGTGCAGGGCCAGGGTCAGAGGGGAAGGTGTGACAGGTTGGAAAGGAGGCTTGTGCGAGGGTGATGGTAGCAGAGGTGACAGAGATCCAAGGTTTCTTTGGAGTTAGATGGAATGCTTTGTTGATTGACCAGATACAGAGATGGAGAAAAGGAGACCAGACAAGGCTGGTGCCTCGGGTGGGGCTCCAGGGGCAGAGTGGATGCTGGTGATGCTTATGGTCATGGAAGACTAGGTTTCAGATGACTTTCTGGTTATGCAGGGCTCTGACTTCAAGAGCTCTGTGGTGTTATCTTGCTCCTCCCACCTCTGCGATTGGGGCAGGATGGTAAGAAGCTAGGAAAACTCCTTGGCAAGTGGAATGGGGAAACTGAGACACACAGCGGATTCTAACTGGCCCCATCCGGCACCTCACTCCCCTGTCTCCTTCTCCCTTGCTCGTCCACTCCCTTACTCATTAAGCCTTCAGGACAACGAGGCTCTGATCAGCATCAGATAATCTCAGGAACAAAGCCTCCAGTCTATTGACCACAGAGGCAGAGTTTTGGTCAAACTAGAGATAATATCTCTGCCTCAGTTGTGTTCTAGTTCCAGGCCCAGAAAAACAGCAAAACCAGACAAGTGACACCATGGCTGGCATCAGGACCAGATGCAATGACCAATGACCCTACCCTAGTGCTGACCAATCAGTGGAGACCATGACTGTGAAAGAACAAAGCTGGGAAGCTGATGAATATCCTATTGAGATCCTCCCCTAAGACCTCCCCCCAAATTCCTGCCTCAAGAAAGCAGATAAAAACCCTTAAGAAAAGGACCCAGTGCATGCTCTCTCTCTAGAGCAGGGGTGGGGCACTTTTTCTGTCAAGGGCCATTTGTTTTATTATTATTCTTTTTAAAATTCTCACCCAAGGATATTTTTCCATTGGTTTTTAGAGAGAGTTTCAGAGAGAGGAAAGACAGAGAGAAATATCCATGTGAGAATCACATTGATTGGTTGCCTCCTGCACACACCTTGACCAGGGCCAGGGCTGGGGAGGAGTCTGTAACTGAGGTATGTGCCCTTGCCTGGAATCGAACCCAGGACCATTCAGTCTGCAGGCCGACACTCTATCCACTGAGCTACATCAACTGGGACTGCAAGGGCCATTGGGATATTTATAACATATTTCACAGGCCATACAAAATGTCAACTTAAAAATTAGCCTACTATATTTGCTCACACATTTAATTAACTCACCCCTAAATTTTTGGCAGGGCCAGACTGAATGATTTCGAGGGCCTTATATGGCCTGGGGGCTGGACGTTCCTCACCCCTGCTTTAGGGCATGACCAAACTTTCTTTCCTCTGGTGTGTATCTTTGCTCTCTTTGTCCTAGAGACTTGCAACCAGGGGAGCAGTGCGCAGCAGCACCTGGTCCCAGGAAAATTCTTGAACCTGTCTCCAATGGCCCTCCTTTTGCCTCTGGACCTTGCTTCCTGAGTACACGCAGCCCAGCTGGCTTGCTGCTTCTGCCTCTGTGACTCTCTCTCTTTGAGCAGCCTGTGTGAATCTCTCTTTGTTGAAATCTCACCTTGCATGCTAAGTAATCTTCCTCTTGTGCTAGAGTTCTTGGCTCGCATTCTTTCTTTGCTGAATTCAGGTCACACAGTCTTTCGGACAGGACCTCCTTCCCTGTGTTTCAGCCCTTTATCCGTTAGCCGCTAAAGTGATTTCTATTCCTTGCAACAAACCTGATAGTGTGAGCTAGAGCAACTCAAGAAGTATGTAATTTCATTGAAGGCAAGAGAAAACGACATTTTGTGATAGAACTGTCTGCTCTGTTGAGTGCTGCTGAGAGGTCCAGTAAAATGGATAAAACGAAGTGACCTCTGGCATCTCTGGGAGGGAATGGCGATGCTGGTTCCTACACTTCAGCAGGATGCTGTAGGGAAGCCCATGTGCAGGAGGAAGAGCAGAGAGGAAGGGAGGGGGTAAGAGAAGCTCTAGGATAAGCCTTTTAAGTAGTTCTGAGGCAACAGGGAGAGAGAGCATGCACTGGGCCCTGCAGGGGGACAGGGGTCAGGGAAGGATGCTTTAGGAATGGAGGAACTTCATGTATCCATTATCTTCTGGAGGACTTTAAGGGAGAGATGGACAGCAATACAGTCATAGTAGGGGATGTTAACACCCCACTGACTTCACTGGATAGATCTTCCAGACAAAAAATTAACAAGGAAACAGTGACTCTAAAGGACACATTGGATCAGATGGATTTCATTGATATTTATAGAACATTTCACCCCAAAGCTACAGAATATACATTCTTTTAAGTGCACATGGGTCATTCACAAAGATAGACCACATGTTAAGACACAAAACAAGTCTCTACTAGTATAAATTCAAGAGGACTGAAATCATATCAAGCATCTTATAAGATCTCTGTGGAATGAAATTAGAAATCAACTACAATAAAAACACCCCCAAACATTCAAACACATGGAGGCTAAATAGCATGTTATTAAACAATGAATGGGTTACTAACTAGATCAAGAAAGAAATAAAAACACTTCCTAGAAACAAATGAAACTGAACACACAATAACCCAAAATCTCTTGGACACAGCAAGAGCAGTCCTGAGAGGGAAGTTCATAGCACTTACAGGTATACCTCAAAAAACAAGAAAAATTAATAATAAACTATTTAACTCTACAACTTAAAGAATTAGGTGAAGAACAACAAGAAAAGTCCAGAGTAAGCAGAAGGAAGAAAATAGTAAAGATTAGAGCAGAAATAAATGACATAGAGACTAAAAAAAAAATAATAAAATAAAAAAATACAAAAGATAAATGAAACCAAGAGCTGGTTCTTTGAAAAGATAAACAAGATTGATGAACTGTAAGCCAGACTCATCAAGAACCAAAAAGAAAAGACCCAAATAAATAAAATCAGAAACAAAAGCAGAGAAGTAACAACTGACACCACAGAAATACAAAGGATTGTAAGAAAATACTATGAACAATTATATGCTAACAAGCTGAACAATGTGGATGAAATGGAAAAATTCCTAGAAAAATACAACCTCCCAAAACTGAATCAGGAAGAATCAGAAAACCTGAATAGGCCAATAACAACAGATGAAATAGAAGCAGTCATCAAAAACTCCCAGCAAATAAAAGCCGAGGTCCAGATGGCTTCACAGGGGAGTTTTACCAACATTCAAAGAAGAACTAACACCTACCCTCCTCAAATTATTCCAAAAAATCCAAGAGGAAGGAACACTTCTAAGCTGTTTTTATGAGGCCAGCATTATCATAATTCCAAAACCAGACAAAGGCACTACAAAGAAAGAGAATTACATGCCAGTATCTCTGATGAACACAGAGGCTAAAATCCTCAACAAAATATTAGCAAATTGAATCCAGCAATATGTTAAAAAGATCATACACCATGATCACGTGAGATTTATTTTAGGCATGCAAGGCTGGTACAATATTTGCAAAGCAATAAACGTGATACATCACATAAACAGATTGCAAGACAAAAATCACATGATCATATCAATTTCAGAAATTGGTGTTAGAGTTTGTCGAATGCAGAAAAAGCATTTGACAAACTCTAACACCCATTTTTGGTAAAAACTCTCAGCAAAATGGAATAGAGGGATCATACCTCAACATGATAAAGGCCATATATAACAAACCTATAGCCAATATCATACTCAATGGGCAAAAACCAAAACCATTTCCCCTGAGAACAGGAACAAGACAGGGATGTCCACTTTCACCACTCTTATTCAGCATAGTACTGGAAGTTGTAACCAGAGTGATCAGACAAGAAAGAAACATAAAAGGCATCCAAATTGGAAAGGAGGAAGCAAAACACTCATTATTCGCAGATGACATGATATTGTACGTAGAAAACCCTAAAGACTCCACCAAAAAATTACTATATTTAATAAATAAATTTGACAATGTAACAGGATACAAAACCAACATGCAGAAATTGATGGCTTCTTTTATACACCAATAATGAATTCTCTGAACGAGAAATTAAACAAACAATCCCATTTAGCGTTGCAACAAAAACAAAATTAAGATACTTAGGAATAAACTTACCCAAGGAGGTAAAAGATTTGTACTCAGAAAACTATAGGACGTTGAAAAAAGAGATAGAGGGAGATATAAACAAGTGGAAGAATATACCATGTTCATGGATTGGTAGAATTAACATCATTAAAATGTCCATACTACCCAAAGCAATCTATAGATTCAATGCAATCCCTATTAAAATACCAATGGCATATTTCACAGATCTAGAACAAATACTCCAAAAATTTATATGGAACCAAAAAGACCTCGAATAGCCACAGCAATCTTGAGGAAGAAGAACAAAGTTGGAGGGATCACAATATCAGATATCAAGGTACACTACAAAGCCACTGTAATCAAAACAGCCTGGGACTGGCACGAGAACAGGCATATCAATCAATGGAACAGAACAGAGACCCCAGAAATCAACCTAAGACATTATGCTCAATTAATATTTGACAAAGGAGGCAAGAGCATACAATGGAGACAAGATAGTCTCTTCAATATATGGTATTGGGGAAAATTGAACAGGTACATGCCAAAAAATGAAACTAGACCACCAACTTACACAAGAACAAACTCAAAATGGATAAAAGACTTAAATGTAAGTCGTGAAACCATAAAAATTCTAGAATAACCGTAGGCAGCAAAATCTCAGACATTTCTCATAACAATATGTTCACAGATAAATCTCTTAGGGCAAAGGAAAATAAGGAGAAAATAAACAAATGGGACTACAACAAAATAAAAAGCTTCTGCACAGCAAAAGAAACCATCAACAAAATGAAAAGGGAGCCCATTGATAATTGATAAATCTGATAAAGGGTCAATATCCAAAATATATAAGGAACTCATGCTACTTAACAAAAGGAAGATAAACAATCCAATTGAAAATGGGCAAAATATCTAAATAGACGCTTCTCTAAAGTGTACGTGCAAATGGCCAAGAGAGATATAAAAAAATGCTCAAAGTCACTGATCATCAGAGAGATGCAAATGAAAATGACAATGAGTTATCACCTCACACCTGTCAGAATGGCTACCATCAACATCTCAACAAATGACAAGTGTGGTGAGGATGTGGAGAAAAGGGAACCCTAGTGCACTGCTGGTGGGAATGCATACTGGTGTAGCCACTATGGAAAACAGTATGGAGTTTCCTCAAAAACTGTGTGGGGTGGGAGGGAGAGTGGGAAGAGATCAACCAAAGAACTTGTATGCATTTATGCATAACCCATGGACACAGACAATAGGATGGTGAAGGTTTGGGGCAGGGCATGGGGGTGGGTAGAAGGAATTAATGGGGGGGGGGGAAGGGGACATATGTAATACTTTTAACAGTAAAGATTTTTTTAAAGTAGTTTTTTGATCCACTCCTGTATTCGTGCACCTGTGGAAAATTACTTCACATTAGTGTCCCTTGTGCTGTTTGATTTTGAGATGGACATGAAAGTAAGGGCCTAGAAACAAAATTTCTCAGACTCTTAAAATTGTGGTAGAACTTGTGGGGTCTTTCACTGTTTCTCACTCAGAAACCAGTCGTATGAGAATCTAGTACCAGTAAAGATAAACAAAGGAGAGGTTCCCCATCCGATTACTGACCTTTCCATTCAAGATATTGTTAAAGCACACATATATTTTACATCATCTTTAGTTCATATTAATTTCAATTGCTGCAACATATCAGATGGACTCCACAGACAAAGGAAATCACCAGGCTAATAGTGCATGATGCGGTGTTTAAGATCACATCGGAAGGATTTCATTTTCTGGAAACTGACAAAAATAGTATTTGTTATAACTCAAACTCACTTCCTTTCACTGAATCTTCAGGGGGTACCTTCCCCAGTTTGTGGACATGTGTTGTGTGTAAAAATAGATCCTATCCATCACTTCATTTAGACCCATCAGTGCATCTCTTGTTACAGAGACAGAATAAGTAGTCAGAATGCCTGTCTTGGTTAAGCATTGTGTGTGTGCGCATGTGTGTGTGTGCACGCATATGTGTGTGTACCTTTGTGTCTGCACCAACAGCTTCTTAAAGGCCAGGATCTATAGTTCCTGACTTTAAAGGCTTTACAAGGTCACTTGGAGGTAAGACATGTAAACATAGAGGAGGACATTGCACCAGCCAAACCATCGTGGACAAGCCCCACAAATGCTGGAGGCCCTGAGGGGATGGAGCAGCTTGGATACCAGGGAGGGCTTTGCAGAGTGAGAGGGGTCTGGTCTGGGAAAGGATGCTGGGTGCATATACACGTTTAGGAAGCTGGAGAGAGGGGAAGAGTGGATAGAGAGAAGCAGGAGAGCGGAGATGCCAAGGAAGCTAGGACATATCTCCCAGGCAGCCTGTTCAACGCTCTGCAGGTGGTCTCATTTTAGTGTGGGACAAGTAGAGGTCAATGTAACTCTATTTAACAATCCATGCTGCAATATCCCCCAATCATTATAGTATTCATCATGTGTGTGTGTTCAAGTAGCTTACAGTTGACTTTCCTTGTGGGCTTTTTTTTTTTTTTTTGCATATGCAAGTGGGATCACATGAATAAAACACATAGTTTAAAACCCTGTGGCTGCCTTGGATGCCAGGGCTCTCTGAAGGTCCTGAAATATCTATGTGCTGTCACCAGTTCTTATTCCATATGCATTCATTTATATAAATACTAGAGGCCCGGTGCACGAAATTCATGCATGAGTAGGGTCCTTAGGCCTGGCTGGAGATCAGGGCCAATTAGGACCTTCTGGCTGCTGGCTTGGGCCTTTCTTC
Source organism: Plecotus auritus (assembly GCF_963455305.1). Lineage (NCBI taxonomy): Eukaryota > Metazoa > Chordata > Mammalia > Chiroptera > Vespertilionidae > Plecotus > Plecotus auritus. The sequence goes on from NC_137773.1 coordinate 112,746,115, forward strand.
ATTCCACACCACCCCTTGGTGGTCAGTGCACGTCATATCGAGTGATCGGTCTCCTGGTTGAACTCCTGTGGGGACAATTTGCATAGTAGGCTTTTATATATATACTAGAAGCACGATGCATGAAGATTTGTGCAAGAATGGGCCTTCCTTCCCCTGGCTGCCGGCACCACCTTCGCTCTGCTGGAGCCGCCTTTCAGCCTTTCGGCCTTCCTATGCTGCCCAGAGGCCCCGAGCAGCCAGGGGGCAGTGCGGAATGCCTGCGTTGTCGCCATGGCAATGATGCAAGTGTCCCGCCCCACCCCCGGCCTCTCAGCACCTACATATGCAAATTAACCCATCATCTTTATTGGGTTAATTTTCATACTCACTCCTGATTGGCTGGTGGGTGTCGTGAAGGTACGGTCAATTTGCATCTTACTCTTTTATTAGTGTAGATGTTTTGTAAGACAATCATGTTATGTGCTAGCACATCTATAATGTTTCCTGTTTACATTAGGAGGAAATGGAGATACTAGAAGGACATTCTCTAAATTAATGAGTAAAACAGAGAGAAAGCCTATGAGAATACCTCTTAATTTTAGAGTCTCCAAAAATTCTACCTAAAATCTACATTTAAGAGTGTTTCCATTCACTATTGCTGTATCCTGTTGTGTGTTTTCAGGGGCAAAGGATTCCTTACTGTGAGCTGGTATCATGCTTCATGATCGCCTCATGCAGTGTGCCGACAGCAGGGTCAGTTGAGCGAGGAGATTACTGACTCTTATATGGCATCCTGGTTACTAACTAGATCCAGTGAAGGGCACAGACTGCAGGGAAGTTCAACTGCTGGGATAGTCAGTCCAGGAAATGGACAGCAGAGGCCTGAGAAAAAGGACCAATTTTTTGGTTGTTCATTTGTAGAAGTTGGTAATATTAAAAAGAGGCAAAGAGAATAAAAGTTTTCACATGAGTCCAGCTGGTGTGGTTGAGCATTGACCTACAAACCAGGAGGTCTTGGTTCGATTCCTAGTCAGGACACATGCCCAGCTTGTGGGCTCCATCCCCAGTGTGAGGTATGCAGGAAGCAGCCTATCAGTGAATCTCTTGCATTAGTGATGTTTCTATTGCTCTCTCCCTTCCTCTCTGAAATCAGTAAAAATCTACACTAATAAAAGAGAAACATGCAAATTGACCATCACTCCACTACACCCACAAGCCAATCAGAGCAAATATGCAAATTAACCCAACGAAGATGGTGGCGGCCATGGAGCTGGAGCAAGCAGGAGGCTTGGGTTGCCCCTGGCAATGAGGAAGCCAAGCTTCCTGCCTGCCCTGACCTGCCCTGGCCTCCGCTCAAGGCTACAAAGTTTCAATTATAGAAGATAAATAAATCCTAGATACCTGCTTCCAGCTGACCCTGGCCTCCGCTCAAGGAGGCACTGAAAAAAAGAAAAAAAGGAGGGGCTGGGAGCCTGGATCACCGGGGGGCATGGCCAGCCTGGAAACAGCCCTCAGCTCCTCACCCAGGCTGGCCACACCCCCATAGAGTGAAGGTCCCCACTGGGGGGCTTGACCAGCCTGCAAACAGCCCTCAGCCCCTCACTCAGCTGGCCATGCACCCCCAGAGGGGACCCTCACCCCATGGGGGCATGGCTGGCCTGAAAACCACCACAGTCCTCTCACCCAGGCCGCCCCACACCCCAAGGGAAACCCGACCTTTATCTGGGACACCCTTCAGGGCAAAACAGCTGACCTGTGCACCAGGCCTCTATCTATACTAATAAAAGGGTAATATGCTAATTAGACTGGGAGACCATCCAGGACACCTTCCGGACGTTCATCTGGACAAAGCCATGGTGGTGGGGCCAAGGTAGAGGTGGTTAGAGGCCAAGAGGGGAGGGCAATTGTGGGTGATCAGGCCAGAATGGGAAGGCAGTTGTGGGTGATCAGGCTGGTGGGGAGCGGGGCCATTGGGGGTAAGCTGACCAGCAGGGGGGCCAGTTGGAGGTGATCAGGACAGTGGGGGGGGGATAGTTTGGAGTGAGCAGGCCAGCAGGGGGGCAGTTGGGGGCGAGCAGGCCAGTGGGGAGAGAAGGTGGGGGCAAGCACACTGGCACAGGGGGCAGTTGGGGGTGATCAGGCTGGCAGGGGGGAGTTTGGGGGCAAGCAGGCCAGCAGCTGGGGGCAGTTGGGGGCGAGCAGGCTGGCAGGCAGAGTGGTTAGGGGCAATCAGGCAGGCAGGCAGGCGAGCGGTTAGGAGCCAGCAGTCCCAGATTGCGAGAGGGATGTACGACTGCCGGTTTAGGCCCGATCCCTGTAAACCGGCAGTAAGACATCCTTCGAGGCGTCCCAGATTGGAGAGGGTGCAGGCCAGGCTGAGGGGACCCACCCCCCCGTGCACGAATTTCGTGCACCAGGCCTCTAGTAACATAAAAAAATAAAAGTTGTCACAGGACAGGTAAGGAAAGAAGGAGATGGGGACTAGAGGGGGCGCTGTTGTTCACTTTGCGGACGGGAGTGCTCTTTATGGGGGTGTCTGCATGTTCTTGCATTCGTTTCCACTGACCATGGGATCCCTGTGGAATCTCTGTGTTACTTTATGGCAAAGGAGAAAAGCTCCCTTCTCTGGAGTCATTGCGCTATCTCTGCCAGCAGGGGGCGCCTCTCCTCCTCTGCAATCCCCAAAGTGCTCCCGTGGCTGACTCTCCAGTTGTCAATGATGAATGAATTTTTCCTGTGTACTTAGATTTCATTTGCTTACTTCATATATATATATATATATATATATATATATATATATATATATATACATATATTTGTTTGTTTTGGTTAATCCTCAGCTGAGGATATTTTTCCATTGATTTTTAGAGAGAGTAGGAAGGCGGGAGGAGGAGGAGAGACACAAAGAGAGGGCACATCAGTTGGTTGCCTCCCACAGGTGCCCCAATCGGGTTCAGCGATCTGAGAGCCTACAACCGAGGTATGTGCCCTTGACCGGAATCGAACCCCAGACCCTTCCGTCTGCAGGCCGATGCTCTCTTCACTGGGCCAAACAAGCTAGGGCAACATATATTTTTTAGTTTTCACTTTGTTATTTAGACAAACTTCATCTAAATATTGTTACCGGTTTTAAATGTTTTTGCTCTTCAGCGTGGTGCTGACTTTCACCTTGGCCTTCATAAAATGAATCTTCAAAAAGAATGAGTTTCATCGGAGGTCTACACTTTGCACTGTGATTCAGTGACTTTTCTCTTTGCAAGGTCTCTGCCGTCATTCCTAAGCAGGTCTCACAGACCTTGCTTCCTTGATATTCCAAAACAAAAATTAAAAAAACACACACCCCTTTAAATGTTTAAACAGAAATTTTATAATGTTGGTACTAGACAAATAGTGAGAGGTCCTGTGGGATTTCTACTTATCCATTTTCTGGAAGGGAAATGGCAACACCGACGTTTTCATAAAGGGACTCAGGAGGGTCAGACACTTGCTCTTTCTCCCCCTTGTACGAGAAGGAGAGCATTTATGTAAAATCTTCTTCCAGCACTCAGCTGTTTGTGGTGTGTTCCACGTGATCTCATATATGTGCTGACAGAGAAAACCTATTTAATTTTACTTCTGAGGCTCCTGGAAAGAAGATAACCCTTCTCCATTCAACTCATATTTCTCTCTTTTAAAAAATATATATTTTATTGATTTTAGAGAGGAAAGGAGAGGAAGAGAGATAGAAACATCAATGATGAGAGAAAATTATTGATCAGCTGCCTCCCACACACCCCACACTGGGGATCAAACCTGCAACCCCAGGCATGTGCCCTGCCTGGGAATCGAACTGTGACCTCCTGGTTCATAGGTCGATGCTCAACCACTGAGCCACACTGGCCAGGCTAACTCATATTTCTTGTCCAAAATATTAACATATTAAACTGCAAATCATCTCACCAAAATTAAAACCTTTGTCCCTTATAGTTAACTAGAGGCCCGGTGCACGAAATTCGTGCCTGGGGGTGGTGTCCCTCAGCCCAGCCTGCACCCTCTCTAATCTGGGACCCCTTGAGGGCTTTCTGACTGCCCATTTAGGCCCGATCCCAGGACTGCTGTCTCCCAACTGCTCACCTGCCTGCCTGCCTGATTGCCCCTAACCACTTCTGCCTGCCAGCCTGATCACCCCATAATCACTCCCCTGCCAGCCTGATCAACGCCTAACTGCTCCTCTGACAGCCCGATTGCCCCTAACTGCTCTCCCCTGCCGGCCTGGTCGCCCCTAACTACCCTCCCCTGTAGGCCTGGGTCCCCCCAACTGCCCTCTGCCAGCCCGGTCACCCCTAACTGCTCTCCCCTGCTGGCCATCTTGTGGCGGCCATCTTGTGTCCACATGGGGGTGGCCATCTTGTGTGTTGGAGTGATGGTCAATTTGCATATTACCTCTTTATTAGATAGGATACTTATTATAAAAGTTACAGGCCTGAGAGAGGGATAATTATTTTATAAAAACATGGAGAGAGGCTTTTAAGTAAGATGTGTTAGCTACTGAAATGTGTATCACAGCTGCGCTGTCTCGGTGACGTGTCTCCTGACCACCCCGAGGCTTCCTGGTTGAATTTGACCATTCCAGCCCCTCTCACAGGAATCATTTGGTTCTGCAGTTAGCTGCCCATTTCCTTTGCCTCTCTTGTGATTTTATCAGTGCAGACTTCCAGGTTGATTTCTCATTTCCTTGGCATAATAGGTGCTTCTCAGATCATATCCTCAACTATACGCATGTTCTATTGGTTCTGTTTCTCTGGGGAACCCAGACGAATAGAGGAATACTTTTCCCTGTAGAAGCATTTGTCAGAGCGCAGGTGGCTACACCCAAATGCAAGCCCCTCCCCGCCGCTGTGTGGATCCACAGGTCCTCTACCCCCGCTTCCCCCAGGACAGACAGCCACATGCAAGAGGAGGGTCAGAGATGCACCATGTCCCATGGGCGGTGCCAACCCCCTCTGTGCTGACATCCTCACTGGGACTGGGACATCGCTGTTCACCTTCAGATGCACACAACTAAGCCTGCAACAGCCTTTCCCCTACATCCCTTGTTTAGACGGCTGTCCTTTAGAAGACAGGGATTGGTCATGCAGTTGATCCTCATTGCCCATGGATTAAATACTTGCAGATTTGCCAACTCACTGCTGACATTGACTTATAATTCCAAAAGCAGGGCTCACAGCACTGCTGGGTTGTTCCCACACATGTGTGGTATGTGCACTGTGTCAGAAAACGGGCCATTCAGGGCAGTGTCCCCTCTGAGGCCCAAGCGGGGGTCTGTGCTCTTCCTTCTACTCACGTTGTAAGCAGTGTCCTGCTCTCAGGGCCGTGTTTTGTGCCATTTTGTGTGTTTTATGGGTTTCACTGCTGAGCCCGCCCCCAAGTGTCCTGCTGAGGAGCTTGTTGCATTTCTAGTGTGGAGGCTGCAAGGTGCTCAAGGAGGGTGTGGGCAGGTGGGCCTCGTCCGCCCCAGTCACAGAGCTGATGGCCGATGGCCCGAGCTCAGTGTTCCTCAGCTCCACATGGAAACAGATGCTGAGACAGAAGCCCCAGAACACAGGCTGGATTGACGGGCTGACAAACATGTGACGCGGCTCCCAGGAGCCTCAGCCTGATTCCCTGAGAGCATGGCCCAGCCTTCGCGAATTCCGTTTCACCGTGACTCCAGGACCCAGTGTCCACGAACCATGAGAGTCAGGTTGACTCGATCAAGACTAAGAAGACATCTGGGCCAGCGTGACTCAGTGATTGAGCAGCTACCTATGAACCAGGAGGTCACGGTTAGACTCCTGGTCAGGGCACATGCCTGGGTTGTGGGCTTGATCCTCAGTAGGGGGTGTGCAGGAGGCAGCTGATCCATGGTTCTCTCTCATCATTGATGTTTCCATCTCTCTCCCCTCCTTTCCTCTCTCTGAACTCAATAAAAACATATTTAAAAAAAGAAGAAGAAGACAACACAATTTCTGTCTCTCCAGCTCTCATGGGGCCTTGGGTTGTTGTCTTGGCTTAACTCCATTGGTTCCATAAGAAGCGAGTTCCTGAAATGCCGCCTGAAAAGAGTCAACGAAGTCACAGGCATAACACTGCCCCAGAGGGGATGCTGGAGCAGGGCAGCAGCATCCTTTATCCAAGGGGTGGATGCTGCTCAGGATTTTACAGTCCTTTCTGTTTCCCACCATTTAATGTGACTCAATCCCTTCCTGACGGACTAAGGCCACGAATCATACTGATGGGCTGTGCCAGTGTTTACCTCTGAGTTCAAATTCCTCTTAACCAGAAGCGCTACCTCTGCTTTCCCAGTGTTTCCGGCCTGTGTAAGCGCTGGCACCACATAGGACCCTGTGGGCGTTACCGAACCCCCCTCGGCCCAGGGCACTCCTGTCTGTTTACTCTGTTTCCTCCGGGCCTCACAGTTCATCTCCCCCCTCGGGGCCAGAGCCCATCAGCAGACAGGGGCAAGCTGAGCTCTGCCTGCCTCCTGCACCAGCCAATTGAAGGCCCTTTATGTTTTCTCTTTTTTTAAATATATATTTTACTAGAGGTCCAGTGCACGAAATTTGTGCACTCAGGGGAGTTGGGGGGGGGGGGGTCCCTCAGCCCAGATTGTGAGATAGTGCAAGCAAGGCCAAGGGACCCCACCAGTGCATGATTGGGGCAGGGGAGGGATGCGGGATATTGGCCATCCAGAGCGTGTCTGGCCCATCTTGCTCAGTCCTGATTTGTCAGACCCCAGCATCAAGCTAACCTACCAACCGGTTGGAGCATCTGCCCCCTGGTGGTCAGTGCACGTCATAGCAAGCGATTGAGTGGCCTTAGCATATTATTAGCATATTACGCTTTGATTGGTTGAATGGCTGACCGGCCAACCAGACACTTAGCATATTAGGCTTTTATTATATAGGATTGATTTCAGAGAGGAAGGGAGAGGGAGAGAGAGATAGAAACATCCATGATGACAGAGAATCATGGATCAGCTGCCTCATGCATGCCCCATACTGGGGACCAAGCTGTAAGCCAGGCATGTGCCCTGACAGGGAATTGAACCGTGACCTCCTGGTTCATAGGTCAATGCTCAACCACTGAGCCATGCCAGCCAGGTGAGGTCGGGTATGTTTTGATGGCAGTGTTCATTTTTGGTGACAGACGTTGCTGATGGAAGAACTAGGGGAGGACAGCTCAAAGGAGTCCTGGGCAGAGGTTGAGGGCTGACATGGAAGGAGGACTTCACCTGAGGAAACAGGATGGTGTGTCCTGTGTTTCATCCCCAGGACTTTCCTGCAGAGACCAGAGTGTGACCTGCTTGCTCGCAGACAATGACTTGTAGACGGGAGGCAGACGGACCTGGGGTACAGGCTAGTGACCAGACCCTGTGGCTTCTGGGGTAAGGGATTGTTCCCATCCCTGTGCGGGCACCTGTGGGTGCACTGACCACATCGCATGACTACAGTTGTTCCCCTTGGCCCTGTGCCCGCCCCGCGCAGGGACCGCCGCTCCCTGCAGGCAACAGCTCTTCCATCCGTGGAGGAAAACACATTCCCGTGGGCATGCAACACTCCCAGCCCACACCTGGGCACACAGCCTCCACGCGCCAGGGGCCGTCGGGGCTTCTGTCAGTTCTGCACACACAGGCTGTGGCCCCATGTGAGTCGCTGAAGGAGCCATGTCGGGAAGGGCCATGGGAGGACACAGAGAAGGTCATGGGGGTCCTTCTGTCCCAACTTCCCTCCTTAAAAATAGCAGGTGACTTTGTCCAAACCTACTGAACACGCTACACCAGAGTGAGAAGCCGCGCCAACTGCAGGCTGTGGGTGACAAGGATGTGTCCTCGAAACACATCACCGCGTGGGCATCCTGGGGAGGTGGTGCGAGGGTAGAAGGGCTGACGCGCATCTCTGGGCCTTCCGCTTCTTGGCTGTGAACCTCAAACTGCGCTAGAAATCACAGCTGGTCCTTAACCAAAACGGCCCTCCTGTTCTTGGGCAGCAGCTCTTGCACGTGCATCCCCAGACATCCTGCCGCTCATGCCCCCGCGGGAGAGGGATGCCTGGAGGAGTCAGTGCGGGGAGGCCGGGGGAGGCCGCCGGTTTCTCACCTGACCTCTGCTTCCCTGCTGCAGTTGTAACGAGGTCACCCCTGCTAGGACATCCTTGAGGGCTCCCGGACTGCGGGAGGGCTCAGGCTGGGCTGAAGGACCCCTCCAAGTGAATGAATCTCATGCACTGGGCCTCTCGTTCACTTATAAAAGCGGCTAATCCATCAATAGGAAATGGCTATAGTGTACATACTGAATGAGCTAGCATGTTTCACATGGCCTGGGTCCTAATGGTGCCGTCGGCTTATTCCTCATGGTGCTAACACTTGAGAAGGACATGAGGGGAGGGGGGTGCCCCTGTTTGGTGTGAATGGCCGGAGTGGGATGAGGTGGGGGTTTAAGAGGCCGCTCAGCAGCTGAGGGGCAGGCTCCGCATCACCTGATGCCATCAGAGCAGCAGGACTGTCAGACATGCTGCATTTCCCCGGACTTCCAACCCCCGCCCCGCCCCCTCCAAGTGAGTGAGTTACTAGAGGGCTTGCTTTGCTAACCGAAGTTCAAGAAAACAGGAATCAATATTTAACACTGGCACTCAGATGCAGAGAAAACAGCCTTAGTCATGAGCCCCCGCTGGGGAAAGAGAATACAAACAGAATCCCCTCCCAACCCAGATGAACTCTCCCCAACGGTGGAAGAGAGAGAAAACGATTTTATTGCTGGAGAAGCATGATGGACTGGGCATGCGTCTTGGGCGATCCGCTAAGCGCTTGCAGACGGAAACTGCACCCCTTCCCGCAGCCACGCAGACCGGCCATCGCAGATGGGCTCCCGGGCCACAGCACCTGGTCCCCAGGGAAGAGGGCAGGATGCGCAGCATCCTTTGTCACACCGTTTATCTCAGGGTGGCCGTCTGTTAGCTAATCGGCTAACGCCGTGGTCGGCAAACTGCGGCTCACAAGCCACATGCGGCTCTTTGGCCCCTTGAGTGTGGCTCTTCCACAAAATACCACGGCCTGGGTGAATCTATTTTGAAGAAGTGGCATTAGAAGAAGTTTAAGTTTTAAAAAATTGGCTCTCAAAAGAAATTTCTATCATTGTACTGTTGATATTTGGCTCTGTTGACTAATGAGTTTGCCGACCATTGGGCTAACGCAAAGGAAGAATACATCCCTCAGGTCTCTATGGCGAGAGGAAGTTTTGGAGCTGGGAGCAAGGCGCCCCGGGCGGTGGCTCCTACATCACGGACACTGGGAGGTGGCTCTGCCTCCCCTGCGGCTGCATTCCCAGTGCCTTCCGGTCCTGGAGAGACACAGTCCTGGTCTCCACGCCGAAAAGGCTGACTTAGCTGATAAATAGATGCACATGCATGTGAGAGAGGAATAAACTGCAGCTGGAATTTCGAGAGTAAATGCTCTAGGGCAGTGGGAGGAGGAAGGCAGCCTGTGTTCTTCAGGTTGTATCTGCCCTCACACGTCTACACAGGCTTGGGCAGGAGTAGGCTTACAGGTGTGAGCACAGGAAACACAGAGGTAATAAAGCTATTGTAATACCATAACCTGCTGTCTTTTTCTTTTTAAAAAATACATTTTTATTGATTTCGGAGAGGAAGGAAGAGGGAGAGAGAGATAGAAACATCAATGATGAGACTCAGTGATCGGCTGCTTCCTGCATGCCCCACAGTGGGGATGGAGCCCCAAACCCTGGCATGTGCCCTGATCGGGAATCAAACCGTGACCTCCTGGTTCCTAGTCGAAGCTCAACCACTGAGCCACGCTGGCTGGGCCCTGAGTGTGTTTTTCCATACAAAAATGGTAAACCTCCTTTAGCCCACCCCTGTATCACTTTGACAAAGTAACATTGTGACTGCCTCATTACATCCCTGCTGTTCCCGCCCTTCCCTGGGCAGCGGGCAGCCGTCTGAGCACCCAGCAAGTTCACGGTGGAGCCGTGGACGGAGGGCCACCCTCTGGTATCAAAGCCGTATGGGGTGCAGGTTGCAGGTCCAGTGTCTCATGTCGTCTAATTGTGCTGAGTCTTAAGGACAAACCCCTTATCTGGGCCAACAGTCACCCACGTCTCCATGCCTCATCCTTGGTTCACCCCCCTGCACTGGCCGGGAGGGAGCCTGCCGTGATCCCAGAGGCATGGAGAAGCATGGAGAAGCACGGAGAGGCACCAGGCCCGTCATTCGCGGCCAGTGTCTGTCGACACCAGATTCTGCTGGTTTGTTGTGAATTGTATATTTATTCTTGTCTATGTCATCCTTCCAACCAAACTATTAACCGCACTTTCCTTCTTAAAGATGAGGCCCTGAGTGCCCAGATGCACACGGATCGCTTTTACTTTGTGACGAGCAGGTCAGGAGCTCCACAAAACTTCCTCTCCTTTCCCCTACTCCTCTTGCCCTTGACCCCGTGTCCCATGCAGGCTCCCCCCGACCCCCTCCAGGGATGAGAACACAGCTGGGCAGCGGCAGCCCCTTTTACCCCAGCAGCTCTGAGCATTTCGTAGACCCTGTGGGACTGGCTGGGCTGCTCCTCCCAGTGGCCATGCCATCGGGGCAGAGTTCCTGCCCTGCGCATTGGGCATCAGCGGGGCCGCTTCCTGGAGCGCTCGAAGGCTCTTGGGCCTCCTTCACGCCAAGAGACTCTCTCACATGTAACGTGTTGTCAGTGTGAGAACGGACCATTTCCAGCGAGATGTAAACCTGGGGATTAAAAAAAGACAAAATGAGTCTTTTTTATCGCTTCCTTCCTGGAGCGCACAATGTTTAACTCCCAAGCTGGGAAGCGCTGGTCGGGGTCCTGCGAATCTCACCAGCTTCCGCTCAATTGGCCGTGAACTTAAAACTGCTCTGGAGTCTAAACGATAAAGTTTGTTAGCAAGCAACCTCCGAGAATGCTGTTTAATGGCCAAACATGCATTAGGGACATGAAGCAAGCGGGTGCCCAGCCATCTTTAAAATGCCTCTCCTGCCAGGAGAGCGTGGGTCATTGCCTTAAAATGAACTGAGTACACGCTTAGCAAACTGGGAGGCTTGGAGGGCACGGAACCATCTAAACCCCCCAGGCCTCAGTGTTGAGGCAGATTGCATGGCCTGTGTATTCGGAGGGTCTCAGAGAAATTATGTTCTAACCACCAGCCCTTCCTCATGGTGACTGACACACATTGGACGCGTGATGGCGTTCATCTCCCGGAAGCCTCCCCCCAGACATGAGTTGCAAAATGCCTCCCACTCACCATTTCTTAGCACAGATGCCCGGCCCCTGCCTGTCGGGCTGGCCTGGATGGGAGAGGAACAGATCCACAGAGCACGGAGCCAGCCCGAGGGCGCCCAGACGGGAGGGTATGGCCTCGCTTTGCGAGCAGCTTCCCTCGTAGCTGCTGTGTGTGAGGCTCATTCGACAGTGCTCTCTGGTTACGCTCTTTCTAACGTTGGGGCTCAAGACGACACTAGAGCATGGGACAGACTGACATACTTCCATGTGGGGGCAGGGGGACGAGGAGAGATAAACCAAAGAACTTATATACTTACATGCATAGCCCATGGGTACGGGCACTAGGGTGAGAGAGAGCTGGGGGAGGGGTGGGCTGGGTAGGGGCTGGGAGGAGGGGGAAAGGGGGGGGAAAGGGGAGACATCTGGAATACTATCAACAACAAAATACATATATTATTAAAATATGATACTATAATGTAATGTCTCATCTCTGGGGTGTACACCTGAAACTGACATATGTCCACTGGGATTGAAGAATAAAAAAATGATTTAAAGTCTAAATGAATAAATCAACACATAAAGAAAACTCCTATACTGGTAGTTCCCCAGAAGCTACAGAGCAAAAGTCTGAAGCAAACAAAGAAACAAACAACAACAAAAACCCTTTGGGACAGCATGGAGGGACCTGGAGAGCATTATGCTGAGCGAAATAAGCCAGTCAGAGAAAGACAAGTATCACATGGTCTCACTCACATGTGGAATCTAATGAACAAAATAAACTGATGGACAAAATAGATCCGGAGACATGGAAGCATGGAACTGACTGTCAAATCTCAGAGGGTGGGCGGGTGGGGAGAGATCAACCGAAGAACTTATATGCATGTATGCACAACCCATGACACAGATAGTAGTGAGGTGAAGGCCTGGGGCAGTAGGAGTAGGGTGGGTGGGGGAGGGCAGGGGGTCAATGGGGAAAAAAGGGGACATCTGTAATACTTTCAACAATAATAATACATTAGAAAAAAGACAATAAACAAAACAAAACAAAAATCCAAAAAGCAAAACTATACTGTGATCATTTAAAAAATAACATATTGGCCTTTAGTATGAAAGCATTTGAACATAAGCATTAGTTTTCTAATTGCTAGAATATTTATTTTCTAATAAACATTTCTTAGTGTTTTTATTGTGGAGAAGGAGTGCAAGTATTTTCCACACACCGTGTGTGTGTGTGTGTGTGTGTGTGTGTGTGTGTGTGTGAGTGAGTGACAGCATAACGTGTGTGGACAGTTGGGATGGAACAAGAACGCGAGGGGTGGTGGGAGTTTGGCTGTAGCTGGTGGTCGGCTGTTGTCCCTGCAGCCGGCAAGTGGCGTGTGCTCCTCCTCATATCTCTGAGGGTTTCTCACTGATCCGACTGACTCCACGGAGTCGCCTGTTCTCTTCACTTCCTCCCTGACCCTGACATCTTCTTCCTCTGTTCAAGGTTCTTGCCCAACTCAGTCACACATTCACACATGCACACCCATGCACACACACACGAGTACACACACATACATACATGCACACACACGTGCCTCAGTCACTACTGGCTTTGATTTCAAGCCATTATGTTTTATAATTTTAATTTGTTTTCTCAGCCTTTGGGATTTGTTATATCTGTTTAATTATGTTCCACATTTGCATTTATTTAAAGCACCTTCAATTTTACATCCCAGCTAATGTAACTAATGTGCTGGCTTGGACACACTCCGGGCTTGGCCTGCAAGGGGACCGCTGGTGGAGAGGGTGGGCAGCGAGCCTGAGCGCCTTCTTGCAGGAGGCCTCGGCTGCAGACGTGATCTGGCAGGGTAAAGCCAGAGGTGTCCTGGCTGGGCCCCCAGGGCGCCTGAGTGCTCCCTCCTGGGATTCCGAAGTTGCATTTTGAAAAGATGTGAGTTGATGTAAAGCTTTCTTGAAAGATTCTCTTTTAAAAGTAAACTCTTTCATTCTTCTAGACCACATCTGAGCTTATTTGAAATAATATTTATAGAAATAAAAGAAATATCAACTTGGATATTACACAAAAGCAATTGCATACATAAACAATTATGTGGATTGAAACCCTAAAAATAAATGTATGACTTTTTTTCTAATAATCAAGGCAGTTCGAAAGACTTATTCTTGTGGATTATGAAAAGAATGATTTCTGACCCAAAGGGGGTCTTTTGGCTCTGCCTACATTTTAATAAAAATCAAAAGCATTTGTTTATTGTGAGTCTTTTTTTTTTTTTTTTTTTTGGTTGTCTCTTTTTTGGAGGGACAAAAACATGCCACATTTAAGTCTGAAATGAGTAAAACTTGGCAAAACCTGAATATTTCTTTGCACCTGGACAGTTGCAAGGACCAGAGAATTCCTTTTCTATCTACTGGTTAAGATCTGGGCACTCTGTATTAATTGCACACAGTGGGGGCTCCCTCATTAGCAGATCATTGTCACTATCTTATATGGGAGTAGGTCAGGCTGGTCACTAGTTTGGCTAAAAATAATCCTATATAATAAAGAGGTAATATGCAAATTGACCCTCACACAAGATGGCCACCCCCATGTGGTCAAAGATGGCTGCCACAAGATGGCCAGCAGGGGAGGGCAGTTGTGGGCGATCAGGCCAGCAGGGGAGGGCAGTTGTGGGCAATCAGGCCAGCAGGGGAGGGCAGTTGGGGGTGACCGGGCCAGCAGGGGAGTGTAGTTGGGGGCAATCAGGGCAGCAGGGGAGCAGTTAGGCATTGATCAGGCTGGTAGGAGAGTGGTTAGGGGGTGATCAGGCAGGCAGGCAGGTGAGTGGTTGGGAGCCAGCAGTCCCAGATTGTGAGAGGGATGTCTGACTGCTGGTTTAGGCCCATTTCCTGGGGCCTAAATCAGCAGTCAGACATCCCCCGAGGGGTCCCAGATTGGAGAGGGTGCAGGCTGGGCTGAGGGACACCCCCCTCCCAGTGCACAAATTGCATGCATCAGGCCTCTAGTCAAATATAAACAAAGTGAGCAGAGTCAGCAAGGGGAACTCTGTATTGTTAGGTTCCACAGATATGAAACATCTCCCATTGTTGAACCTGTAACATAATTGAAGCCATGGCTTTTAAAATAGTTCATGTTGATCAGAAATCTCAAACAAGGAAGACCCTTAATGTAATGTTTATTTTAAATATTTAAAAGAAAAGTCAGAGATTTTCTCAAATTCTCAACAAAATATCCATTTATATCTTACTATCAATCACACTTTACAGCTCACACTTGAAAGGCATAAATGATGTGTCCAGTTAGCAAACAATTCAACCTAGATTCAGATCCATGCAGTGTAACCAATGAACTAGCATTCTTAATTGCCACACAACATTTTTTTAACTGCCCAGTAACATAAACATTATTATTTTCACTTTTTTTGAGTGAGGAAATTGGTGCTCAGAAAGATTAATATTTGTAAATCAAAGAGCTAATGGTGATCAGAAATGGGTTTGCATTACTTCTATCTGAATCTAGAGTTTGATCCTGCAGCTCAACAGGCCTTTCAGCATCTTCAATCCATGCCGCTCTCTCTCTTTCTTATGCAACAAAATAGAGTATGGCCAGAGGGCATCTCTGATCAAGATGGATCGATTAAAAGAATCTTTATTTTCTTCTTTCTTCAATATCATTTTATTGACTTCAGAAAGAAAGGGAGAGGGAGATAGAAACATCAACGATGAGAGGGAATCATTGATGGGCTTCCTCCTGCATGCCACATACAGAGGATCAACCCCGCAACCCCTACAGTACCCTGACAGGGAATCGAACCATGACCTCCTGGTTCATAGGTCAAAGCTCAACCACTGAGCCATGCCAGCCGGGCTTTATTCTTGAACATTTAAAGTATCCTATCTAATAAAGAGGGAGTATGCTAATTGACCATCACTCCATCACAAAGATGGCTGCACCCACAGCTGAAGCCAAGTTCCCATAAGGAGCCTTAATGAGCAATCAGCAGGAACCTGAAGCTACGCCCTCCCCTGCCCCTGTAGGGCTTGACAGGGGACCGCAGGCCATGGCCTCCACCCCGGCACCAGGCCAGGGACCAGAGGCCATGCCTCCCACCCAGTAGGGCTTGACGGGGGACCTGAGGCACACCACCCCTGCTGGTGCGGCTTGACGGGGGACCTGAGGCTGTGCCCCCCCGCCTGGAGAGGCTTGATGGGGGACCTCAGGCCATGCCCCCCACACAGCGGGGCTTGACAGGGGATCTCAGGCCATGTCCCCCACCTGGCGGGGCTTGACAGGGGACCTCAAGGCACGCCCCCCATCCCGGTCTGGGCTGGGGGACCTCAGGCCATGCCCCCGGTCCTGGCGCTGGGCCAGGGGACCTGAGGCTATGTCCCCTGCCCATCAGGGCTTGACAAGGGTGGGACTGGCCAGGTCTGGATCTAGCCCAATGGGGGCGGGGACCAGCCAAATGGGTCTCACGTGATTTTGAGGTGTATGTGGGTGGGCGGGACTCTGGTGCACCCCAGACTCTGACAGGAGGAAGGTTTTCATATACATTTTACTAATTTTCTTTCATTTCTGACACTTCTATTATAGAAAAAGGGCAAATAGCAATATTAAATTATTTCCTCTAATTAATCCCCTTTTAATGTGCACAAATTTCGTGCACCAGGCCACTAGTTTGCTATAAGTGTTTTTACAGAAACAGAAACAGAAATACCAGACCCTCAAGAATAGACTTAGGTTGGTAGATTATGACATTGAGCTAGAAAATAAATTATTGATCACTGTGCAAAAAGCTCTATAACTGCAGTGATAATTCATTATGACTATTGGGTGTCACAGTGTTACCCTTCTGACAGGACATGGTCCCAGACTAATGCATTTGCTTCCAGCTGCAAGCAACAGGGTCAAATGATGGGAGAACTGGCCATTCTGACGTTAGGATATAGGGGTTGTTGGATTGTGAAATGGGAAAAAATGAGTTATCAACAAAACAAGTAGTAGAGTGCAAATTTGAAGACCCAGCAGACATGTTAGGCATTATATTGTGTTTGGATCCTGATTTAAACAAGCCAATTATCTATATATATAAAAGCCTAAGAGACGGTTATGACCAGTCAACAGGTCGCTCTGATGTGCAATGACCACCAAGGGGCAGACGCTCAATGCAGGAGCTGCCCCCTGGTGGTCAGTGCAATCTCACAGCCATTCTCTGTGACTGGCCAAACTCCTGTGGTCCCTGCCCCTGGCCAGCCAGCCCCATTGGCCCTGATCAGCCCTGATTGGCCCCAATCGGGACTGGGCGAGATGGCCCTGATTGCCGGCCAGGCCGAGGAACCCCACCTGTTCACGAATTCGTGCACCGGGCCTCTAGTTAACAATAATTATGAGATAATTGGGGAAATTTGAACATGGGTGGGCACATATGAAATGATATTAAGGAATTATTTTCCCTGTGCAATCATGATGTTTTGAGGCTACTTAGGGTGGAATGTTGTGATGTCTGGAATTGTCTTTAAAATAATTCAGTGGAGGAGGGAGTGAGGTTGGTGATGGTCACATAGACATATGGGGACACAGTACTATTCTCTGTCTGCTTTTATGTATCTGATAATTTAATAAAAAGTTCAAGAGCAAAACAACAAGGACAAAGGTGGTGAGCTTGCATGAGGAGGAGGACTGACATTCACGGGGAGAACATGGAGAAGCTGATGTGTGTGCTCGTTGTTTTGGGGACCCTCCCTGCCCCTGACGGGTCCCTCAGACTAGCACCCCTGGCAGCATCTACACGAGGTCCCTGCCCGCACAGCACACAGAATGCTGCCTGAGCAGGAAACGTTCCAGACAACGAGCTACTGTGTCCTTTCCATCAAAGTTGGCTGGAGTCAATACTGCCTCTGGCCATGGCTGTGGTGAAGGAAGCCCTAGTAGTTGGGTGGAAATCCGTATTTTCCCCGACAGGTTTAGTTAGGTTGAAAGGACTGGGTTGACGCTCTCCCTATTTCCTCCTGAGCCTCAGGGAAACGGGGAAAGAAGACTCAGTCCCTGTGCTCCTGCATCTCCAGGCCCGGAAGGCAGGAGGTGAAGCAAAGTGTGTGGCAGATCCAAAAACAAAGACTAAGTCTACATGGCTCCCCTACATTCAACCTGCTGGGAAGGTCAGGGTGAGAGGCCAGATCACCTACATCCAGGCTCCCCGACTCCCAGGCCCGTGTCCTTCTTGTAGGTTATGTCATTTGTTTTATTATTGATTGATTGATTGATTGGTTGGTTGATTTTTTTGGCCTGCCCTCACCGGAGGATATTTTTCCATTGATTTTTAGAGAGAGTGGAAGAGAGGAGGAGAGACACAGAGAGAGAAACATCGATGCCACACATTGATAGGTTGCCTCCCACATGGGTGGGGATCGAGCCTGTAGCTGAGGTACATGCCCTTGACCAGAATCAAACCCAGGACCCTTCTGTCTGCAGGTCCATGCTCTATCCACTGAGCCAAACTGGCTAGGGCGGTTATGTGTGTTTTTTTGTTTTTTGTTTTTGTTTTTTTAAAGAACAGGTGGGAATAGAGAGAAAGGAAACAGGTGAACTACCAGCGGGCATTTACTTCTATGCCCTCACTCCGTTGGCTCTGCTCTGAGCTCAGCTGTATTTTCTTGCTCATCACTGCATCTCCAGGTCAGCACAGGGCCCGACCTCAGCCAGGTGAGCACCAGATAGTTCTTAGTAAGTACACGTGCCTCTGCATGGGCCCGGCTTTTGTGTGGACGATTTCTTCTTGGTATTAATAAGACAAGTCCTTGTGCTGTAATAGTTCACTTCCCAAGACAGACATAATGGGCCCTGACACGGCAACTAACAATAGGAGATGATGGAAAAAGAGTGGTGGCTGACAAGTTCCTAACGTCTTCCTAAACTATGGAACTAGTCAAGTTCAAGGACAGGATTCCAAAGCGACCTAGTTTGAAATGAGACTCACACATACATTTTAAACCGCAGACATATACGAGACCATTTTGACATTTGCATAGTTATGTTTAAGCATTTTTATTTGCCACAGAAAATGAGGAAAATAATTAGAATGGTTATTATTTAAGGAACCAACACAACACTCATGTATGTTATTTCCAAAGGGCAGGATGTTGCAAGTCTTTGCACTTATTGAGAATCCTCACATAATGGTTTCTGGGTGTTCAATGTGAAGAGTTGAGTGGGACTAGACTGTTTTTGCACAAGGTGGGAATGCTGAGTGCCCAGGTTCTGAGACGGTGCACTGACTTAGATCAGAGAGTACAGATGTTAATAGCAGGCAGGCGTGACCTCTGAATAACGGTTAGATTTTGCCCCTGTGTTATCCCTACCTGTACTCCTGTTGTTTTTTTTTTTTTATGTTCTTCTGAGCCTGGCATCTAACTGTGCTCCCTCTGGGGGACTCTGTCAAATTGATGATTCTCACTCACATACATGCATGGGGAGTATGAGGCTTGCCATGTGCTTACCGTGAGGGTGGGGAAGTGGCAGGTGTGAAGGGCATGTTCGTGAAGCCCACCTGGTGTTTGCGGGCACAGGTGTGTCCGATGAGGCTGGCAGCTCTGAGGACACTGTGCATGGGCCTGGGGTCTAAATGTGTCTCAGGTCACTTAGCATTTAATGCTGCCCTTGACCTGGGGCAGCCCATTTGCAGATCAATGTTGGCAGCAGAATCAGAGTCTGGGAGGAGGTTCTGAGAGCAACAGAATGACTGTTAATAGAGGAGGCCCAGGCACCTCAACCCTGAGCCCAGAAACACAGGAGAGGTGATTCCCCCACAAAAAACATCACTTCTTCTTCTCCTTTTTTTTTTTTTTCCAGAGACTGGCCAAGGGAATATGAACTAGAATTCAAATAAGTTATTTGAAAACTTATTTGTTCTTTAATTTCAGTTATTAAATATACTAGAGGCCTGGTGCACAAATTCGTGCACCGGTAGGGTCCTTCGGCCTGGCCAGCAATTGAGGCCTATCAGGGGACAGCCAGGGGAGGGGCCTTGAGAGGTTGGCTGGCTGGCCTCCCCAATCTGGGCCTATGGAGGGCCGGCTGGCCAGGGAAGGGCTGTGGGCGGTTGGCCAACCAGCCCCGCCCCCAATTGGGGTGGGGGTGCTGTTCGGGGGTAGGGCTGGCGGTTGGGTGGGGGGCTGATCTGGCCTGGATTGGGCCAGTTGGCTGCCGCAATGCACGTCATAGCGACCAGTCATTCTGGTCGTTCTGGTTGTTCCGCCGTTTGGTCACTGGGCTTTTATATATGTAGATTTCTTTGCTTTTTTATATTCTGACAGTTTTTAAAAACTATATTTTAAGATATTGTTTTTTAAAAGCTTTCGTTTACTCCTTCACCCCTTCAAAGTACTGAATAATTTTAACAATAATTTTATTTTAAGTGTATTAAAGCAGCACATTTGAAGTAATAAAATTGGGCCATTTAGAATCAGAATAACTACCCTCCCCCAATAACATTAAATATGTGCTTCAGGCTAGATCTTGGGTTGAAACAATGAAGTCACATCCCAAATTAAGTAGAAAAACCCACTGTCCCTGGCCACTTGTAGGTTTGATCAGTGTGAAACATGGATTAAAATAATCTGAGTTTGGCCCTGACTGGTTTGGCTCGGTGGATGGTGCATTGGCCTGCAGACTGAAGGGTCCCAGGTCAAGGGCATGTACCTAGGTTGCGGGCACATACCTAGTAGGGAGTGTGCAAGAGGCAGCTGATCGGTGCTTCTCTTTCATTGATGTTTCTCTCTATCCCTATCCCTTCCTCTCTGTAAAAAAATCAACATATATTTAAAAAATAATCTGAGTTTGAGAGGCTCCAAGTAGGCTTATGATCATAAAAAAAAATTAAACCAATAGTTTTGTTAAAATACACTGGCTTTAGCTGATTAAAACCGGAGGAAGGATAAAAAAAGTTCCTTAAATACTAATATCATTATGTCATAATAATATTTAAGGTTATACTAATTGAGATGAACATTAAAATGTTCTCTTCATATGGAATAATAGTCAACTTGCTTATGCCATATATTTTTTTGGCTATTGTCATTTTTTGTTTTATTTATGTATTTATTTCCAGGTATGTGTTTTTATTCCTTTATCTATTTGCTATCTATCTATTTATTTATTTTTAAATTCTTTATTGTTGAAAGTATTACCTGTGTCTCCCCACCAACTGACCTCTCCCAGCCAGCTCCTGCCTCCCTCACACCTCTATTGTCTGTATCCATTGGTTATGCTTATAGTGTATGCCATATTTTAAATGAGAATTTTGTGTTAAAATGTTCTAGAAAACACACACACATCCTGTCCTGACTTTATGAGTGCAGACAATATGTCTTCCAAATGGATGGCAGTAGAAGGGTGTGCCCAGCATGTTAGTTAACTGTTTCTTGGGGAATAAATGGGCCATTTTACACTTTGGATGGGTGTTCTTTGAGTCAGCAAGGAGAAGCCGAAACTGTCCATCTCAGAGTTAGCCACATGCCTCCCACTCTGTCTAACTGGGGAGATAGCTTTCTTTGTTAGTCTCTAAGAGACTTTTATTTGTAAGAATTGATGTGAGCTAATAGTAACATGCTTTTATTGAGCCATGAGCTCATATGCTACACACAACGATGAACACTGCAGGCACACAGCAGCATTGGGAAGCAGGCATCTTGAATTGCCCAGAGGAGCCAGAGGAGTGAGTGAAGACATTTACATTATGGCTTATCCTATATAATAAAAGCCTAATATGCTAAGTGTCTGGTCATCCGGTGGTCCATTCAACCAATCAAAGCGTAATATGCTAATGATATGCTAAAGCTGCTCAACTGCTTGCTATGACGTGCACTGACCACCAGGGGGTAGACAGTTGACTGGTCGACCAGTCGCTATGATGTGCACTGACCATCAGGGGGCAGACATTCCAAGCAGTAGGTTAGCTTGTTGCTGGGGTTCAACTGATCGGGACTGAGCAAGATGGGCCAGACATGCCCTGGAGCCCTCCTGCAGTTCCTCCCCAGCTGGCCAACCTCCCATGTCCGTCCCCAGTTCCAATCGTGCACTGGTGGGGTCCCTCAGACTGGCCTGCACCCTCTCGAAATCTGGGACCCCTCGGGGGATGTCAGAGAGCTGATTTTGGTCCGATCCTGCAGGCCAGGCTGAGGACCCCATTGGTGCACCAATTCGTGCACCGGGCCTCTAGTAAATGACAAGGTACTGTCCTTCAACACAGATGAGGAAAGGACAGATGAGTGGGATTTAAGAGCATCATGGGAGGGGTGACAATGAGCAGGTCTGCACGTTTTCCTGTCATTAGCTGTTGTCGTACTTGCTGACGTGTTCTCTCTTTTCATAAGAAAAATGAGTAAACAGAGCAGGTAGCACATGTGAAGATGGAGAAACCTTGTCTCCTGGCAGTTTCCTGGGAGGTGATTTCCCTCCACAGCCTGGCTTTCCGGGCTCTCTGGGCCTTTGAATGTTATGGGCAAGGCTGCTGCTTCCTCACCCTGGAGGGCGTGGCACCTTGGTTTGGGGGCAAGTGGGCAACATTAGCCTCATGAGTGTGATCTGACAAAATTCCTGTTCAATCTAGAAGACCAGAATGTTGGCAAAATGTATTCCAAGCAACACTGGGCAGCAGTTGCCGAGATCTTGGCATCCTGAGGAGGGTGGCCATGGTTCTGTGGGGCAGTTGAGCTGGGCACTGGCACAGAGCACCTGGCCAGCATCAGGTGTCTGATGCTTGTGCAGTGATTATAGAACAACCTGGAAGTGCTGGTTAGTAACACCTAAAACACTCCCAGAAGTAACAGCTATAAGCCTGTCATTCAGAGAATTTCTATTTTAGGAGGAAACATAATTAAAAAACCCACTGTAGTTTTGAACACACTGATCAGAATATTCAGTGACTCATAATTATAATGGATGCATAGGTGAGCACACCTTGATATTCAAGAAATGAGGTAATACACCTATGACTCTATGATAATGCTAGTAATTCTCCCACTCAATGTAGGTTTAAGGATATGTCACCAACAGTGGTATTCAACTTCATTTGAAATTATAAACATTGAAGTTAATTTTAAATACTTTTATGGAGTTGAAGCTGGAGAATGAAGAACAATTAAGGTAATTAAGGTCTGAATGTCTACACTTGGAAGGGACAGATTTTATCCCAATGCATGTTAGTGATCAGTTCTCTGTCTAGAATTTCAGGTGTTGGCTAGTTACTTTGAAATTATTGATTTGCAAATACATGCAGCTCATTTTAACATGAATATATAATTTTAAAAGTAGATTAATCTCCCCATACTGTACTCTTGTCTTTCACTTCTTTCCTCATTACAGTTATCTATATGTTTGTTGAAACATTGGCCAAGTGAGTAACTCATGCCTATTAGTCAGCACATATGTACACACATGGAAAATAGTGGGCATTTAAAGTTCTAAAACATTGTTACATGTATTGCCACAATGAGATTCAAATTCCCCTATCTTTGTTTTATTTCTATTTTAATTTTATTTTGCAGATATAGAAATGGAGGCTCAAAGAAATTAATCAACTTGCAGGTCACATAATTATTCAGTGGGAATCGAGAGCTGTAATATTTTACTTTTTGTTGTTGTTAATCCTCACCTGAGGACATTTTTCCATTGATTTTTAGACAAAATGGAAGAGAGGGGGAGAGACAGAGAGAAAGAAACTTCAGTCCACTGGCCAACACTCTACCCACTGAGCCAAACTGGCTAGGGCTATTTTACATTTTAATAAGTATATCACATGTATCAGGCAATGGTACATGAAGTTATACCATATCTGTGTAATACATCAAACACAAAGTAACCATTTAAAGCCAGACCATTTACATGCCATTAAACACACTACATATGTTTGCCCCTGATGAAAGGCAGTCTAGTTAAACTATTAAGATTCCGTGAGAACACAATCACACTAGAAATTTCTCTGTGTGTCTGTAAATGTTACATAATAGATTTCACCATTCAACTCACAGAACATCTTATTCCCTAGAAAGATGTAGAGAACGACCCAAAGTGTCATCTCTAGGCATCATTTCTAGGGCATTTTTTAAGGATAGGAAGAGTAAATTAAAAGTACAAGTGTAAAAAGTAGAGTGTGTTGGTGGCCTTGGAGAGAAGTGATTGCAGAGAAAACCAAAATGGAACTCCTGCCGGGAAACGAGTCCTTGAGCTCTGAGCAGCTGCGTCTCGGAGCACAGGCCCACGTGCATTGAAAATTAAGTAGGTGGATATTATGTGCCTTCGCACCTGAGATAGATGGGCCAGAGCTTCTGTGGACCCTACATCAAGAAGCAATTTAGGGCCCAGTTTAAAACCACATTGCTAATCCTTGTTTAATGGGTTTTGGTACCTCAGGCGATGCAGGGCTCTGAAAATGATTAGAACGTGCCCTGTCTGTGCAATCAATAACGCCTCTTCCACAATTAGTAGGTGCCAAGGATGCCGCATAGGCTGGCAGTGCCACGGCTGTGGAATTCCAAGTGAAGTCTGAGCCAGGCGTCGTCATCCCCATACACAAGGCTCATCAGACACCTCCTTCTTCACCTTGTTAGCACCCACGTCAGCTAAACCATCAAGCCCAAAGGCCACCGTTAACAATATCCAGTTAAACCAAACATACATCGAGGCATTATGAATACAGTGCACCACAATGCAGTACTACATGTGTCTAGAAGGCCAGCGACAGTGTGTCTTTCAGTAAAAATACCAAAATAAACACATTTTCAAATGTAAGAAAATAATTCTAGAGTGGCCTGTTCAAGAGATGGATTTATTCCTGTTGAAATTCATGGGCACCCAAACTCCTTGCTAGTTGTGTTCTTTAAAAACATTTTCCTTTGTATATTATAAAATTGAACTTTCAGATTTTATAAAATGACTAGGGGTCCGGTGCACAAAATTCATGCACTGAGGAGGGGTCCCTCAGCCCAGCCTGCCCTCTCTCACATAATGAGAGCCCTCAGGGGATGTCCTACTGATGGCTGAGGCCTGCTCCCTGTTGGAGCAGTCTGGCCTCCCTTTGCGGGAGGCGACTGATCAGGGGAAGGACCCAGCCCCATCGCGCCGCTACTGCAGCCACTGCCAGTCACTGCAGCTGCCAAAGTGTTTTCATCAACAAGGACTCTAGTCCCTTCACCATGAAAAAATGACAACTCTCTTTAGGCATTTTCAAGATGTGCCTTTCATAGGATATGACATTTCTTTCTTTCTTTTTCTTTTTATCCTCACCTGAGGATATGTTTCCATTGATTTTTTTCCCCCTTCCCTCCAATTCCAGGCTTGGCCCCTTCCCAAGCCTACAGCCTCCACCCCAGGCTGTAGGCTTGGGAAGCGGGCACCCCCCGCCCTCCAATGGCAGGCTCATCCTCTTCCTAAGCCTACAGCCTCCACCCCAGGCTGTAGGCTTGGGAAGCGGGTACCCCCATCCCCCAAGCCTAAAGCCTCCACAGGATGGCTGGCTGGGAGTGACCTTAGTGCCGAGGAGGTTCCCAGGACCCAGGTATGTATGCAAATTAACTGCCATCTTTATTGGGTTAATTTGCATACTCACTTTGATTGGCTGTGGGTGTAGTGGAGGTACGGTCAATTTACATGTTTCTCTATTATTAGGAAAGATGAACAAAATCAATAAAACTTTGGAGTTATTTTAAACTAGAGGCCAGGTGCACAAAATTTGTGCACTTGAGGGGGGGTCCCTCAGCCTGGCCTGTGCCCTCTCGCAGTCCAGGAGCCCTTGGGGGATGTCCGACTGATGGCTAAGGCCCGCTCCCCACCAGTCAGACATCCTTAGTGCTGTCATGGAGGCAGGAGAGGCTCCCACCACTGCTGCTGTGCTCGCCAACTGTGAGCCTGGCTCAGAGCTTCTTGCTCAGCAGTGCTCCCCCTGTGGGAGTGCACTGGCCACCAGGGGCAGCTCCTGCATTGAGTGTCTGCCCCCTGGTGTTCAGTGTGTGTCATGTGACTGGTCATTCTGCTGTTCGGTCTATTTGCATATTAGCCTTTTATTATATAGAATTCTTTTTAAGATCATGAATCACACATAATGAGCACATGCTAGTATTGTTTCTGAACTTGTGTTTTTTTAAGTCACATTTTTTATCACTAACATTTTATGATAGAGTGTTTTTTTAATGTGTTTTTATTGATTTCAGAGAAAGGAAGGGAGAGGGAGAGAGGGATAGAAACATTAATGATGAGAGAGAATCATTGATCGGCTGCCTGCAGTACTGGGGATCGAGCCCGCAACCCAGGCATGTGCCCTGACTGGGAATTGAACCATGACCTCCTGGTTCATGGGTCAACGCTCAACCACGAAGCCATGCCAGCTGGTCATGATAGAGTTCTTTATTTTGAGGAAGCTGGTACATTCCAGGAGATTTTATAATTTATGTAGCTAAAGACATTTGAACTTTAACTTTCAGACACTTTACAGTTCTAGCCACCTAGCCTTCAAGGGAAGCTAATGAGAAATGCATTTCTGAAAATGTGTCTGGATGGGTTTAAAACTTACCACCAGTGTATCATATGAATGAAATGATAAAATAACTTAATGCTTCTTTATAGGTTTATTACTTACTAGAGGCCCGGTGCACGAAATTTGTGCATGGGGGAGGGGTGTGTCCCTCAGCCCAGCCTGCACCCTCTCCAATCTGGGACCCCTCGAGGGATGTCCGACGGTGGGATTGGGCCTAAGTGGGCAGTTGGACATCCCTCTCACAATCCAGGACTGCTGGCTCCCAACTGCTCACCTGCCTGCCTTCCTGATTGCCCCTAACCGCTTCTGCCTGCCAGCCTGATCACCCCCTAACCACTCCCCTGCCAGCCTGTTTGCCCCTAACTGCCCTCCCCTGCAGGCCTGGTCACCCCTTACTGCCCTCCCCTGCTGGCTTGATCACCTCCAACTGCCCTCCCTTGCAGGCCTGGTCCCTCCCAACTGCCCTCCCCTGTTGGCCTGATCACCCACAACTGCCCTCCCTTGCAGGCCTGGTCCCTCCCAACTGCCCTCCCCTGCTGGCCATCTTGTGGTGGCCATCTTGTGTCCACATGGGGGCAGGATCTTTGACCACCTGGGGCAGCCATCTTGTGTGTTGGAGTGATGGTCAATCTGCATATTACTCTTTTATTAGATAGGATAGAGGCCTGGTGCATGGGTGGGGGCCAGCTGGTTTGCCCTGAAGGGTGTCCCGGATCAGGTTGGGGGTTCCCTTGGGGCGTGAGGCGGCCTGGGCGAGGGGCTTGTGGTGGTTTGCAGGCCAGCCACGCCCCCTGGCGACCCAAGTGGAGGCCCTGGTATCTGGGGTTTATTTATCTTCTACAATTGAAACTTTGTAGCCTGGAGTGGAGCCAAGCCTTCTGCTTGCTCCATGGCAGCAGCCATTTTTTTTTGGATTTATGTATCTTCTATAATTGAAACTTTGTAGCCTTAAGCGGAGGCCTGGGCCGGCCAGGGTGTGCAGCAAGCTTGGCTTCCTCCATCACCGGGGGCAACCCTAGCCTCCTGCTCTCTCCAGCTCCGTGGCTGCTGCCATTTCTGTTTGGATTTATGTATCTTCTATCATTGAAACTTTGTATCCTTGAGTGGAGGCCTAGGCCGGCAAGGGCAGGCGGAAAGCTTGGCTTCCTCCATTGCCGGGGAAACCCAAGCCTCCCTCCTGCTCTCTATGGCCCTAGCCATCTTGGTTGGGTTTATTTGCATATTCGATCCTGATTGGCTGGTGGGCGTGGCTGGCGGGCATGGCTTGTGGGTGTAGTGGATTGATGGTTAATTTACATATTACTCTTTCATTATATAGGATAATTTACTCAACTCTCTTTTTATTTCATTTTACTCTAATCTAATTTTTATATGCTCAGAAAAACATAGTGGGCAATAGGAATTAATTCTCACACCCATGGTTAGGATGTGTGCCGGCAGGTTCCCTGCCTACCTTGATCTGATGTCCTTTAACTGTCTTATCGGATTGCAAAAGAGATTAATGATCCCATACTTGTTTTTCTCTTGGATCAATTTGGGGCCTATAAGAGAGTACTTTGATGACTACTAATCAGGAATGAAGAAAAATCTCTTGTGTTGAATATTTATGCTGTCCACACTGAATGCTTTGTCCTTGGGATGAGTATGATGAACATAAAGTATTTATTTTTAAAAATATATTTTTATTGATTTCAGAGAGGAAGGGGAAGGGAGAGAGAGATAGAGACATCAATGATGAGAGAGAACCATTGATCAGCTGCCTCCTACACACCCCCTACTGGGGATGGAGCCTACAACCCAGGCATGTGCCCTGACCAGGAATTGAACTGTGACCTCCTGGTTCACAGGTAGGTGCTCAACCACTGAGCCACGCTGGCTGGGCTGATGAAGTATTTATTGATGGCCTTGTGTGCCTGATGCTGTCTAGGGAACATTTCAGCACCTGGATTTCGCCCCCCCCCCCCCGTCCCTCCCCCCACCTCATCTAGGTCAGTCCCAGTTTTACCGCCATCACTGTTTATTTCTGCTTGCTAATTTCAGATCAGAAAGTCCCCTACCCTCCCCCAAGGCCCAAGTCCACTGCCACTGGGGTCCCCCACTTCGCTAACAAACGTCAATGGGGACACTGTGGAATGGCTTGTTTTCATTCTCTCACCACACTCAGCACAGCGTGTTGGAAGCTGCAGAGTGGAGATGCACCTCTCTGTGCTGGTGAGAAGGATCGAAAAGAATTCCAAGATGGCCAGGAAAAAGGCCAAAGGGAGGAGAGGGAGGAGGATTTTAAAAAATATTGACTTGCCCTAGCTGGTTTGGCTCAGTGGATAGAGCATCGGACTGTGGACTGAAGGGTCCCGGGTTCGATTCCAGTCAAGGGCACATGCTCGGGTTGCGGGCTAGACCCCCAGTGTGGGGTGTGCAGGAGGTAGCTGATCAATGATTCTCTCTTATCATTGATGTTTCTCTCTCTCTCTCTCTCTCTCTCTCCCCCTTTCCTTTCCTCTCTGAAATCAATAAAAATATATTTTAAAAAACAAGAAAATATTGACTCGCAGAGTAATGGAGAGCTTAGTGGGGAGAGGCTGATTTCTCAAAGCAAATGGAGAACATAGCGGCAAATCGTTGCAGAAAGAGCGTATGGTTGTCAGTGAGTCAGACGATCACACTGATCTAAATCAGTAAAAAATAGGAAAGGACAGCTGGGCCAGGATGGCTCAGTGGTTGAGCATTGAGCTATGAACCAGGAGGTCATGGTTCGATTCCTGGTCAGGGCACATGCCTAAGTTGCTGGCTCGATCCCCAGTAGGGGGCGTGCAGGAGGCAGCCAATCAATGATTCTCTCTCATCATTGATGTCTCTATCTCTCTCTCCCTTCCCCTTCCTCTCTGAAATCAATAAAAATATATTTTTTAAAAATATATTAAAGGACAGAAAGCGTAGGTCTTTCAGTTTTTGTTGTTTGGTTTTAGAACGTACGACTTGCTGTGAAGAACAGAGGATGGTACACTGAGGTGATAATATCAAGGCACTGGGTTGAATAGACCACCTTATAGCTGGTGCTGGGACATGTCTAAGGAAGTGTTTTGTTGGAATATGTAAAGGAAAGAAGTAAAGGACAATTTGGATTTAGTGTTAACCTCAGTAAAACAGTGACCGCGGTGATACAATGAAGGGTGTATCTACAGACATGGTGGGATTCCTGCTAATAAATGTGGGTGCCGCCTGCAGGGCTGGTGTTTCAAGGGGCATGATCACCATATGGGGCTCCAAGGCCTATGGCCCCCACACCTCAAGGCCACTCCAGTGTTGGTAGAAGTATCAACTCCAAATCATCTCCTTTGCTCAGTTCATCCTGCAAGTGCCTTTGAATCGAAAGGATGCTACAAAAGTAAACAAACAGACAGACTCACAGACACAGAGGACAGACCTAAAGGTGCCAGAGAGAACAGGGGGCTGGTGAGAAAGGTGAAGGCATGAGAAGTACAGGGTGGCGGTTACAGAGCCGGCACAGGGATGGAAGCACAGCACAGAGAGCACGGTGGACAGTATTGCAGTAACTGTGTATGGGGCCGGGCAGTTGGGGAACACTTTGTGCACCTGAAACTAATACAAGATAACATTGAATGCCAACTGTAATTGAAAAAAGTTTAAATATTAGCTCATTGAAGTATTTAGAAAGATTTAATCAGATCTTTACATGTTAAATTAAACGTCGGCTTTATGGGGGGGAAAAAAGAGCTCCAATGATAGTGCATGTGGGCCCACAGGTGTCTGCTCTCCGTGGCCACAACGGTGAGTGACCCTGTGGCTGCTTCGCGCCTGTGACGGTGGTAACGCTTATGTGGAAAGCCTGTGGTGGGATGGCGTGTGACTGCCTGGAGAGCATTGCACGTGGGACACTCACTGTGGCTGTGAATTCCTGTCACGTGGGCTCTGAGCAGCACGGTCACGGAGGTCATGGCCTTGGGACACGGGTCAGTGCTGCCTTGGGTGTGTTTGCTCCAGCCTCTGGGCAGGCCGGCGGCTCACGTCCATAGCCACGGGAGCCACATGTCTGAGTGAGCAGGTGGCAGAGAACAGGCGAGGGACACAGCAAAGGACACTCCCGGGACACGGGGCCTGCCCAGCCAGGGCCCCGGAAGGGGCAGCTCCAGAAGCCTGGGTGTCGCTCCCGTGTCTCCCTTCCTGGGAGTCCTGGGAACACGAGGCCCTCATGGCACAGGGACAGCGCCCCCCCCCCCACATGCCTCTGGTGAGGAAGGAGAAAGTGCAGATAGCGAGGTGATAGGAGGGCAGCTGTCCCCTCGGGTCACAGCTAAGCCTGCAGGCAGCCACTGCACAGAAATCGGGGGTGTGTCTGAGGGTGCCCATGGTGCCCGTGGCAGGGACTTGGGGTTAGTGGGTTTATGCCGGCATCTCAGAGCGTTTGGCAAAAATCCTGGAGGAGAAAGATTAGCAACAATAAGTGCTGAGTGTGAGAGACTCCCAGGGACCTGCCTGGAGCATGGCTTCCGGCCCGTGTTTTGCTGCCCGTGGAGCCAGCGGGATGCATGCGTTGCTTTCTTCTTGGCGAAAAGGGCCCGGCACATGCCAGGCTCCCCCACGGGGGCCTTCAGCTACATTACCGCCAGCAAGACAGGCCTCGGGGAGCTCGGGGAGAGTAGGTCAGCTTCCACGGTTGCTTTTGCAAACCCGAGCAATGCTGGTGAACATCGCCCGCACCTCCCAGGCCGCCGCAGATGTCATTTATTTATTGGAGGTCACAGGAGGTCATTTATTTATTTATTTAAATATATTTTTTATTGATTTCAGAGTAAAAGGGAGAGGGAGAGAGGTGGAAACATCAATGATGAGAGAGAATCATGGATCAGCTGCCTCCTGCACGCCCCCTACTGGGGATGGAGCCCGAAACCCGGGCATGTGCCCTTGACTGGAATCGAACCACGACCTCCTGATTCGTAGGTTGACACTCAACTACCGAGCCTGCCAGCCGGGCCAGAGGGAATTGTAATAGGAAGAAGAGACAGCTGCCTCAGGAGAACTGCATTCCTTGCCTACTCTCCCCAGAGTGTGTGATTCATTCCTCCTCTCATCAAGGAAAGATAGTGGGCCTATGTCCACTGGGAAGGTTTGGTGTCTGTTCCTAGGACAACTCAGGGGGCCTTTTGTTTTCCAAGCAAATGGGGCCCCCTTTGGCCACATCAGTTCCAGCCCTTCATGCAAAAGGGGGTGGAAGGCAGGGCTTTTAAAGTGGAGGGCATACATCTTTTTTCTTGATAATTAGAATTAAAAATATTTTTATTCAATATAAGTACAATCTTAGTGGTTATATTAGTTTCAGGTGTACAACATAGTGATTCAACATTTTTATATCTTACACTGTGAATTTTTCTTCTTTTTTTAATCCTCTCCCGAGGATACTTTTCTATTGATTTTTAGAGAGTGAAAGAGAGAGGGAAAGACAGAGAGAAATATCAATGTGAGATAAACTCATCAATTGGTTGCCTCCTGCATGAGTCCGGACCAGGGCCCAGGCCAGGGAGGAGCCTGCAACCGAGGTACGTGCCCTTGACCAGAATCGAACCCAGGACTCTTCAGTCTGCAGGCTGAGGCTCTATCCACTGAGCCAAACCATCTAGGGCCACCTGTTACTTCTAGTAGATTATTGACTGTGTTCCCCTCCCCCCTTTTCACCCAGCCCTCCTGTCTGATAACCACCCCTCTGGTCTCTGTTTCTATGAGTCTGTTTTTGTTTTGTTGTTAGATTCCACACATAAGTGAAACCATATGGTATTTGTCTTTCTCTTCCTGACCTTAGTTCACTTAGCATAGACCCTCCAGAGCCACCCATGCTGTTGTAAAGGGCAAGAATTCATTCTTTTTTGTTGCCATGTAATATTCCACTGAATAGATGTACACATCTTTATTCATCTGTGGATGCACACTTAGGTTGCTTCCATGAGCATAAATAAGGCTGTTCTCCTTAATACCCAAAGTGGACTTGCTGGGTCTTAAGATAGCTCTATTTTTTTAATGCATTTTAAAAAT
Source organism: Plecotus auritus (assembly GCF_963455305.1). NCBI lineage: Eukaryota > Metazoa > Chordata > Mammalia > Chiroptera > Vespertilionidae > Plecotus > Plecotus auritus. Next base: position 112,777,938 of record NC_137773.1, read on the forward strand.
TTTTATATATTTTATTAATTTTTTTAGAGAGGAAGAGAGAGGGACAGAGAGTTAGAAACATCGATGAGAGAGAAACATCAATCAGCTGCCTATTGCACACCTCCTACTGGGGATGTGCTCTCAACCAAGGTACATGCCCTTGACCGGAATCGAACCTGGGACCCTTCAGTACGAAGGCCGATGCTCTATCCACTGAGCCAAACCAGTCAGGGCAGCTCTATTTTTTTAAAATATATTTTTATTGATTTCAGAGAGGAAGGGAAAGGGAGAGAGAGATAGAAGCATCAATGATGAGAGGGAATCATTGATTGGCTGCCTCCTGCACCCCTCCCACCCCCACTGGGTATGGAGCCTGCAATCCAGGCATGTGCCCTTGACCAGAATCAAACCTGGAACCCTTCAGTCTGCAGGCCGATGCTCTATTCACTGAGCCAAACCAGCTAGGGCAGGATAGCTCTATTTTTAGTTTTGTGAGGTATCTCCATGCTGTTTTTCACAGGGACTGCCCAGTTTGCAGTCCCACCAACAGTGTACAAGGGTTCCCTTTGCTTAAGGCATCTATTTTGAAAACCTAAACATGACATGAGAACCAAGATTTTGTGTGCGGTTACTTTGATTTTCAACCTGTAATGTTATTAGAAGTGGCTTTAGGCATTTTTCTTTCCTTTTCTTCACTGTCTGTGTTTTTGAGACTCTTGGCTCATGTATTTGGCTTGAATACAAACAACAGAAGGACAACCCAAAGGAAATTAATCCATCACAGTTCGAATTTCAATTTTCCTATTTTTATCGCTCACATTTTTTACCATCTGGAAATTTTTCCATCACTAGCTAAAAATACAATGCTCCTTTTCAAAGACTTTGGAGTTTTAAAAACAGACACATGCAATTTTATTCTTGTTGTGTATGGCATTATTTAGTTTACTTAAAGGAATATGCTAATTTTAATAATCCCTCACATTGAATACATAAACACTACATATATGTACGTATGTGCCAAAATTAATATTTGTACTTGAAGTCGAAATACCTGCATAGCCCATGGACACGGACAATAGTGCGGGGAAGGCCTGGGCGGGGGTAGAGAGGTGGGAGCATGATAGAGGGAGTCAATGGGGAGGAAAAGGGGGGACATCTGCAATACTGTCAACAATAAATATAAATACATTTTTAAAAATCAGAAAAAATATGTATAATTATCAAGATTCTGGCTTGAGTTATATTCATTTTGACTAAATGTCCTTGCAAAGCAAAATTGAAAAAAGTCAATTTCATGTAATATGGTTTTTGTTATTATCATTACAAATAAAGGAAATTATAATTAGAAATATGCATGTAGTTTTAAATCCTGACCTTGTATAATCAAACAAGTAGAAAAATTTTAATGATACAATAAATTTTAACTAGGTGTTCAAGTTTAACATTATTTTTATCTTCACATGAGGATGTATTTATTGCTCTTAGAGAAAGAAAAAGGGAGAGAAATACTGATGTGAGAGAGACACATTAATTGGTTGCCTCCTGTACCCACCCAGATGGAGGATTGAACTCGAAACTTGGGTATGTTCCCTGGCCGGAGAATCGAACCCTCCACCTTTTGGTGTACAGGGTGATGCTCCCACCCACTGAGCCACTCTGCCAGGGCTCACTATATCCTCTTTTCAGAAGTCAATACATCCCCAAACTTTATTTCATAACATTAAATCTACTAGTCTGTGAATCCCTCACATCAGTGTTTCCAATAGTGGATTTTTTTGAAAGAGCTTTCTGCCCTGGAATTCTGTAGACAGCAAAGGCCCACCCTGCACCTCCACACAAGAAGCCATTAAAAGCTCACCATCTGTCATCTGCTCCTCCTGGGGAGGAGATGCCTGAGGCCAATGAGTTGTGTCCTCCCTGCTTTCAACCATGAAGCATCAGAGGAAGAGCCTGTCTGCATATAAACATGAAATCCTCCATAAGTAAAGTCTTTGTGCCTTTAGGTAAAATGGAAAAGCATTCTTACATGTTTCCCTGAGAATCATTTCCTGAAACAGGGTGGGGACTGTGGTGTGAACACTCATGGAAGACGCTTCCGGGACCAGGACCTTTTGTTCTCTGCATTTTACCTTCGATCAAAGGTAGTGCTTTTTTTTTTTTTTTTTTTTTTTTTGTTAAATGTTAAAATTAGGTGCATCAATTTGGTGAGTGTATGAAAATAGTGCAATTTCTGTAAAATGTATATTAAAGAAGAGAGAAAACATAGAGGAGATAACATACCTGAAGCAGGTGGCCCGACACTAGCACACCAGCAGGCCCTGAGTGATGGGATACCCATGTGCCCTGTGGACGCAGACACGTGGCACGGGATAGACCCCCCCACTGACACGCAGGACCGTGGTGGTGGAATGGTTACTATTGAAGTCACTGAGGCCCGAGTTAGTTTGTTACACAGCGTATTGTTACCATTATTAAAGGAAACAGAAACCTGGGTGTTAACGCAAGAAAACATTCAAACCTGTGAAGAAATTTTGTGAGTTTATTTGAGCCAAACTGTTGACAATTCTCAGGAAGCAGAATCTCAACAGATTGGGATAGTGCTCCAGAGAATGGCGGCTTTTCACCCTCTTTTGTATATTACAGCCAAAGGAGGGACGTAGGTGGGCTACATGAACTCCATTGGTGATAGACTAAGGAGGCGGGAGGAAGCAAAGCGGGAAACCCTCTGGGATTGGATAAAAAGTAAAATGATGGACACATGTTTCTTTTACTTAGATACATACAGGATACATAGGTGTTAACAGTCAACAATTAACAAAATAACAATAACAATGAGGGAACTTGTGGTCTCTGCCCTGGCACATTGGTTGTGCCATGAGGGGTCTGGAGAAAGGGAAGTGACAAGGCACCCTGACATTTCACAGGTGTGTTATCTAAGACGCAAAAAGACAATAAGCACAGGAAAGATCAAAGTTGAGCTTTGTCAGGGAAGATACTGGCCTAGGACATGCCTACCCACTATGAACTGCTTTTTAATTAAAAAGTTTTAATTTCAGACCATCCTCTGTAGTTCCTTTAGGTCTCTGAGTTTGCAAGGCTGCCAAGCAGGCCTTCCCTGGGTTAGTAAGGTTAGCATGTGGCTCCTTTTCATCTACATGGGGATACAGGAGTGAAAAAGTGGATAGCACTCTCTGCCCACACATTTTGGTAGACATCTATGATAAACCGCTTGGTTACATGCTGGTAAGTGTCATGGGGAAAGTTAAGCAGTGAAGAGGAGTGGAGAGGGCTGGAGGTGTGTCTTAAGCAGAGTGGTCAGGACAGCCTCGCTGAGCGGGTGGGCAGGAGCCTGAATGGGGACTGAGATGTCAGCTGACTGGGCAGTTAGAGCGACCCCTTCTGTCTGACCTACAGTTTTCAGTGTTATTACCTGTTTTTGTTTTGTTTTGTTTTGTTTTCAAAGACAAGTACCTTTTTCCACTGGTTGTACTTCTCAGAAAGCCAAACCACTTTATCTCAGGGGTGTGCCAGTAGATGGCTTTGATGAGTTTTAAATGTTCATTAAAGAATAATTAATCATTTCCCATTGTTCTTACTCTTGCCTAACCTTTTATTATTATTACTAGAAGCCTGGTGCATGAATTCGTGCCCAGCGGGGAGGGGGAAAGGGGACTAAAGGAGGTTGGCCGCCAGCCCCAAGGAGGGAGCCAGCCCTTGGCCTTCCTGGGAAAGGAGCCATGTCTGCTGCCACCCACCCCCTGTTCCCCATCCCAGCCCAGGCCCAAGGGCCCCGGTGGGGTAGAAGAGGAGGTGACAGTCACCGGGCTGAGGACAGAAGGAATGGACGCTGGATGCCAAGGCCGCCGTTGGCACCCTGCCACTGCATGGTTCCCCGCCTCCGCCCACCCTCCTTCCCTTGCTGCCGTGCCACCACTGCAGCGGGCCGGTAACGCCTGGGGAAGGGAGAGGACGGGAGTGAGACAAATCCTTGTGTCGAGGGTTGACTTTCAATAGATTGCAACAAGGGAGCTGCTCTGCTACGTATGAAACCCCGACCCAGAAGCAGGTCTGTACAAATGGCTTAGCACCAGGGCCCAATGGGGGCCGGCCGGGGAGAGGGGCCATGGGAGGTGTGCTGTGGGAGCTCACTGACCATCAGGGGGCAGCTCCTGCATTGAGCATCTGCCCCCTCGTGGTCAGTGTGCGTCATAGTGACTGATTGACTGGTGGTTGCAGATGTTAGGTTGTAACAGTTGCTTAGCCTTATATATATATAGACTAAGGCCTGGTGCACCATTCGTGCATGGTGAGGGATGTCCCTCAGCCCGGCCTGCACCCTCTCCAACCTGGGACCCGTCGAGGGAATTGGACCTAAACCGGCAGTCGGACATCCCTCTCACAATCTGGGGCCACTGGCTCCTAACTGCTCACCTGCCTGCCTGCCTGATTGCCCCTAACTACCCTCCCCTGCTGGCCTGGTCATGCCCAGGGGAAGGTCAAGGTCAAGGTCTCGCTTGTAGCTCTGATGTCTCGCCAAGACGTTTCAGAAAAATAATCATACTTATTTGTAGCCCAACCCAAGGGCCTTGGTGTTGTTACCATATGGGCACTCAGGAACATCACTGCACATAGAAGGAGCAGACACTGCACAGAGAAAACTGGCATTCTCCTCTATATTTATCAGGAGCGTCTATGTTAGGAAAAGGACGAGTCTTTTCTGGCAAGTATAGGACAGTTATACCACATCCTGTGTATTCATACATGAGCCTGTTTAAAAGTAATGCAGGGCCACGTCAACAAAAGAAAAATGTTATCTTTAGAAAGAAAAAGACCATTGATGTTCCGAGAACTCACTGGAAATAATGCAATAAAAGGAGACACTTGGCTCCCAGCTTCCCAGCGTCACTGTGCAGGCGATGTCCCAAGTGCTGAGAGAGAAAAAAGCACCGATGAGACGCGTGATGAATGGGCCCTCCATTTAGTTCCTAAAAGAAACAGGTTCCCTGTCTTCTCGCCAGAGCCCTGTGCGTTGCTCCGCCCAGATGCCTGTGAAGTGTTCCTTGAAATGACAATGAGAGTAATCACATCGTTAAGCGAGTCAACTTACTGTTTTAAAAAACTCCTTTGGCAACGCAGACACGCTGACATTAGTACCAAAGAAAAAGGAGCATTTTTATAAACAATTGCTCTTAGAGCTCTGCCAGGCACGTATACGAAGCTGCCATTGTGGTGACCACTCATCAGGCTATGTCAGGACAAGCTGCCTTCAGGCTCGAGAACGAGGGGAAAGGAGGGTGTCAGTCATTCAGACGCTTCCCCTCATTTTCAACGTTCAGTTTGTGAAGAGAATATAGACGAAGAAGGATGTGGAACAGGAAAACTATTGCTGCATAAAATCTCCCCCCTTCATTCTTTTCACTTAAAAAAATTGTGATATGATTGACTTCAGAGAGGAAGGGAGAGAGAGAGAGAAACATCCATGATGAGAGAGAATCATGGATCGGCTGCCTCCTGCACGCCTCCTATTGGGGATCGAGCCCACAACCCGGGCATGTGCCCTGACCAGGAATCAAGCTGTGACCTCCTGGTTCATAGGTTGACACTCAACCACTGAGCCACGCTGGTTGGGCCAGAACATAGATACTCTTAATTCACTTGAAATAGCAAAATCTTATCTTCAGAGTAAAAGAATGTAAAGAATGTCTTGTTTTGTTAAATGAAAGGATATATAGACTGTACTTCACCTTTAAAACCGAAGTTTTTAATGTTGCAACTGTTCCCTGACCGGGAATCAGACGTGACCTCCTGGTTCATAGGTTGATGCGCAACCACTGAGCCACACCGGCCGGGCTCTACTTTCTTGATTTTAAGGAGCATATTTATATTAGATTTTAAATGTCTCTGTCTTTGAACTTACTTATCTGTGCATTTCTGTCTGTAAGGTGAGGGGAAAAAAAGGAACAAACAATAAAAAAGAGAACAAAAAAACCCTATCTTGTTCTGTTCAGGCATCAAAGAGAAAAAACACCCAAACCAACATTTTGGAAAAGGAAAACTCTCTTCTTAATACACGTCTAGACGTGTAGCGTCCACACAGGGATCTTCCATAGTCGGCATTACAGGCATCTTTTTCCCCTACATCAGCTTGGATATGAATTTCCTTTTTTTGGGGGGGGGGGCGGAAATAATAAAACAATATGAAAACTTGCTGTTACCATTCAAGGCTGCTTCTTGGTCATGAGTGACTGGGGTTAGTTCACAGTAAAAGGTGCAGCCATGGGCCCAGGTCATCACGGTCCAGTTCCTACTGAAGGGAATGCCTTTGTAACACAGATGAGATCCTGAGTCCGACAGGGAACGTGGTATAGCCAGCTCGTACATGCACGCACATGGAAGGCAGTATTACAGCCGTAAAATACGTGGGGTGGGCCCGCCTTCTCAGATCACGGTGTATTTACAAATCGTGACTTCCTCCAGAGATGTGCTGGGACTAAATCACGGTCGCGTTTGCTCCAGCACCTAGAGTACACCTTCTCCTGCCTCCGGCCAGCGAGCCATGGAGAGAGAGCAGCGCAATGCCTCACATCGGCCTGGCCTCTGAGCATCCCCCACGTGTGAACTTGAACTAGCATCCAGGGGGTGAGGGCAAGTGGCATTCCTCTTCCCACAAGGACAGAATCCAACTCTCACTGCTTCCTAACCGCTCCCCTGCCAGGACTGTGCTCACTGGAAACCACTCCACTTTCTCCTTCCTCTTTCTGAAACAATAAACTGTGTTTTCTTTTATTTTTTGCAGTCCCAGTTGGAAAATGTCCGCTATGCCATCACCTATCAGAGCAGCTTCTAACTCAACTTCTTCCATGAGTGTGATGTAAATTAGCCTCGAAGATGAGCTGAAAATCCCGTATTCACAATTCTGTATCATCAGGAGTCTGTGGTCACAACACCGTGTCAGGAATTGCAGAGGTATAAATTGCTTCTGCTTTAAAAATGACTCTTTCTATTAAATTATGGTCAGAAGCCAAGAGGAGCCAGACATCATATCAATGACTTTTAGTATTAGGAATATATATATATATATATATATATATATATATATATATATGAACTTCAGAGAGGAAGGGAGAGGGAGAGAGAGATAGAAACATCAGTGATGAGAGAGAATCATTGATTGGCTGCCTTCTGCACACGTGCCCCCCCACCCCCCCGCCCACTGGAGATCAAGCCCCCAACCTGGGCATGTGTCCTGACTGGGAACTGAACCGTGACCTCTGGTTCATAGGTCGACACTCAACCACTGAGCCACACCGGCCGGGCAATTATTATGAATTTTAAATGAAGTGTTTAACTTTGTGAGATTTCACCATACCTGCAAATATATTTGAAACTGTTGTTATATTCTAGCACCGCCAGGGGCATGATGAGATACGCATTTGCTATCGGATCTGAAGCCCCTTGACACTCAGGCGCCAATGAGACTTGAGGCAAAGCGGATGAGGTACCTTTGTCATAGTTGCTGCCAGGGATCTAGGTCTGCACGATGCATGCCACAAGGAAGGGACGTTCGCGTGCTGCAGGCTGTACACCGCATTGTTTGTGTGCACATAAAGAAATGCCCACGCCTGGAAAGCCCGTGGCTGACTAGATCTCCGTCTGAAACACTTTCTGGTAGATCATTTTGAAACAGAAAACGTTGGTATTAACTTGACATCCTGTTCATTGATTAGTTCTTTAATTTGTATAAGAAAAGCAGCGTGTTTTACAAAGCACAGCTCTTGGTTGACCATGGTTATCGTCTTAAATGAAGGAATTGCCTCAAATAGAAGCCCATAGAGGTTTTTTGGAATGAAACACAATGGGCTACAGAGAATTCTTAGAATTAAAATTCCTTCCCAGCCCACCTGTCTTCCAAACAAGCGTGTTATTCATTTTGTTTCTCTGCCATGTTCAGACCTAAACAAGGAAGGAAGTGCATGGGGACTGAATTGTAAGTAACCAGCTTCTTAAATTTCCAAAACTGGAGCGTGAAAACGTTGAGATTTTGATCTAGGTCAAAGTCTCTCTCCCAGGTTACTTGAAAATGTTTCTGACAAATTAAAGAAACACGTTGAAAGCCACAGGGAATGGCAGAGGCCAGATGATGGGAAGACGGGGCCCCTCCTCGCTGCCCCTGTGAGTACCGACACCTCCAGGATTTCAGCTTCATCGTGGGCGTGGCCGCCTCCAGGCCCGGGCAGCTGACGTGTGGTCCCAACATGTGTGAGGCGCTGACCTGGGCTCCCCAGCACGCGTGGCAGACCCGCGGGCAGGAGCCTCGGTCGTGGGCACAGGTAGCTCAATGATTTTCACTTGTTATTTTCTCCTGAAAATTTCTAGGGTGAACTCCCCCAATGCTACCCCATGACAAAGTAAGAATGCGTGCCAGGAGGAGCAATTCGGATAATTAATTTAAAATATGTTTTTAGGGATTTTTATAGAGAGAGAGGAAGGGAGAGGGATAGAGAGATAGAAACATAGATGAGAGAGAAACATCATCTATTGGCTGCCTCCTGCACATCCCCTACTGGGGATCGAGCCCATAACCCGGGCATGTGCCCTGACTGGGAATTGAACCAGTAACCTCTTGGTTCATGGGTTGATGCTCAACCACTGAGCCACACCAGCTGGGTGCATTATTAATGATTTAACTGGGTTAGAAACTTAGAGTCAGAAGGTAACTGGGGAGACTTTAGATCAGATAACACCTCCTCCCCCCCCCATGATGCTAGAGGTTTTTATAAAAAGTCTTCAAAATATTCTCATCCTTATCCATATTCCTTCCACAAATGTTGTTGAGACAGGGGCTGTTTGCGGACATAGGAGCCCATGTGAAGAACACGGTGGGAAGCCTGCCCTGTGAGGACTGTCCCTGGGAGAGACAATTACTCACGAAGAGAGGCGCTGGGTTAGACTGATAGGTGGCTGGTCCCGGGCTCGGACGGCGCCTGCTCTGAGGGTCCCATCCACACCCCGGTTTTCCATGACCTCATAACTGAGAATCAGGCATGGCAACCACCGGCATCTACTTATTTGTGTAAGTAATTTTTCAATGAATTACATATAAATTATTTATAATTATCTGCACAAATAATTCTATGACTATGTACACATTTTATAAAACTCAAAGAACACTTATTTTTATTTAGATCAAAAATTTTCCAAAGGAAAAGAAACATCTCCCATTAAACTGTGATTACCCTTAAAATTAAGTTTTCAGTTTTCTCAGAAACAAAGGGGAAACCCCTAACTTGCTTTGTAAAGTTGCACTAATCCTCCACATGTGAGTCGGAGTATTCCAAAAGAGGGTTTATTTAGAAGGTGGGAGATGTGTGTTTATACATCGTTTTATACCAAGCAATCAGCACACTGGGTAGCAACAACGCTTGCTTCCCGAACATCTCGATACCATCTTTGGTTTCATGCCTGTTCGTCTTTGGCTGTTTTCAATTGAGTGACTTCTTTCCTCTGTTCTGGATATTAACCTCGGTCAGACATACTATGTGCTGCAAATATTCCCTCCAGGCCTGCTTTTTGCCTTTCACTTTCTTAATGTCTTCTGATGAGTGAAGTATTTTAATGCAAATGAATTTTAAAGGCATTAGTTAGGTTGGATTTTACTGAGCTTGTTGGCTATATATATATTCGTGCAAGAGTAGGCCTTCTTTACCCCAGCTGCCAGCATCGGCTTCCCTCTGGCACCCGGGACCTGGGCTTCACTCCTTCTGGCCCCGGCTTCATCAGGAAGGACGTCTGGAATGAATGATATCCGGTCAAATTAGCATATTACCCTTTTATTATCCTATATAATAAAAGCCTAATATGCTAAGTGTTCGGTTGTCTGGTTGGCCATTCAACCAATCAAAGTGTAATATGCTAATGATATGCTAAGGCCGCTCAACTGCTCACTATGGTGTGCACTGACCACCAGAGGGCAGACACTCTGACCCATAGGTTAGCTTGCTGCTGGGATCCGGCCAATCGGGACTGAATGAGATGGGCCAGACATGCTCTGGAGCCCTCCCGCAGTCCCTCCCCGGCTGGCCAACCTCCCGTGTCCCTCCCTGGCCCCGATCATGCACCAGTGGGGTCCCTCAGCCTGGCCTGCACCCTCTCACAATCTGGGCTGAGGGACACCCGCCCCCACAAGTGCATGAATTTCATGCACCAGGCCTCTAATGTGTATGTATGTATGTATATGTATATGTATATGTATATATATATATATATATATATATATATATATATATATATATATATGTGTGTGTGTGTGTGTGTGTATATATATATATTTAATCCTCACTGGAGGACATTTTTCCATTGATTTTTAGGGAGAGTGGAAGAGAGAGGGAAAGACAAAGAGAAACATCAAAGTGAGAGAAACACATCCATTGGTTGCCTCCTGCATGGCCCCAACCAGGGCAAGGGCTGTGGAGGAGCCTGCAACCAAGGTAATGGCCCTTGACTGGAATCGAACCAGGAACCCTTTGATCCACAGGCGATGCTCTATCCACTGAGCCAAACTGGCTAAGGCAGGCTTGTTGAATATTTATTGCAACATGTCAGACCTTATATTCTAAAATATTTGCTGCTTCTTGTCCTCTCATCTTTCAATGGTCACTCGGTGTCACAATCTATTTAATCACATGACAGACTCACAGGCCTCCTATCTCCTGGGCTGTTCTGTCACCTTTTTTGCTCCTCTTTGCATGATTTCTGCTTAGCTTTCTGCTGTGCCCAGTCTACCGTTCAACTCATCTGATGATCCTCAGCTGACATTATTGAAAATGTCTTAGAATGAATGTCTACGTTAATGTAAATGTTCTGGAATAACCCAATTCCATTTCCGGCTAAGTTCTCCATCTTTTCCTGTTAATCATGGTTCACTTAAGCACACGTTTGCTAATTCCTGCGTCCGAGCGTCTGTGTGAGCACCCACGGACCCCTCTTTCTGCGGGTGTTCTCTGCATGTATTGAGGTGTCTCATGTGGGCTGGACTCTGTGTATAAACAGACCCTGAAGCCTGAGGCACAGGCCAGACCTGCCCAGAGTGCCCCCTCTCCGCCAGGCAGTAGATGGGGCCGAGCAGGTCCATCAGATCTTCAAGGAGACCCAGCTCAGCTGCAGCTTTCCTCAATTTCCACTGGCCTCTGGCTTCTAATAATTTGACGTCAACACTTGTTTTCTGTCCTGATTTCCAAACACATGGTGGGCATCTTTGAGCTGTAGGCACTGCAACATGCAGGGCTGTGGGGTTTGAGGCCCAAGACAGTGAGATCTGAGTGCTTATCCTGCTCCACAGGCGGGCGCTCAGCTGCGGCCTGTGGCAGGGGTTGGGGGCAGGAACCAGCTGGGTCTGCATTTTCTTTTTTGCTTAATCTATTTTTTAAAAATACATTATTGATTTCAGAAAGGAAGTGGGGGGGGAAGAGAGGGAGAGAGAGAGAGAGAGAGAGAGAGAGAGAGAGAGAGAGAGAAACATCAATGATGAGAGAGAATCATTGATGGGCTGCCTCCTGCACTGGGGATCAAGCCCGCAACCCGGGCATGTGCCCTGACTGGGAATCCAACCGTGACCTCCTGATTCATAGGTCGATGCTCAACCACCGAGCCATGCTGGCTGGGCTGGGTCAGTGTTTTCTACAGGTGCCTGTCCCCGACCTCTGCCTGATGGGCATCAGCGTCCTGCTGGGTCCCTTGGAGGCCACTGACCAGCTCACCTGCACCAGGAAGTGACCCAGGGAGGCCAGCAGCTGCCCAATCCTACCAGTTAGTTTAGAATATTTTGCACACAAAGATCTTAGCTGCTTTAATTATGTTTTAATCTATTTTTTCTAGTTTTTACAATGGCAGTGATGACCTGCCATGCTTTCTATGCCCACATGAAAATCTGAACTCCAAGCAGATATTTTTAACTGTTGCCCAAATGTAAACATTTTTTAAAACTTTTTTTCTCACATTCTATCTGCTCCTAATTTGGAAAAATAATGACTTCTATTGCTTATCATCACAATCATTATAAAAAATAAAGCGGAGGTGGGACACATATATGATTAACATTCTGAATTTCGGGAGATCTTTGGGGAGGAGAAGGGAGAACATTCCCTCTACAGGTGGAATGAGAGGACGTCGGATCTTAGCTCAGTCCAAACTCAGTTTACCCCGTGCCTTCCAATCCGCCGTTTTACCTCACAGCACGGCTGAGTGTTGAAAAGAATGTAGAAAAGTCAGCATAATAGCTGCTTCTTTTCTCCCAAGAGATGGAGTTTATCCAGGAAGAAAGCGGAAGGAGCAGCTGGAGCCCCAGGTCACTGACAGAGCGGGGCGCCTGCGAGGACCATCCCTTATTTCTCACACGGGGCACCCACGGCTGCACCTGCCTGGCCACATGGGCTCCTGGGGGCAGGAGATCGAAAGCTCTGGGCCCAGCTGGGTTTGGCTGCGATGGAAAGGGGCTACTCAGCCTCGGGGCAGAGCCACAGCCGGGCACTCGATGTGTTCTCGCAGCGCTGAGCTGTCACATCCATCACGCAGCACGTCTCTCGCATTGACGAGGTTCTGACTTCTTGGGGCAGTGATTGATTCCGAAAATCCCGACCCAGCACGCCCCTGGCAGAAAATAGATTTGGGTTATTTAAAGAACATTTATTGAGCTCCAACTTCCTGAGGCCCAGCATGGAACTATAGGGCAGATACAATGTAATTTGGTGCAAATATGGTTTTTGTACTTTGTAACCACAGTAGTGTGCATTCTGTGAAAGAGTGTGCAAAATGCGAAGGAGCAAGAAATCGGGGATATTCAGCGATTACGACGAACTGAAGACCTGAGAATGAAACCATTACCTGCGCCAGGTGCTGATTCTCGTGGGAACAGGACTGAGTCCTAAGCTCGGCTTTGGGGGGGCGGTGGAGGGCGAGGAACAGTGGGGTACAGTCAGGTGGGCCACAGCACAGAGCTCACATGACACTGTGATATCTCCATAAAGATGACTTCCTCCTTAAATATGAGCTAGGACAAAAGCAGTGAACAGATGAGACAGTAGCAGGACCTTTTACACCCTAGGTACATTATAAACACTGGACACAAATCTATGGTCCATTTAGTCCCCCTTTAACCACCCAGGAGTTTTGTAGAAAGGAGTTAAATTCTGGCTAATGATTATATTCTGTACAATTAACTGCACAACGAACTGAGCAGATTTTAAGCTAAAAGATTATTTGTAATTACATAATTATTAAAGTATTTGGACAAGCTCAGTTGGTTAGAGCGTCCTCCTGATACACCAAGGCTGTGGGTTCAATCCCCAGTCAGGGCACATGGAAGAATCCACCAGGGAATGCATCAATAAGTGGAACAACAAATCAATGTTTCTCTCTCCCCGTCCCCCAAATCACTAAGTAAAAATTTTTAAAAAGAGCAGATGCTAAATAGCAAGTGCTAAATCGATAATATATTAGGAAACAATGAAAAAAAAATAGGAAAACGTAAACCAAAGACTGTCCTGGAGAAATTCTGGGAAACACACTTTGTAATGTCCTATTACAGACTAATTGAGAGTCTCAGTTTCCCACCTGGCGCCAGGTGTCCTGTTCGCTTCCCTCAGTGACCCGTGGATACTCGTTCAGTGCGGCGGAGGCCCACACGTGGGGGAGGCCCGCACGATCCTCAGGGGAGAATGTGACTGTTCCCTGACTTACCCAGTTACACATTTTCCTAAATTCAAAAGGAAAAGCTGACAGAAACGACATGGAAAACCTTTTTAGAGACCAGACCAAGTTTTAAAACAACTACCTGCCCTCAGACTCCCAATATTGCTCCCCAGACATCATTTGTCTCTGTTGGACCATAAACAGACCCCTCTGAGCCTTCGCTTTCTATCAGACATGTCCTTGTCAGGGCGGGCCCACAGCCAGGGCTGCTTGCATCACTGCATAATAACAGTCAGTGACAGAGAGCCGTGTGCTGCGGGAGTGAAAGCTGGGTGCAGACGCAGCCCTGGAACTCTGGGCTTCTGAGGTGGCGTGCCAGTGCCACGGCTGCCCTCCTCTCCTCGGCGTGGGTGCGCCCCTGCGGCACCGCATCCTTGTGTGGGACGGATTGCAATCTCAGTCCCTCTTGGCTGTGGAGAAGCACATAGCCTTCCACCCCGCAGGCGCTCCAGGTGCCTCCTGAGTAGCTGGTGAGGACACAGTGGGAGACACGGTGCCTCGCAGCCCAGGTCATCCTGGGACAGGCGTGTAGAATGATGCCCTGGGAGCCGAGCGCCCGGGTGCAGTTTCAGACCGTCTGCCGGTGAAGGAAGAGCGTGATCTTGACGTGGTCATCTTGGGCACTGAGAGGCATCCATCCCCCACTGTCAGGGTCTCTGGGGCCGCAGGGTAGCGTGGGGGCAGGGCGCTCTGTCAGGGACGGAACCCAGGTAGCATCCGACAACGAGGGGCTCCTCGGCGGCATTCCATGTGCTGGATGGGGGGTGGAGGGGCATCAGGGTGAACTTTGTAGAGATAAAGAGCAGTGGTATTTGTAAAAAAGGCAAAGCACCTGCAGAATTATTCCAGGGGTTTCGGCCTCTGATGGGAATTGCAAAAGATGGCCTGTGATTTGATTAATTAATTCACATGACTCTGGATCATGTCTGAGACTGAAATTTAAACTTAGAGAGGGACATTGAAGTCTGCTTAATTATTCCATTTCCAAAGCACCTGTGTCCCCAAGGGCAGCTGCTTCTAGCACCTCCTGGCGATGGTGAAGGAGACAAATTGCTACACCGCTCGGGGCCGGTGAAGGCTAGCATTTGTAGACGGGGGCCGGTAGGGGGGTAGTTATAGTACCACCTTAAAGGTGCTTCCACAGAATAAATGACATTACTTATGTGAAGGGCTTGGAAAATGCCTGCTGCACACATGCCCTACTCACATCCGCTCTCCGTCTGATCATACACCAAATGTACATGCACAGTGAGCCTGGCTTGATGACTGCACGTTCCGTGAGCGCCAATCACTGGTGGGCAGGCGCTCACATAGGCCCTTGCTTTCACCCTGAGCTGTGTGGCTGTTGGAACAGACTTTTAGACCCAAGCTGCCCGCATGCACGACTGTTAGAGACTCGTCATTACGGGAAGTACAGCATATGAGATGCGGGCTCGCAATACTCTCTCTAGTTCCTTTCCATCCACACGTCATTCAAAGTGTGTTCCATGCTGCTCTGGTTTTCAGCAGGTGACGCAGGTCAGGAATTCGGGAAGGACGGTGAGCGGGCAGGATGTGTGCCAGGACCCGGGCACCCGGGCCTCCATTCTTTGACTCAGCCTGGAGCGCCAACCTCTCAGAAGAGGCACAAAGCAACAAAAATATCTTCAAGAAATAAATCAGAAACACCCGGAGGAGCTCTCTGCCCTCTTGGGTGTGCCTGTGAGCAAGAAGACACTTATTTTATTTATCTTAAAATATTTTTTATTGATTGCAGAGAGGAAGGGAGGAGAGAGAGAAACCCTAATGATGAGAGAGAATCACTGATCAGCTGCCTCCTGCTCTCCCACACTGGGGATGGAGCCTGCAACCCGGGCATGTGCCCTGACTGGGAATCAACTGTGACCTCCTGGTTCATAGGTTGATACTCAACCCCTGACCACACAGGCCGGGCAAGGAAGGCATTTACTAAGTCCTGTGGGATAGGCTGGCTGGGCAGTCCCATGTGGGACCTGAGCTGAGAGACCAGACACGAGGGATCTCGAATTCCCATTCCAGAAATCACGCCCGAAGGAGAGCGTCACTGGGCAGGAGGTGGGAGGCCTTGGGGTGCCCCTGGAGGAGGCCACTGTGCTCTACTTGGGTTGTCTCTGAAGGTTGCTTTCAGGGAACCCCAGGTGGCTTGAGCACCAAGTCAGCTTTCACCTGGGACACGTCCTGACATCCTGAGAGTCCTGACTGCACCACCTCCAGCCGGGATTCCTGGTGGGACTGGAGAGATGGTTTTTTAAAAAATTTCCACATGAAGGCTGGCAGATCTGCCTTTTAAAAAATTATCTCTTTCAAGACTTTATGTCGGGAGTAGCACAGAGCGTATTAACAGGTTGGCATTGTGTTTAGAATTGAAGCAGGAAAGACACTAAAATGACAGCATCGGTTACAACAGGATATTTCCTGCTTGGAAATGGGTGGGGTCACAGGCATGATTTCTGGGGCATGTCCATGACCCCCACCCACCTGCCCCGCCCACGGCCATGACCAGGACACCGCTGTCCCAGCGAAGCCGAGGCCGTCCCAGCGTGTGGACACGGCACTGCCGCTTACTAATGTGACAGAGAATGAGCCAGGCCTTCCCAGAATTTGCTGTCCAGTTCGCTCTAAAACGTTCTTCCTTAGAAGGAGCTCTTTCCCATCAAAGTTTGTTCGTCAGTTCGCTTCTCCCATGGTCCCGCTGATGGCATCGCCCCAGACGCCCCGCTGAGCGCAAGGAGCAGCATGTTGGCAGAGGAGTTGCAAACCCAGCTCTAGGCCAGTGGGGCTATTGGAGCATCGATTCACATTCATGGGGAGTATTTCAGGGTGAGAGGCCGGCCCCGGCTTTGGGTGGCAAGCGCACGTGCACAGTGTATTTAAGAAGTCACCTGAACCTTATAGACTCTGATAGTATTTCAAATGCACCTAAGGTGGCTGAGTATTTTCCTTGGTCTGAGGATGAAACGGAAAGAATTGCAAAGATCTCACTGTGCTGACTTGGTTTCCTGCTTGCTGACGAGGGCTGGAGGGTGAGAGGGGCGGCTTGTGCTACGGCAGATGGAAAACACAGGTATTTCCAGAGTGTTCCGCAGGAATCAACTGTGACCTCCTGGGAGCCTGAGCCGGGGGTGGAAGCGTCACTGAGAGAGGAAGGCAGTGGGGCTCTCACCCGGATGGAGCCGTACTGACAGATGCTATTGGCCGCCCTGGCCTCATGGGGGTCGGGGACAGGACTCTGTAACCGCTGGAGACCATGGTCCCTCAGCACCTCCCCACTTCCCTGGCCTGGAAGAGGATTTCTGACAGAAATGCCAGTTTGAAGAAGAGAATTGCACTTACGTAATAATTTCTGTAAATAAGTAATCCCTCCAATAAAGGGTAACCTAAGACGCATGCAGATTTGCCCCGTTGCAGACCCCTGTATCACGGGAGGTCACGAGTGGGATTGTCACCTGTCCCTTTGAGTGTGTGGACGCCACTGCCGCCTGGCACTGAGGTGGCCTGCATGGGGGCAACGCCGCATGCAGCCTGGCATAGAGATGGCAGGGTGTCAGGAGTGGCGCATCCTAACGTTACCGCCCACACAGAACTAACGAAGAAACATGGTTAGGTTCCTGCGAGCACCTGCTCACACATTCTCAGCTGATCACACCTCCCCTGGTCATGTGGCGTGAGGACATCCTATCTAACATACATCAGTGATGCTTTAGCACTGGCCGCCCAGCTGAAGGCAGTGCCCTGGCGCCCGAAGGAAGCGTCCCCAGCGCCCATTGGGTCAGCCTCTTGTGCTCAGGACTCTATACCCAGGGCCATTTTAAACAGGAAAGTCACTGACAAAACCCTCACAGTGTGAGAAACGTGGCTCTGCAGACCCCACACGGGACACCTGCTTATGGGAGGGGAGCTCAGACACCGGGCAGGACACGGCTGTGCTCCCCTCAGCTGGGCACCTGTGTGCCAGCTGACCAGTATGTGCTGCTCTGTGCGGTCCATGCAGCTTGGGAAGCACCTGGATTGTCTGGCCGGTGTGGCTTCCTGGTTGAGTGTCGACCTATGAACCAGGAGGTCACGGTTCAATTCCTTCAAGGCACATGCCCGGGTTAGGAGCTTGATCCCCAGTGTGGGGCGTGCAGGAGGCAGCTGATCAATGACTCTCTCTCATCATTGATTTTTCTCTCTCTCTTTCTCTACCTCCCTTATTCTCTGAAATTAATGTGTGTGTGTGTGTGTGTGTGTGTGTGTGTGTGTGTGTGTGTGTGTATTTAAAGCACCTGGATCGGCCCACAGATACCCTTTAGTGAGTGGGGAGTTCACAGATATGGAATTTGCAAATAGCAAGGATGGGCTGCCATCAGAAACACCCTCACTTCCTGTTCAGGTCCTGCAGGGCCTGCACTCTGAGAGTGGCACCCACATCTTACCAACCAGTCTGTCCATGCAGCATTTGTCTGGGAAACCAGAGCAGAGATGAGGAGGGTCCTTACTTTTGTTGTTGTTGTTAATCCTCACCTGAGGGTATTTTCCCATTGATTTTTAGAGTGGAAGAGAGAGGGAGAGACAGAGAGAAACATCGATGTGAGAGAGACACATTGATTGGTTGCCTCCTGCATGTGCCCCAGCCAAAACTGGGGAACCTGGAACCAAAGTGCGTGCCCTTGACTGGAATTGAACCCGGGTCCCTTCAGTCTGTGGGGCAACACTCTATCCACTGAGCCAAACCGGCCAGGGAGGGATGGTCCTTACTTCACCATACTGTAGTGGGTGATTCTAAAAGACTAATCTCCAGGCAAATTGCCTACCAAGCAGTGAGAGAGAAACTAGTTTCTTTTAACCCCACCACACTTTTGGATGACGGCTCAAAGACCTTAGTTTTATGGGAGTGAATACACATTCGAGTCAATGAAAAACTCGAGGGGACATGAGACATTTGTTAAAACAAAGTGAAAACGAATAAACGAATACCTATGAAGAACAAATAATGACTACAGTCTTCCTTCCTTGGTCTACTTTGGTGCCATTTTTGCTTTGACACAACTAGGAGCCCACTGCTCTGCATTTCTTGGGTCGATGCCAGGAGACTCCGGGTCACGGGCAGTCGGGATGCACAGGGGCCTCTATCCATCCCCTCCTCACTGTCCTCTGAATGTTGGGCTCGTCCCCAATCAGACACTTCCCGGTTCTCACCCAGACCCGGTGCCTTTCTGTCGACAGATGCCCAAACCTGTCTGCATGGTTGGCCACGTGATTGCCGGTGGCACAAACTTTGTAATCCTAAATTATCTAAGTTACATATTTATAACTAAAGAACACGGAAATTACCAAGGAAAAAGCAGAGTTCTCACCTTATAATTCCTTTCCTCCTAATCCTCTTTGTTTAGGGCAGTGGTCGGCAAACCGGCTCTGTTGACTAATGAGTTTGCCGACCACTGGTTTAGGGGTTTGTCCTAAATGCACAGACTTTTGGTTTGTTTTATTGTGTGCAAATGAACAATCATACGAACCCTATTTTTCTGTACCTGGCTCTTGCTCACTGCTGTATCCTAGAAAGATCTAATTCCAAAGTCTTTTAAAATTGGTGCTTTTGAGGCCCCATCGTGCTGCACCCCCACGTTAAATGCTGGTCAGAATTAAACTCTCATTGAATTAGAAATTGCTGCGCACGTCTTGAGCGGAATGGAACTCAGGGTCAAGGGGCAACGACCTCTCCTTGGCACGGGCTACCAGCATCCACTCTGAACAGTTTCCTCTCCAGGGCCTTCTCAATCTCAGTGGTAGCGCCAGAAACTGCAGAACAATTTGCCTAAATGACAGGTGAATTGGTTGAAAAGAAACTGGCTGATTTGACCAATTGTTCATAATGACAAATGGCTCAGAATGACAAATTGCACAAAAATGAATATTTCTGATCGTGGGCTCCCGATGATTTGTCCTTCTGTGATCTGGAGATGTGCCTGTGATTTTCATGCACCTGTCAGTGTTTCCTTCCTTTCATCAAAAGTTGGGGGAAGGAGGGCCTTTTTTTGCATGGACTCCGGGAGGGTTTAAAAAATGTGTACAGGTTTCTGAGCCCTTTGGTTACATCTGCTTCTCAAAACACTACTGATGCACAGTGAGCTGCATCTACTTCTTCCTATCGCTTGGTCTCCAAAGTAGAAATGGTTTGAAATCACAGCAATGCAACGACATAGAAGAGTAAAAATTCTGCTTCAAATGTTTCTGGGAAATCTTGGGTTAGAGTGAAACACATATGTAGTGGGCAAAGAGGAAGCACAATGGACATAGTGAAGTAGACATCATTGACCAAACGTGAATTAATTTTAAAATATAAAAACTGTACAAGATGGAAAATGTTATCCAGATGATTTTTAGAGTTGTGCACTTTGCCTTTAGACAAACCACCTGGAGCTAGAAGTAAAATTAAAAATTCTCGAACATAAACAAAATAAGCATTGTGGTAAAAAGAGAATTAATTTGACTCGGGCTGGTGAACACACAAGACAATATACAGATGATGTGTTCTAGAACTGTACACCTAAAACCTATATAATGTTATCAACCAATGTCACCCCAATAAATTAAAATTTAAGATTTAAAACATGGAACAAATACAGAAGTGCTCAAGTTGCAAATACCTCTATGATAATAATGTAAGTAGGTATTCAGTGTCTAGAAATACTTTTGTCATTTCAACTTATTCATATGACCTCAGCAATGCCCTCGGATTTATCTTTTGCATAATTCACTTAGCAGTTAGCAGGCATGATGACCAACTGGCACGAATAACCTAAAAAACTATAGTTTTTGTTTCTGTAGAA
This sequence comes from Plecotus auritus, assembly GCF_963455305.1. Taxonomy (NCBI): domain Eukaryota; kingdom Metazoa; phylum Chordata; class Mammalia; order Chiroptera; family Vespertilionidae; genus Plecotus; species Plecotus auritus. The sequence continues at coordinate 112,798,490 of NC_137773.1, forward strand.
GTAACAGATCTTCTTTACCATCCACAAAAAAAAAAAGGGGGGGGAGTCCGAGTTCAAATCTCCAGATGAGAAATCTTGCTAAGCTTTGGTACATGGTTTGAAGTAGTACAATGGTGTTTATTTGTGGCTCGTCAGTTGAATTTCCTCTTTACGGACCAAGTTGGGTATCCAATAAACTGAAGTGAAATGAAGTTCCTTGGCAGTGCTGTTTTCAGGTGCTAAGATGGATAGGATAAGCCAGGACTGGCAGGCCGGGGCCCCAGCAGCACCTCTTACCTCCCTCCGGCTCCGGAGCGCCCAGCGGGATGCCATTACCCGGCTCAGAAACAGGGCCATGCTGGGCAGCTCTGTCCTTCCGGGACCCTGTCATTTCCTTGTTCCCTATTTTATTTTTTATTGGTTTCAGACAGAGGAAGGGAGAGGGAGAGAGAGTCAGAAACATCAATGATGAGAGAGAATCATGGATCGGCTGCCTCCTGCACACCCCGTACTGTGGATCGAGCCCACAACCTGGGCATGTGCCCTCGACCAGAATCGACCCCGGGACCCTTCAGTCCACAGGCTGTCGCTCTATCCACTGAGCCACACAGGCTCAGGCTGCGTTCCCTGCTTTAGACCAGCCAGCACCTGAGAGAGGCGACCAGCAGCAGATGGGCGGCTTCAGAAGGTGGCCTGGAATCCAGAATGTGACAGGAATGACTGACTGGGAGACCTTCCGTAGCTTAGCTGTCCTTCCTCCCCTACTTCTCACCCCTTCCTCCTTCCTTCCACCCACCTGGTTGCAGAGGCAGCTTACCAAACGGGCATGTGCTAAGGAAGTGAAGGAGGAACAGAGCAAAGTAACAAAATTCAAGGAAACGGAGAGACGTGCTTTTTCCAATAACAGACATTCTGGAATCACAGCTACTCCGCATCCTCTGTGAGGCCTCCGACTGATGCCCACCCACCGACAGGTGCCCCAGCAGGGCGGGTGGTCTCACCGGTTGTCTGTTTTCCAGCACTTGGTCGTACTTGCTTCAAAACCTATTTGTTTCAGTAAAGATTATGTAGCTAAAAAATCATTAATATGAAACAAAGATGGTTGTTTTCATAAAAGCTAAGATGAACTATTTAGCAACATTAGATAGAGCTGAAGCCTGAGATCATTTAAAATTGTTTTCAAAATACTCATAGACCAGACCCCAATGCAGGTTGGGAAGGCGTTACCTAGAAACCTCAATAACTTCCGCACTCCAATTGCTTCACGAATGTTCTGACTCCACTCTTTTTAAAAAATTGAAACTGGAAAGTGCCATTTTAGCAAAAAACCCGCTCCCTGGGGTTCTGGTCAGTGACCCCACTCTGCTCTGTGAGCATGCACGGAATGTTCACAGGGGCCGTTTCCGACAGTCAAAACCGAGAGCAACCCACACCTCCCGCAGAGGACTGTGAAGCTGTGCTGTCTGTGTCTTCGGCGCCTGTGGAAGTGCCTCGCTGAGGAAAGGGCTGTGCAGGTGGAATTAAGTTAAGACTTGAGACAGGAGACTGTCCTGGTTTGCCTGGGCCCTGAGTCGATGGTGAATGTCTTTAGGAGGCGTGCAGGGCCGAGGCGGGCAGGCCGTGTGCACAGGGAGGCAGAGATGGCAGTGATGCCGCCACAATCCAGCGATGCGACACCGTAACCAGCGACGGGTACTTTGTAGCAATGAGAGCGAAGTATAGCCACACACAGCGCGGTGGGCAGGCGGTCGCTGTGGTGATATAAAGACAGACACAAAAGGCTCCATTTTTACAAAGTGACAACAGTCAAAATAAATACAGTTGATAGACTTCATAATGGTTTGTTAGTGAATGGCGGTGTATACAGGAGAGGTCTGTTGGTTTGTTCGAATATTCTATTTTATCACGCGCAGCAACCCAAGGTGATGTTTCTGTAACGGAATCCTGAGAAGTCACTAAGGCAAGCAAATGCTATTATTATCCCAGCTCCATTTGCTTTGTGATTTTCAATAAACAAAAGGGATTTCACTCCCTATAGAGCTAGCAGCCGTGGGCAAACTACGGCCTGCGGGCTGGATCCGGCCCATTCGGCTGTTCTATCCAGCCTGCGGAGCCGAAAGAGCGGAGGGTTCTCTTGCTCTCCCCTCTGCTCCTTTACTTTGAATTTATATTAGTTCACACAAACACTCTATCCATGCTTTTGTTCTGGCCCTCCAGTCCAGTTTAAGAATCCATTGTGGCCCTCCAGTCAAAAAGTTTGCCCACCCCTGAGCTAGAGTGTAGAGTATTATAACTAGCATCTAGCATGGCTCTATATATGTCCCATTTGTATCTATTTGTCATATATCATCTCTGCTTATATACTTACTAGTGGCCCGGTGCACAAAATTCATGCACGGGGTCGGGGGAGGTGTTCCTCAGCCCGGCCTGCACCCTCTCCAATCTGGGACCCCTCGAAGGATGTCCTACTGCCGGTTTACAGAGATCAGGCCTAAACCAGCAGTCGGACGTCCCTCTCACAATCTGGGACTGCTGGCTCCAGCCACTCACCTGCCTGCCTGCCTGCCTGATTGCACCTAACCACTCTACCTGCCAGCCTGCTCGCTCCCAACCTCCCTCCCCACTGGCCTGCTCACCCCAACTGCACCCCCTGCTGGCCTGCTCGCCCCCATCTTCCCTCCCCACTGGCCTGCTTGCCCCCCTGCTGGCCTGCTCACTCCAAACTGCCCCCCCCCCCCCGCTGTCCTGATCACCTCCAACTGACACCCCACTGACAGCCTGCTCACCTCCAACTGGCCCCCCTGATGGTTTGCTTATCCCAACAGCCCTGCCCCCCACCAGCCTGATCACCCACAACTGCTGTCCCATCCTGGCCTGATCACCCCCCAGCAACCCAAGCTCCCAGCCCCTCCTTTTTTTCTTTTTCTTTTTTTTTTTCAGTGCCTCCTTTAGCAGAGGCCAGGTCCGGCTGGAAGCAAGTATTTGGGATTTATTTATCTTTTATAATTGAAACTTTGTAGCCTTGAGCACAGGCCAGGGCCAGCCAGGGCGGGCAGGAAGCTTGGCTTCCTCCATCACCAGGGCAACCCAAGCCTCCTGCTGGCTCCAGCTCCGTGGCTGCAGCCATCTTGGTTGGGTTAATTTGCATACTCACTCCTGATTGGCTTGTGGGTGTGGCTTGTGGGCATAGTGGAGGTATGGTCAATTTGCATGTTTCTCTTTTATTAGTGTAGATTTATCATTTGCTAGAGGCCCGGTGTACAAATTCGTGCACCAGTGGGGTCCCTTGGCCTGGCCTGTGGGATCAGGCTGAAACCGACTCTCCATCATCCTCCAAGGGGGTCCCAGATTGCGAGAGGGCACAGGCCAGGCTGAGGGACCCCACTGGTGCATGATCAGAACAGGGAGGGATGAGAGAGGTTGGCCAGCCTGGGAGGGACTGCAGGAGGGCTCCAGGGTGTGTCCGGCCCGTCTTGCTCAGTCTTGATAGGTCGGACCCCAGCAGTAAGCTCATCTACTGGTCAGAGCATCTGCCCCCTGGTGGTCAATGCACATAATAGCAAGCAGTTGAGCTGCCTTAGCATATCATTAGCATATTGTGCTTTGATTGGTTGAACAGATGACTGGACACTTAGCATATTAGGCTTTTATTATATAGGATTATCTCTGTCTATGTGTCCTCTATCATCTATCTTAGAGTACACATAGACATTCAAAATAAAGAATGATTTAACTTGAATCTAATTGATCTCTTTTTAATTAAAAGAACCCCTTTTTCTCAAGCTGATACTATCTCCCAGGGTAAACTTTGCAATCCATCCCTGCCCCACCCCAGGCGCCCGAGATCTGTTTTCTACATTCTTCCAACTTGCCATTTCCTTCTTATTTAGAGAAAGACTATCTGCGTGAGACCTTTCCTATTTGATTCCTCAGAAAAGTCAGAGTGATGAATGGCCTTTCTTAAGATGCTTTCCACAGAGAGGAGCTTTCTCAGGCTTGAGGGCTGCATATAGTCACAGCAGGGGCGGCGGCAGCCAGCGGCACCTACAGGCAGCACAGCGCCACCTTATTAATCTCCCAGGGAGCTATCCAGGCTCCTGCTGGCCCATCACGCCCCATTTCCCTGCAGTTCCCTTGGGTTAATGTGTGCTCATTACAGACGGAATGGCCTCTTTGCCACCCCAGCCTATTACAGTCATGCCTCGGGCCAGGTGAGGAGAGCGCCGCCTCGCACCCCAGGCACCTGAGCGCATGTTCCAACACGCGGGGACTTATCAGCACGTACTTCTTACAGGGCTAAGCGAGGGCTTTGTTACATCTGCTTTGTTTCAGATAAGACTTTTTAGAGAGGAACTATTTCTCAATGACGACCTTTTAGAACTTGAATTTCACTTACACAGGCCAAAATTTCTCAAAATGAATTTGGTCCCTAAGACTTTTTCTCAGGGCCATCTTTCATTTTAAGGCATTACTCCATTTTCCCAAAAGCTAAACAGCTTTGTTTTTCTTGTTTCTAAAAGGAACAAGGAGCCCCAGCCAGTTTGGTTCAGTAGAGCATCAGCTTGCAGATTCTCTCTCATCATTGATGTTTCTATCTCTCTTCCTCTCCTTTCCTCTCTGACTAAATAAAAATATATATATTTTTAAAATAAAGCAGGGCCCGCAAGCACTGATGCGGGGAAGGCGAACTGCTTGCAGGGCCAGACCCCGATGCCCTGTGGGCGGCAGACAAGTGGGGTCCACGCTTCTCTCCTCCAGCGCAGACTGGATGGTGCAGAACTCCTTTAAACTCACTGAGTGCGTCTTTTTTAATTGAACAAATAATTGCTCCCATATACTCACCACTTACCATGCGCCAGAAAAGAATGGTTCACCTCATTGTTCTTAACGTATCTAATGCCCCCAATAATGTTTGGTGGAGATGTTATGATTCACCCCCATTTTACAGGTCATGGAAACAGCACCTTTTCATAAATGACTTATTTCCTCTCAGCTTAAGAGTCTGAGCTGGGATATAGTCTCCTTCCTTCCTTATTTCTGAGATGAATAAAAAGACTTGAGATGAGATGAGGACCTCCTGGCGATGACACGCTGGCTTTGGTATTTCTGTGGCTTGAAAGCCTGTGGTTCTAACACACAACACACACGTGTTCTTTTTCCTCCCCCAGAAACCAGACGTGGCACCATTACTGCTGCAAAGATCCCCGGCCCCGCCCCGAAGGGGAGGGCAGAAAATGAAAACAGGACGGAGCGAGTCCGACACCCCAAGGCTCTCCCAGCTCCCCCTGCTCTCTCTGCATCCTTGGGCTCCTACGTGTGCATTTTTGGCACAAAATCTTTGTATTTGACGTTATTTCATAAGGCTCATCCATTGTGTCTAAATGCATTCCCCCCGTAGCTCCGGGCAACTTTCATTTTCTGAGGCATAAGAATACTCTCTCTTTCTCGTTTTTCTTCCTGGCAGCTTTCCATAAATACACAGGCGAATGTTTGTCCTGCTCTGACTGAATTTTAATAAATTCTCTGGTCTTCCTCCACGGGCTTCTGTGAAGAGTGGGAAACCTCTAAACCTCACAGCTCTTCCTTTTAGCAGATGATCCAGGGACACACGGATATGTTAAAACACGCGTTAGAAATATTACAAACTGCTTTAGGCTCAGCCACCGTGGCTCAGGGGTTGAGTGTTGACCTGTGAACCAGGAGGCCACAGTCACCGTTCGATTCCTAGTCAGGGCACATGCCTGGGTTGTGGGCTCAATCCCCAGTAGGAAGCATGCAGGAGGCAGCTGATGCATGATCCTCTCTCATCATTGATGTTTCTATCTCTCCCTGTCCCTTCCTCTCTGAAATCAATCTACACTAATAAAAGAGAAAGATGAAAATTGACCATACCTTCACGACACCCACAAGCCAATCAGGAGTGAGTATGCAAATTAACCCAACAAAGATGGTGGGTTAATTTGCATATGCAGGTGCTGAGTGGCCAGTGGTGGGGTGGGGCCCTTGCATCATTGCCATGGTGACGATGCAGGCATTCCACATTGCCCCAGCTGCTCTGGGCCTCTGGGCAGCGTGGGAAGGTGGAAAGGTGGCTCCAGGCTGGAGCAAAGGCAGAAAGGCGGCTCTGGGCCCAGAGCAAAGGCAGAAAGGTGGCTCCAGCCAGAGCAAAGGTGGTGCCAGCAGCCAGGGGAAGGAAGGCCCATTTTTGCACGAATCTTCGTTCATCGGGCATCCAGTAAAAATGTATTTAAAAACAAACAAAGAAAAAAGACCTTAACAAACCATGAGGTTACATATGAAAGGCAAGCAGTGCGTGAGCTAAGGGAGGGCTCTGCTGAGGGTCAGCTGCCAGGCTGCAGGGGGCATGAGACTGGGACGCAGCCCCTCGTGGGGCACAAGGTGGGCCAGCATCTCCTGCTGTGTTCCTGCAGTGGAGACACTGGCCAGGGAACGGTGGTGTGTTCAGCTAGCAGCTGAGATGCCACTAAGCCGAGGCCCAGCCAGGGGGCTCACTCACATACGACCCTGGTGCTGAGTTCTGTGGGAAGAGCCAGCACGGAGCTTGTGGGATCCATGTTGACGGTTCAGAGTTTGCAGGAACTTGAGCCGACCGTCTGACGGCGTTCTGGCCGGTCAGCCTGCTGCCCGGCCCCTGGAGCTCCATCCTGTGACAGCATCTTTAGGACCCTAGTCCCTGGTTTTAATAAGCAATCAACTGCCTTGTAGCCACAGTTCACCTACGGAGAAGTCCCTCCTGCAGGCAGGTTGGGCATGCTCCTCACGTTCTCCCAACCACTCTCAGAAGCTCACTCTTCTCCTTCTCCTTCTCCTTCTTCTCCTTCTTCTCCTTCTTCTCCTTCTTCTCCTTCTTCTCCTTCTCCTTCTCCTTCTCCTTCTCCTTCTCCTTCTCCTTCTCCTTCTCCTTCTCCTTCTCCTTCTCCTTCTCTTTCTTCTTCTTTTCTTCTGCTTCTTCTTCTTCTTCAAATATATTTTTATTGATTCTAGAGAGGAAGGGAGAGGGAGAGAGAGAGATAGAAACATGGATGATGAGAGAGAATCATTGACTGGCTGCCTCCTGCACACCCCCTACTGGGGATCGAGCCTGCAACCTGGGCATGTGCCTTGACTGGGAGTCAAACTGAGACCTCTTGGTTCATAGGTTGATGCTCACCCACTGAGTCACACCTGCCTGGCAGTAGCTCACTCTTCTTCAGGGTCTGAGATGTTTCTGTCACCTGTAGCTGACATCTGCTTGGCAGTTCTTGCTCCCAGAGCTGGGTGTAAGTCGTGATCTTGCAGGATTGTGGTCTAGGAAGTGGTGACCTGGCTGAGTTGCGTCCTCATGAAGTAATGATGCAGTTACTGTTCGAAGGTGTGACACTGGGGTCTGATTGCTGCCTAAAAGGTGACAAGGTTGCCCTGGCTGGTGGCTCAGTGATTAGAGCAGTGGTTCTCAACCTTTCTAATGCCGCAACCCTTTAATACAGTTCCTCATGTTGTGGTGACCCCAACCATAAAATTATTTTCGTTGCTACTTCATAACTGTAATTTTGCTACTGTTATGAATTGTAATGTAAATATCTGTGTTTTCCGATGGTCTTAGGCGACCCTGCTAGCAGTGTGGCACAGGTTGAGAACCGCTAGCAGCGTCACCTAAGACCATCGGAAAACATAGATATTTACATTACGATTCATAACAGTAGCAAAATTACAGTTATAAAGTAGAAACGAAAATAATTTTATGGTTGGGGTCATCACAACATGAGGAACTGTATTAAAGGGTTGCGGCATTAGAAAGGTTGAGAACCACTGGATTAGAGCATCAGCCCACGGCTAGAAGGATCTCGGGTTCGATTCCCGTTCAAGGGCATGTACAGGTTACTGGTTTGTTCTCTGGCCCTTGTGGGGCGAGTGTGCGAGGCAGCTGGTCTATGCATCTCTCTCACAGAGATGTTTCTCTCTCTCCCCCTCCTTCCCTGCCTCCTTTTCTCCCTCCCTCCCTTCAACTCTCTCTCTAAAAAAAAAAATCAATTGAAAAATATCCTTGGGTGAGGATTTAAAAAAGTGACAATGCCAATGGGATTTGAATACCCGTCACCCATCTCAATATGCCTGGGGGTGTGTGGGTCAGGTCTCAAGGTGCTGGACATAGAGGGAGAATGTCGTTCAGGTGGGACTGGTTATTGATAAAACGCACTCACTGGCGATCCTGGGTCAGTGTGCAGAGTGGCACCAGGGCACCGTGTTTATGTGGCTGTTGACAGAGTCTGGCTTCGTGTGGGTCAGGGAGCCGGGTTGAGGAGTCCCCATGCTCAGAGACAGTGCACACTGAGGACCCCGTGGATTTGGTGTTGGGGGGTGCCTTCACCCACAGCTGGCTGCATGGCTGCTTCCTAAGCTCGTCCTCAACAGCGTCCTCAGAAGACTCTCCACGGGGCACGGGGAGCACATGGGGAGCCCACGAGGGAGGAGGTGTATCCTCAACAGCAGCAGCCACAGAGCTGTGTGTGTCACTGCTGCGCAGGGCCCTGGGTGGGGTGGGGGTGCTAGGATATGGGGTGGGGGTGCTAGGATGTGGGGTGGGGGTGCTAGGATGTGGGGTGGGGGTGCTAGGATGTGGAGTGGGGGTGCTAGGATGTGGGGTGTGGATGCTAGGATGTGGGGTGGAGGTGCTAGGATGTGGGGTGGGGGTGTTAGGGTGCTGGGGTGGGGGTGCTAGGATATGGGGTGGGGTTGCTAGGATGTGGGGTGGGGGTGTTAGGGTGCTGGGGTGGGGGTGCTAGGATGTGGGGTGGGGGTGCTAGGATGTGGGGTGGGGGTGTTAGGGTGCTGGGGTGGGGGTGCTAGGATGTGGGGTGGGGGTGCTAGGATGTGGAGTGGGGGTGCTAGGATGTGGGGTGGGGGTGCTAGGATGTGGGGTGTGGATGCTAGGATGTGGGGTGGAGGTGCTAGGATGTGGGGTGGGGGTGCTAGGATGTGGGGTGTGGATGCTAGGATGTGGGGTGGAGGTGCTAGGATGTGGGGTGGGGGTGTTAGGGTGCTGGGGTGGGGGTGCTAGGATATGGGGTGGGGTTGCTAGGATGTGGGGTGGGGGTGCTAGGATGTGGGGTGGGGGTGTTAGGGTGCTGGGGTGGGGGTGCTAGGATGTGGGGTGGGGGTGCTAGGATGTGGGGTGGGGGTGCTAGGATGTGGAGTGGGGGTGCTAGGATGTGGGGTGGGGATGCTAGGATGTGGGGTGGGGGTGCTAGGATGTGGAGTGGGGGTGCTAGGATGTGGGGTGGGGGTGCTAGGATGTGGGGTGGGGGTGCTAGGATGTGGGGTGGGGGTATTAGGGTGCAGGAGTGGGGGTGCTAGGATGTGGGGTGGGGGTTCTAGGATGTGGGGTGGGGGTGTTAGGGTGCTGGGGTGGGGGTGCTAGGATGTGGGGTGGGGGTGCTAGGATGTGGGGTGGGGATGCTAGGATGTGGGGTGGGGGTGCTAGGATGTGGGGTGGGGGTGCTAGGATGTGGAGTGGGGGTGCTAGGATGTGGGGTGGGGGTGTTAGGGTGCTGGAGTGAGGTTGTTAGGGTGCTGGGGTGGGGATGCTAGGGTGCTGGGGTGAGGATGCTAGGATGTGGGGTGGGGAGTCAGGGCCTCTGAGAGGCACTCAGGCCTGTGTGACTGCAGGAACGGGGCTCCTGCATCCGGGCGTGTGGGTCAGTGATGGACAGACTCTGCCTCCCACCTACCCCGATGTCAGTCAGGTGTGAGTCCCCGAGAACATGCATGGTCTTTCTCCCGATGGCCCTGAGGGCACCAGCGTCTCCTTAAGAAGATGTGCGTCTGGGAAAGGAAATGCATGGAATGGAATTGTGGGGGTAAGGAATCTGGCTTTGGCTAACGCTGCTCTTGGTGAGCTCAAGTACTCATGAGGCCCATGTGGGATGCATTGTTTCAGGGTTTAGGTTTAGGTGATAACATTTTGTCCAAAAAGGACATGAAAACTAGTATGGTGTTTCTATAAACCTATTTTTTATCTTGTTTATCTCACCAAGTAAAAAACTCTGTCTAGCTTATGCTTGAGGAAGTGAGGGACATGCCATTGTGATGGGGAAGGAAGTTATATATGTCAGCGGGAACCTCAAACAGGATGAAAAAACAAGGGGAGTGATGCCACCTGTACTTCCTCCTCCCTGATACAGTTAGGTGTGTGTGTGTGTGTGTGTGTGTGTGTGTGTGTGTATGTGTGTGTGTGTGTGTGTGTGTGTGTGTGTGTGTTTGTGAGAGAGAGAGAGAGAGGAGGAGGAAGAGAGGTGTGACGTGGACCCTATCTGTACTCTGTTTGTGTAACTTGTATAATCAGGCCACAGGCTTGGGGATGTCCATATGGAACTGTGACTCAAGTAATGGGAGGTGAATATTATTCACAGATAAATGCCATGGCTGAGGGAAACTGTTATTTTCCTTTGTTTAAGAACAAGTATGACAATGTTATTGTAGGAGACATGGTGGCAACATGAGAAGCTGGAGTGTGCTGCTATTAGACTGGAGTTTAGGAGGGGAGAGGGGCCACCTTGGGGCTGTTCTCTCTGCTCCCCGAGGGAGCCTGCTGGCATGGCTGGGGCTCAGTCCAGCGCCCTCTCCCAGACTCTGGATAATGGGCGAGGGGAGGGGCATGTTCCTGGAGCCAGCACCTGCTGCTCCTCCCCTTCCTAATCCTTAGAACCTGGAATTGCTTAGAGAAGCAAAAACATTTAGTAAAAAGAATCCCGGGAAGTCGAATGATAGAGGTTTTGCTTCCTCTGCTCTCATGCCGGGCTTGCCACTGGGGGCATTGAAGTCCTGCTGTTCTAATTGATGCCCACAGGCCATAGGCCTCACGCCTCTTTCTTACATGACATCATGCCCAGTGTCGATTTGCACATAGACTTCCTGAGAGCACACCTTGACCTGGCAGCAGAATGTCACTCTGTAATAATGCCAAATGTCTGTTGCTTTTAAATTACTTCATAATCGAAACACATTAACTTTTATTTTATTTTATTTTTTTGTTAATCCTCACCTGAGCATATTTTCCTACTGATTATTTTAGAGAGTGTGGAGGGGGAGAGACACAGAGAGAGAAACATTGATGTGAGAGAGACACATTGGTTGGTTGCCTCCCACATGCACCCTGACCAGGGCAGAGGATGGAGCCTGCTACCAAGACATGTGCCCTGGACCAGGAATCGAAAGTGGGACCTTTCAGTCTGAAGGCCGATGCTCTATCCATTGAGCCAAACTGGCCAGGGCCACATTAGCTTTTAAAACTATGATTTAAAATACCCACCTTTAGCTGGTTATTTACATAATTGCATTATGGAGAAAATACAAAAGATAGTTTGCCACTACTTTCTATGATGTGGTAATTATGTTTAAATATCACTATCCTATATAATAAAGAGGTAATATGCAAATTAACCTTCACACCCTCACAAGATGGCTGCCTACAACCAGGCTGGCAGGGGGATTAGTGAGGGTTGACCAAATGACTGAACAGCAGGTTGCATGGGGCAACCAGGCCAGCATGGGGGCTGTGAGGGGTGACCAGGCCAGCAGGGGGGGGCAGTAAGAGGTGACCAGGCCAGCGGGGGGGAGGCAATTAGGGGTGACCAGGCTGGCAGGGAGTGGACAATTGGGGGCGACCTGGCCAGCAGCAGGGGGCAGTTAGGGGTGACCAGGTTGGCAGGGGGGGCAGTTAGTGGTGATCAGTCCAGCACGTAGAGGCAGTGAGGGGTGATCAGGACGGCAGGTAGGGGCAGTTAGGGGCAACCAGGCAGGCAGGCAGGTGAGCGATTAGGAGCCAATGGTCCAGGATTGTGAGAGGGATGTCCAACTGCTATCCCAGGGATCGGGCCTAAACCCAGCAGTCGGACATCCCCTGAGGGGTTCTGGATTGGAGAGGGTGCAGGCTGGGCTGAGGGGACCCCCCCCCATGCACGAATTTCGTGCACCAGGCCTCTAGTACAGTATAATGGTGCTTTTACATGCATTAGCTTTGATTAATTCACTGTGTATGTGTGTGTGTGTGTGTGTATTACAGACCTGTGAAATTTGAAGCATATGTAAATATTATATGTGTTTTACAAAAGGAAACAATAATGAAATTCAAGAAATTTCTGTCCAACCTCCAGGTCGTAAAACTTGAGTGAGAATATTCCAAGAGTGTTTTATGGCTGTAACACAATTTTTTAGGTTTTTATTAAGCAGCCTCCCTCGTTTCACACAGTTTCAAGATGCATCAGAAACTTGCATGGATGTAATAAGTAGAGATGGCTAAAAGTTCACGATTTCTTTTCTGAAGTTGTGCTACGGGAAGAATTGATATTTCAGATATTCAAGTTTCTATTCAGCATTTAGATAATAACCTTTTAACAAGGACATCGTTATATGGAGCAAAGAAACGGTTTTGCTTTGCAAGCAAGTATGGACAATCAATGGTGCTTTAATGCTATATTTATGACTGTGTCAGCCATCTGACCTCAGAGTTTTCCAGCCATACTGAGCCATCACGTGCCCAGGTCCATGTGCCCAGACCTGTTGTGGTTTGGAGATTTCTGTACATTTATTCCCTTTGTTCCTCTCTGTCTCCCCCCAGCACTCCTGCTGCAGACACTCAGCATCACTGGCTCTGTGGATGGGGGATCCAAGCGAATAGGTGGGCATCACAGACCAGACAGCAGGAGTGTGTTTGTGACATGAAGGCTGGCCGATGGGCTCGTCATGCCTTGCGCTCTAGCACATTCGCTGTTGCTGTGCTAGAGTGGGACTGGACACATGACCTGGGGATTACAGAGAGTCATAGACCCACATGCATCCCAATGACTCCACATTCCATAAGGGTGAACCGACTGTCCAGAGCCTGTCTCTGCAGCCCCGGGCCCTTCTCCAGGCTGCGACCACACACACACACACACACACACACACAGCCAACCGCGGAAGAGCCCGATGGTTTACTGAGCCTCCCATGGTTCCCACTGTGTAGTAGGCACTGAAGTGACTTCTCCCTGACAGCAAAGCAGAGCAATCCACACGCCGCACTGGTCTTTGTCTCAACAGCAACAGATGTATTTCTTCCCTTTTCTTTTTCTTTTTTAAAATATATTTTTATTGATTTCAGAGAGGAAGGGAGAGGGAGAAAGAGATATAGAAACATCCATGATGAGAGAGAATCATTTATTGGCTGCCTCCTACATGCCCCACACTGGGGATCGAGCCCACATCCTGGGCATGTGTCCTGACCCTGTCTGGGAATGGAACCCTGACCTCCTGTTTCATAGGTCAATGCTCAACCACTGAGCCACACCGGCCAGGCTATTTCTTCCTTTTTCTCATGGAATTTATTGGGGTGACACTGGCTCACAGCACCATACAGGTTTCCAGTGTACAACTCAACAAAACATCACCTGCTCACCACATCATGGGCCCCTTGCCCTGAGCAAAGCCATCCCCCCCAGCCCCGCTCAATAATCCAGTTTATGTTCTAAAATAGCCACATGGGCATCTCCCCATCTCTGTGGTCTCTAAACATCATGCAAAATATAAAGAGGAGCTAGGCTCCAATGGCAACCTTTTATTTACAAAAATGGGGGGGGGCAAGTGTTAGTGTTTGTGTCCTGTACAGATGCATGGATGAGACGTGTACCATATATTCAGAAGTTAGTGGACTGAAGGGCTTATACTGAAGTAATAGTTCTCAGGTGAAATTGTGTAGGAATGCCGCAGCAGGTGTAAAATATTATACATAGTAGTTTATATAAAACTAGAGGCCCAGTGCATGACATTTGTGCATGGAGGGGGCGGAGTCCCTCAGCCCGGCCTGCACCCTCTCCAATCCAGGACCTCTTGGGGGATGTCCAACTGCCAGGTTAGGCCCAATCGGCAGTCGGACATCCCTCTTTCAATCCAGAACTGCTGGCACATAACCACTCACCTACCTGCCTGACTAATAGCCCCTAACCACTCTGCTGCTGGCCTGATTACCCCTAACTGCTCTTCCCTGCTGGCCTGATCACCCCTAACTGCCTCTGCCTTGGCTCCTGCCACCATGGCTTTGTCCGGAAGGAAGGAAGGACAACTGGAAGATGTCTGGTCCACCCAGTCTAATTAGCATATTACCCTTTTATTAGCATAGATGTCATAAATTGGAAATGTAAATCATTATACATGTAAAATAGGTGTAAAATATTACTGCAGTAAAATGCGTAAAGGGCCCCCTGAAAAACCCATGTTGGATGAAGGGGTATCCACAAGTTGTCCAAGAAGCACATGGAGAAGAGAAACTGACCGTCCTCACTGGGGTCGCTGTTGAATCGAGCTGTGCACAAACCCACCCAATTCCATCAAGAACAGGTTCTACATGGAGGCAAACAAAGCGCTTATTACATTTTTTAAAATTTCAGATCATAAAGTGACGTCCTAAGAGATGATTCTTTGAAAAAACACCTGCCTCCCATTTGTCTCTGAAACGTGTCCCTGTCAATGAGACCCCTTCCCTGCCTGTGTGGCCCAGTCCTCCCTCCTGCACAGAACCCACCTCTGCTGCTGGCAGCTTCCATCGCCAGATGGGGTCGAACTATTTGCAGGCAAAAGAAATCACGTTATGGCTCCAAATTAGTTCCTCAAGCTACACTCACCTGCAATATTTCCCAATTATTTTAGACAAACTGCCTGTGTGTTACATATGAGACTATGTCGGGGAAGAAGAGTGCTAGGCCTTGATGCACATGTGCTCTTTCCCTACCCCGACCCTTCTAAAGTCAAGTTCAGGCCTGGACAGTTTGCTCAATGGTTAGAGCATTGGCCTGCGGACTGAAGGGTCCAGGTTTGATTCAGGTTAAGGGCACATACCTCAGTTGCAGTCTCAATCCCTGGCCCTGGTCAGGGCACATGCTCCCTGTGTGTCTCCACACACAGGGAGGCAACCAATTGATGTGTCTCTCACATCCATGTTTCTCTCTCTCCCCATCTCTCCCTCCCTTCCACTCTCTCTGAAAAGCAATGGGAAAATATCCTCAGGTGAGGATTAGCAAAAGTAATAATAATAATAAAGTCAAGTTCAGTTGGATCTGAACCATGGATGAAATTAGAGCCTCGCCACCTCCAGCTTTTAGAGAAATGTGTGGGGAGGCTTTTTTTGGGTGTGACTGGGAGGAGATTCAGTATAAAGTGAAATAATAAAACGAGGCCTACAGCCTGCATGAGGCCACTCACATGGGGAGGCTGATCTGCTTTATTTAATGTCCATTGATATATATATATATATATACACACACACACACTAGTAGCCCTGCGCATGAATCTGTGCACCAGTAGCTTGCCAGTAGCTCACTGCCGCCCTCCGGTAGCTCTTTGCCCGCTGCCCCACCCTCCTGTAGCTCCCCCCCGTCCCCGCACTCATAGCTTGCTTCCCTGCCCCCTCCTGTAGCTCTCAGCCTCCCGCTTGTAGCTCGCTGCCCCACCCTCCTGCTGATCCATGATCCAGTCATTACTCAGCCAGTCGATACGCTTCACAGTATAACGACCATTTGCATATTACATCTTTATTATATAGGATGTATATTGATTTCAGAAAAGAAGGGAGAGAGAGAAATATCAATGATGTGAAAATCATTGATCCGCTGCTTCCTGCACACCCCCTACTGGGGATGGAGCCCGTAACCTGGGCATGTGCCCTGACCAGGAATTGAACTTGTGACCTCCTGGTTCATAGGTCAATGCTTAACCACTGAGTGATGCCAGCTGGGCTGATTACCAATATTAATCACTCTCAATATTACCTTTACAGCAAAATCTAGATCAGTGTTTGACCAAGCAACTGACACACGTAGTCTAGTGGGGTTGACACATAAAATTAACCATCACACCCGAGAGTTAAGAAGTGGCAATTTAAGGGCTCAAAGAGGATGATTGACACGTGGGAGTGGAAGAATGTGGGCAGACGTTTCACCCCAAAGAAATGACCAGAACAGAAATGTGGATCCGCTAAATCCCCAGTCAGTGAGGTTCCTTGTGCTGATGCGGACAATCCAATTCCACCCCATGGCAAGGCCAGCTGCCCAGTGGACCGGCGAGAGAAAAGGCAAAGTTACATATATAATCCAATCCCAATGCTTTAGAAGCTGAAGACACATTGGTAATCATCTATTCTAAAGTTCCAATTAGTGGGATTTCTGGATTTTCCACCTGCCATTGGGAGACCTATTTTCCTTTTGATTATTTCCAGTCTGGACATCCGATTCTCTTATGGGGCTGATAATGTGAGGTTTGTATGTAAATTCTAGAATATTCTCTCCTTCCCAGAGTGACAACTTTACAGTGCTTACAGCAGAACTGTGTCGTCAGTACTTCCTGGTTCTAACCCAAGTTCTAGCACTTCTCAGTGTGACACGTGTCATTTCATAACCTTTCCATGTGTCTCCAGTGATGTCACGTGTTTGAAATACCTGAGACAGTCCAGGTACAGTGTCAGCACCTCACCTACATAACAGTGTGTACCCTGTTATTATTACAGCCGTGTAACATTGTACCATTAATGACAGCAAGAACCCAAGAATGACAGCACTATCACAGTATCACCTGGTGCACATGACACCCAGGGGTCGGAGCCGGGCCAGAGCCACCCCTCTTCCACGGGGTCGGCCCTCTGGTAACCTCCTTTCCACTTAGAGGTCCCAGAGAGAAACGGGTAGCATCGCAGGACTGCCTTTTGATACCTCTGTATGCACGACCCCATGGCACCCCCTGCCCTCCCTGTGCCCAGAGTCCCTGGCTTGGGGTGGGTGGGGCTGCCAGGCAGTGGCAGTGGTGTTGTGGGGCTGGGTGGTGATGGAGCATCAGAGGATGCTGCCGACTCCTCCTCGGGGAGACACCAGCTCTCCCTTCTCTCTGAGCAGCCTCTAGTTCCTTTCCCACCCGCATGAAGGGAGATGAGTGGATGATTGACACGTGAACGGTGGAGCTTGAGTGAGAGGGACTTGCTCTTCAAGGACCAAGACTTTCAGACGCAGGGGTGTCACTCCACGGCTTCTTTCTCCCTCCGTCCATTCACACCAGAGAGCCAAACGTTTCAGGGAACGATGGACCTTCAGGTGAGGGAAGCTCTTTCCTGTCTTTTTTTTTAATCCTCACCTGAGGTTTTTCCATTGATTTTTAGAGAAAGTGGAAGAGCGAGGGAAAGACAGAGAAATATTGATGAGAGAGAAACATATCAACTGGTTGCCTCCTGCACCTGCCTCAACCAGTGCCCGGGCCAGGGAGGAGCTTGCAACCTAGATACGTGCCCTTGACTGGAATCGAACCAGAGACCCTTCGGTTCGCAGGCCAACTCTCTATCCACTGAGCCAAACCAGGGCTGGAGCTGTTTTCTGAAACAGGACTAGCTGGCAGCAGCCGGCTCTCAGGGACACCTGCGGTCCCAGGTGACGTAAGGAAGAGATGGACATGTCCTGCGTGTCTCCCTGATGGATCTGGTTTATTTCATCCAGCAGGTAAGCCAGCCAGACTAGGGCAGCTTAAGTCCACTCCCCGGTTTCCATCCAGAAAGCCTTTGAGCTTGCGCCTAGAGAGGTTTAATAATGAAAAATCACTCATTGAGTGACACGTTCAGCCAGTGCCGAGCGCGTAGGAACCCTCACCTCTGTCTGGTGGAGATGTTTCCTGGCCAGGCTATGGAAGCCTGTGTCCTTCCAGGCACCACGCTTTAAATCTGTGTGCCATGAGCAGGCCTGTTGTCCGCCTCCCGGATGTGGGGGTGCCTCACCTCTACCTGCAAAATTAAAGCTGCTCCATCTTCCACACCAGGCGACCAGGGCACGGCCACCGAGTGCCAGCGGTGGGCGTTGTGGTCTTGTGTCCTTGGAGGAGGCTAAGCTGTGTTGTTTGCCCACCTGAGCCCTGGGGACCGTTGGCTCCCCTCCCCCAAGCTCAGCCCGACCCACTCACGGACCACTCTCAGGGCGTCTTCCATCAAACTTGAAACAAAGCCATTGTCCACTATCCCTGCCCCTGGAAGAGGCTGGGGTCCCCAGCACAGGAAGCAGGGTCCCGCCCCACTTACCCCTTGAGGCAGGTCTCCAAGGAAGGCCAGGCTGACCACTTGGTTGCCTCGCCTTTCAATCGAATGATGGAGCCAGTAAACGGACCTCCACTGATCCGTTAGAATAAGTCCCAAGTCCTCCAAGGGGTTCTGAGAAATCCTGCTGAGCTCTCCTTGTGCCCTGACGTTACTCCCAATGCCACCTTCACGTATGTCCCCGAATTTCCGGCCGTTATTTTTTGATTTAGCGAGGGGGCTCCACAGGGTCACCCTCACGTCTGACACCAAGGTCTGGGGTCCTCCAGGTTGCCTTCCGTTTGGATGACCCGTTGGGACTCACAGAGTCAGGGCTGCTGCGCTCCCGGTCACCATGCACCACAGTGAAGGGTGCAGATCCAAACAGGCTGAGGCGAGGGCTGCACGCAGCAGGGTCTGAGTATGAACATGACCTCCAGGCGTCCTCCCAGACCGAGCCCACGGGCTGACTTCCTCCGGCAGTGGGTGTGACCATTGATCGGCCCGAGCAGTGACAGCCAGGAGAGCTCACCCACGCTTATCTCGGTCACGGTCACACAGGTGTGATCCACAGATGTGACTGACTGCCCAGGGGGCCGGCCTCAGTCTCCAGTAGCTCTGGAGATTGAGCTGGCACCTGGTGGCCAAAGCCCTCAGTACCGATCAGTTAGCGTGGCCTACCTGTGCGCATGGCTCAGGTCAACCAAGGCTTGCTTCCTTCCTTCCTTCCTTCCTTCCTTCCTTCCTTCCTTCCTTCCTTCCTTCCTTTCTTTCTTTCTTTCTTTCTTTCTTCCTTTCTTTCTTTGAATCTCTAATGTTGAAGGTATTACAGATTTTCCCCCATTGACCTCTCCCAGGCGGTCCCTTCCCCCACCCCAGGCCTTCACCACCCTATTGTCTGTGTCCATGGGCTATGCCTATATGTATACAAGTTCATTGGTTGCTCTCTTCCCACCCTCCCTCCCCTGCCTTCCCTCTGAGGTTTGACAGTCTGTTCAATGCCTCTATGTCTCTATTTTTGTTCATCAGTTTATGTTGTTCATTAGATTCCACATGTGACTGAGATCATGTGATACTTTCTCTGATGGGCTCATTTCGCTCAGCATAATCAAGGCATTCTTCTCAGGCAAGACATTCCAGAGGCACGGGGTCACCTCCCAGCGGCCAGGCCGTGGGCAGACTTCGGGTGAGGTTAACCCCCTGCACAGGCCTTCACTCTGGGCTTCCCTCGTGCGACTCCATAGCAGCAGGCCTGAGGAGTCCACAGACGTCTATGCATTGATCCATTCATTCAACAAATAGCCACTGAACACTGACTGTGGACCACGCTCTTGTCTACACCCTGAGCTTTGGACCTCAGATTCCTTCAGGGTTGTTTCTGGGCTGCTCCTCTTGAGTCTGAAGTTGTCCATTGACTTTGAGAGAATACACCCCTTGGGATCTGATCGGAAGGAGGGCCGTCACAGCTGGCAGTGCCTCCCTGCGGAACTGAGTTGGGTGAGCTTGCCTGGCACGTGACGGGCCCTTTCCACCTCCCCGCTGTGCATCTAATGCTCTCTCTTCCCCTCACTCTCCTCTCCCTCACTCCCCCTCATTCCAGTTCCCTCCTCATTCACGTCCCACACCCTTCGCAGTGCAGACAGGGATTTTGCGCTGGCTCATCGTATTTTTAAATTTTTTTATTTTATTTTTTGTTTTAATCCTCATCTGAGAATATTTTCCCATTGATTTTTAGAGAGAGTGAAAGAGAGAGGGAAAGACAGAGAAATATTGATGGGAGAGAAACACATCTATTGGTTGCCTCCTGCACACGTCCGACCTGGGCCCGGGCTGGGAGGAGCTTGCAACCCAGGTACATGCCCTTGGCCAGAATCAAACCCAGGATCCTTCTGTGGGAAGGACAACACTCTATCCACTGAGCCAAACCAGCTAGGGCTTCTCTCTCTCTCTCTCTCTCTCTCTCTCTCTCTCTCTCTCTCTCTCTCTCTTTTAAAAATATATTTTATTGATTTCAGAGAGGAAGGGAGAGGGAGAGAGAAATAGAAACATCAATGATGAGAGGGAATCATTGATCGGCTGCCTCCTGCATGCCCCCTACTGGGAATGGAGCCCGCAACCCAGGTACATGCCCTTGACCAGAATCAAACCCAGGACCCTTCAGTCCACAGGACGATGCTCTATCCACTGAGCCAAACCAGCTAAGGCTTGACTCTCTTTTTGGAGTTTTATTCCATAGGTCTCTGTCTTATTCCCTTTCTCAGCCCTCCATGCTCGGGGAAGGTTTTCAGATGCTGGACTGGAAATTGAGCCTCTTCCCCAAACTCTCCGTGTCTGTCCCCTGCTTCACTTTTGTCTCCCAGCATGTAATTCCACTTTGAGTGTAGTATACTTTTTGGTCATTATGATGTTTACCTGCCTCTTCTCTCTAGAAGTAGACCTGCAGTGGCAGGAATGTCCATCTGTGTTGCTCACCATTTCCTCCTGAATGCTTAGAACAGAGCTTGGTGGAGAATATAGGTTCAATAGACACTTGTTGAATGAGTGAGTGAACCTCTATGCATTTTCACACAAAAGGTGCTGCTATTAAACAGTATCTTCCCTCTTTTCTTCAGTTGATATTTTCAGGGTGTATGTTCTAATGGACCAGTCTTTGCAACAAACCCCTTTAGCCACGTCTTTGAAAGTGACCATTGGACCAGTTCAAGCTGGTTCAGGCTTCGAAGCAGCAACGTGTGGCCTTGAGTCTCCTGTTCCGTCAACAACTAAATGGTGGTGCAGGTAACCATCCCCTCTGACCCCGACCTCCTCAACTTTAAGGTATCCAGTATCCCTATCCCTTCAGATAGTCACATCACGTGATGCTTTCTATTCAATGTGTCCTTTCCCCCTTCTCCACTGGCACATTTCCAGACAGCCATCTCACCCTTTAATTGCTTCCACAGAACCTCCGTTACATGTGCTCAGAGCCTGGACGCTCCCTTCCACTCTCTCCAGATTATTACTGCGGATTCTTAGCATCACAGGGCTGTGAAGTACTCGTGGAAAATATCATGAATGTCTTTCTAATGAATCCATTCGGCTTCTGGGAGTCAGCTATTCTTTTTAAAGTGTTAATTGATCTTGTCTGTCCTATCAGAAGTATTTTTCTGTTTCAGGGGGAAAAAGTAATGGAATTTGCCCATTCTCAGCATTTGGTATTACTTCACTTCCTCATGATGACTCAGGAATTGCTCGAGATGGCCAATCAATTCTACGTACAGTTGCTTTTCTTCTCCTGGGACGACCTTTTCCTGAGGCAGGAGACCTCATGAGCATGAGGTACACTCATTACTTGTCTTAGGTCCTCCTTCCAAATGTTTGCTGTCTCTCCTGCAGTTTGAGAATTCTCTCCTTTATGGAGAACAGGAAGTAGCAGTAAGATGCATGTCTGCAAGGCGACCTCCCCACTCTGTGCATGCATTTCACAGAAGCAGCCTTTGAGCCTGTACAAGTTGTTATAAGCCCCAGCTGAACTCATTCTTACAGTTCTTCAATGCTCTCTAATCTTCTTCATATTGGTTTTGTGTCTCATTTCCATCTTATTAAAGGCTCTTAATTCTGCCCTAATATATTCTCCCAGCATTTAATTTTCACAAAACTCAGGTGTAATTAAAGTGATTTTAAGTCCAGCTGGCATGGCTCAGTGGTTGAGCGTCGACCTATGAACCAGGAGGTCATGGTTTGATTCCCCATCAGGGTACATGCCCAGTTTGTGAGCTCAATGCCCAGTGTGGGCCCAGCAGGAGGCAGCCCATCCATGATTCTCTCTCATCATTGATGTTTCTATTTTTCTCTCCCTCTCCCTTTCTCTCTGATAGCAATAAAAATATTTTTAAATAAAATGATTAAAAAATCTTTGCTGAGAGTATTTCAGATTTCCCCAACTTTCCCCCCATTTCCCAGCTCCACCGGGTTCCCAGCCCACCCAAGGCCTTCACCGCCCTGTGGTCTGTGTCCATGGGTGATGCATGGAAGTTCTTTCGTGACTCCCTGCCCTTCTTCCCCCTGAGATTGGTCAAGAAGATAGACTCTGTTTTTCTTCCCCCCATGTAGCTCAGAGCCAGGAGCACTTTCTTGGAGAGCATTCAGGTCAGCCCGGGTCACTAATTTCTGAGACAGGAATGCACGTTCCTTATTCCCGACCTTTTTGGTCCGTCTTCCCCAAACCTAGGCAATGTGGGTGATTGTGCTCAGTCTTTGAGCTCATGGCTGTCGGAAGTTTACAGGGACAGATGGCTTTCTCCGGAGATGGCATCCTTTCTACCCCACTGACGAATCCCTCCTTGTTCACGGGTGCAAAGTCATGTGACGCAAACCAGTGAGAGTTTCAGTAACTGACCCTGTTTCCCACAAAAGACCGCCTCATCGTTTCCCTGTTGGAATGCTTTGCATTCCCTATGGTATTTCCAGCCCGAGACTAAGGCTGTGCCTGCTTAGCCTGCACATTTACTTCTTCTTAAGCGCCTGGACACTAGAGTCAGCCAAGGGCCCCATGGCTTTAGATGGCCTGGTTGCCAGGCCTGGTTTGCAGGTTTCCAGCGCCTGGGAAAATAACACTTTCAATGAAACCGGTTTCATGGCTGTCTGGAGGGAGGGAGTCCCAGGATAACCCACAGCTTGCCTCTGACAGGTTTGTAATCTATATTAGAAAAGTGTTCCTGGTCTCCTCACAGTGGAGTTTAAATGTATATTTCTGTAGTAATAGCTCTGTTTCCCTCTTGACGATTTCTTAAACATTGAATTAACTGGTAACCAATGTGGCAACCCATGGTACAATTAGATTCTCTCGCTTAGAATCGGCATACTCCTCCTCGTATTTCACTGTTCCCGGGATGCTGTTTCCACTTTGTCTGTCCTTGATGTATTCTCCCCTTCACTTTCTACTGGATCTAGTTCTTTCAAATAAATATGTATCATGTTTATGTTCACATGTTCATAAAGTAAGCATATTTTATGTTTACATGAAAAGCATATTCAACTTTATCTTTACTGACACAGATTTGGGATCCAAGTGCGTGGAGGTGGCTGACCGAGCTGCTGCAGAAGGGATCTTACGTCACAGGATATGACAGACAAGGAGTGTCCCCAGTCACTAAGCCCAGTGTGACCGTCCCTCGTGGTCTGAGGGCTTTGGCTGCCCATATGTCCAGTCAGTTGAGCGCACCTGCATCCGTGCCCACGAGGTCTGGGCAGAGCTGAGCCCTGATGGGGGGCGCTCACTCCCGCAGCTCGGGAGTGGCTTCCTTTTCGCTTCGTAAGTGCCAGTGGAGTTTCAATTGCAGTGTAAAGCACTGCGGACCCACAGGACGTCTTTCTTGAAACATTTTTTTTTCCCTCCCTTTCTCAGTGAGTTAAACCAGGACGGTTTCTTCAAGCCTCAGCCTCCTTGTTCCCGATCAATTCTGTGCTCAATTAGCTATAAACTATTACAGGTTCCACATTCTTCATCTTCTGCATTTATTATTGTTACTAGAGGCCGGTGCATGAATTTGTGCACGGGTGGGGTTCCTCCACCTGACCAGAGATCAGGGTCTATGGGGGCCATCTTGCCCAGTCCCGATCAGAGCTGATGGGGGCTGGCTGGCTGGCGAGGGACCGTGGGAGGGCTCCAGGGTGTGTCAGGCCCATCTCACCCAGTCCCAATCCACCAGACCCCAGCAGCAAGCTAACCTACCAGTCGGAACGTCTGCCCCCTGGTGGTCAGTGCGTGTCATAGCAATTGGTCGAGAGTTCGAACGCTCAGTCGGACACTTAGCATATTACACTTTTATTATATAGAATCTCCCCCCCCCCCCTTAATCCCCAGATGTCAAGGCAGTAATTCCAAACCAGCCTGTTTTCCTCTGGATCATAGGAATGTCTTTCTAATGACCTTCCAGGCTGTCATGTGGGGTGGATGGGTGGGTTCCAGTTTCACCCCGGCCCCCAGCCCTGTTTGGCAGTCCTCTGATGTGTTGCTCAAATGACTCCTGGTTGCAGACGCTAACCTGTGGGCACACAGGTGCACGCAGCTCTCTCAGCATCTGGTGGGGTCCCTGGGGTTGGACAGTTGTGCCTAGGGAACTCGTGTGAATGGGTAAAGCTCTGTCTCCTGCCAAGTTGCCCCCAGTCCTGCTGCTCACACCTACTTCTGGGCCCCTCTCAGGGGAAGCCTCACCATCGTCCCATTGTAAAGACCAACATCCTGCCAAGAAAGTTGTTCATGGATGCCCTGAGGTCTTCTATCTCTGGGGTACTGGGGTGATTCTGACTGCGACTGGCAGAGAGAATGCCAGGCTTCCTCTGCCATTGGAAGTGGCTGGGGATGGGGATTGGGAATAAAGTGACTCAGCATAGAATTAGGGGCTCCTGTGAACATGGGAAGAAGGACCGGGTGAGGAGTGAGAAGATGGAGGGGGTGATGAGGTCAGGAGGGTAAAAAACAGCCGTGGTGATGGTGACATCAGGCTGCAGTGCTGAGCAGGACTCCGTGTTGCTGGGAACTTGCGCAGTTTCTAGAGCGGATCCCACGAACTTTGTCGTGCAGCAAAGAGGATGTGGGCGGGTCTGGGAAGCCGGTGCGCGGCCCCCAGGGCCTCTTGGGAGAAGACACTTACCCTTGGTCAACAGGCCCCCACCATGGTTCCAGCTGGAGGGGACCCAACACAGGGGCTCTGGAGTGCCCGGGGGCCTGGGGACCCACCTGCGCAGGGGACTGGGGGTTGGTGAGTCAGGTGTGCTGAGCAGGGCAGGCTACTCTGAGATGAAGACATTGCACTTTATAGTAAGAGGGTGAGAATTCTGACTATGCTGTACATTGTGCATATTTCTCACCATGTTCTGAATCTTTTGAAATGTAATGGCTCATAAAGAATCTCATTTTCCTCATGCTGTGAAACATCAAACAGAAATAAACCTAGTATACCAAATAGCATTATACTGAACAATATTACTTACCCAACAAAAGTTTTTTTAAATTAGCTTGATACATTTACATGTATCAACTTCTTGTTTGATTAAATTGATGATGTGATGAAACAACATTGATTCTGTGTATCACTATGTTATGGAAAGAATGTATATGTATGTGTATTTGTTTGCCTGTGAAATCCAGCTCAAGTACCATTTTCCTTTGTAAAACCTTTTCCCTGAGCATCTATACTAATAAAATGGTAATATGCTAATTAGACTGGACATCTTCCAAACATCCTTCTGAACAAATCCCAGTGGTGGGCACAGAGGCAGAGGTGGTTAGGGGTGATCAGGCTGGCAGGGAAGAGTGGTTAGGGCAATCAGGCCGGCAGGGGAGAGCAGTTAGGGGTGATCAGGCAGGCAGGGAAGCAGTTAGGGGCATCAGGCAAGCAGGCAGAGTGATTAGGAGCAATCAAGCAGGCAGGCAGGTGAGCAGTTAGGAGCCAGCAGTACTGGATTGCAAGAGGGATGTCCGACTGCTTGTTTAGGCCCAATCCTGGATCAGGCCTAAACTGGCAGTTGGACATCCCCCTTGGGGTCCCGGATTGGAGAGGGTGCAGGCCCCTCGTGCATCAATTTCATGCACCAGGCCTCTAGTCTATATATATAAAAGGCTAATATGCTAAGCATCTGACTGTTTGATCATTCAACCGGAAGCTATGACATGCACTGACCACCCAGGGGCAGATGCTCAACACACAGGCATGGAAACATGGAACAGACTGATAAATCTCAGAGGAAAAGGAGGGGGGGGGGAAGAGATTAACCAAACATTTTATATGCATTCTAGAGGCCTGGTGGGGGTCCCTTGGTCTGGCCTGCACCCTCTTGCAATCCAGGACCCCTCAGGGGATGTTGGACTGCCAGTTTTGGCCCAATCCCTGCAGGCCAGGCTGATGAACCCCAAATGGCACACAAATCCGTGCACCGGGCCTCTATATATACACACTAGAGGCCCAGTGCATGAAATTCATGCATGGGGAGTGCGTGGAGGGGGTCCCTCAACCTGGCCTGCCCCCTCTCACAGTCCAGGAGCCCTCAAGGGGTGTCCTCCTCTGCAGGAGACAACCGGGCTGATCAGGGGAAGGCGCTGCCCCCATCACCCCACTGCTGCTGCCACTGTTGGCCACTGCAGTTGCTGGCCTTAGGCCCTCGCTTCTTAGCGCTGGCCCTGCCCCCTGCGCACTGGTGGGTGGGAGGCAATCTGGGGCCAGGCTGGCTGAGGGAGGGGCTGTGGGAGGTTGAGGCACAGCAGGTTGCACCCCATCCAGCCTCTGTAGAGGCGTGGCGCCTGGACCGGCCCACACTGCTGCCTCTGTGGCTGCCTCTGTGGAAGGGGCAGCACTGGGACTGGGCTACGCCGCCTTCTCGCCATAAAAGGGGCTGTGGCTGCCAGCCCGGCCCACCCCTCCCGTGCAGCGCCCAACCCACCTACCTCTCTCACATGGCGCCGGCCCTAGGCCCTCATAGCCACTGTGGTTTTGTCCGATGGACGTCTGGATGGATGTCCAGGAGACGTCCGCCCTTATTAGCATATTACCCTTTTATTAGTATATATATATATATATATATATATATATATATATATATCCATATATGAGAATAAGTGTATCTCTATACACACATATGTATACAGGTGTGTGCATGTGTGTATAAATATATCTTTTATATCGAGCTGATGGAATGTGGCCAAACAGCCAGCAGTGGAGTTTTCATTTATTTATAGCAGCTCAGCTTCTTTAATAAACACTGTTGTTGTCCATATCCTGGGCCCAGGCCAATACCCTAAACTGGTCAAAATGCACTATTTTTAATACTTGCTGTTTCCTGCAGGGAGAGCAGTGACGCTTTTCTTATAAAAACTCTGCCTTTGGGGCATCCATGTTTCTCAGCTTTAAATAAGATGAAATTGATTTTGTGGCAGCAGCCTGTTTTTTTGTGGAGAACTATGTTAAGATGCCTGTAAAAAAAAAAAGTCAAATCCAGTGTGGCCCTGGAACGTGGGTGCTTGCTGTTGGAGGGAGAGGGTCCCTGCTGCTCGTGTTCACCCCTGGGGCCTGGCCTCCTTAGTTCAGGCCAGGAGATGGCCGTGGGCAGAACTTCCCGACATAGTGGCTCCACACCAGACTTAGGGAGCGGGGGGCAACCTATTTGTTTTTGGGAGATTGAATTTTGCACTTTAATTATTTAGGGTTAGCTTAGGTACTTTCCTCGCAGATGTGCTAATAAATCAGAAATCCTATTCCGAGTGAGGCATGAAAAGGAACGGAAAGTCCTTCTGAGCTCTGAGTCCTGTGAATGTTGATGTCTGCTGCTGTAGTTAGATAGGAGGGTTTATCCTATTTGCCATGCCAACACTTTATACGAGTGCTATTCAGGAACGTTCTTTGTTTTTAACATTTTCAAATTATTTCAGAGGGAGAGAAAGATAGAAACATCAATGATGAGAGAATCATTGATGGGCTGCCTCCTGGATGCCCACCCCCCCCCCCCCCCACACACACACACACACTGGGGATCAAGCCCACAACCCAGGCATGTGCCCTGACTGGGAATTGAACCATGACCTCCAGGTACATAGGTCGCTCAACCACTGAGCCACGCTGGCCGGGCTATATTAGAACCCTTTACATTTGGAGAATTCTCCACCAGGAGGCTGTAGATAGTCAATTACACAGACCTGGAGAACCGACGGTTTTTAATTGAATTCATCAGGGTGACATTTGGGCAATTAAATTGTATCAGTCTCTAGTGCACAGTTCCATGACACATGATCTGTATATTGTGCTGTGTGCCCACCACCCAAAGGGACATCTTCTGTTACCATATATTTGACCCCTTTACCCCGGTAACCGCCATACTGTGGTCTGTGTCTGTGAGTTTCGTTTCATGTGGTTCTTGGCTTTTTCTGTCTGACTTATTTCGCTTAGCAAGATAGTCTCTGTTTTTACAACTTGTTTCCTGAGGGGATGGTTTTTGTTAAATGGTGTGATCCTCTAATGCATTCGAAATCAGAGGTAATTATCTAGATAAGAAAACCCTTCATGCCCCGGATGAACAAACCAAAAGAAAAAGAGGAGACATGATTGGCACTGTCCCTACTCAGGAACCCAGAGTGGGGCCCTGGTGCCATACACCTGGAAGACAGACATGCCATAGGTGTGTGTAATATGTTTCTTAATGAATGAGACACGTCACCTCCTCACGCTCTCATGTGACACTGACCCATCAGCCTCAGAGCGTGGAGAGCTTGATCCAGGCCCCATGAGTGAGTCAGAGCTGTCCCTGGAGTCTGTCCTGTGTGATGGATTTGTCTTGGTGTCCTGGTAGGAGACTTCCAGCCCCTGGCACTTCCGCACCTCCTCCCAGCTCCTCTCACATGGCCCGGGATGAGAGGGTCCAGGAGGAGGCGCGGGGCTCTGGGAGTCCATGGGCTCGCCTGGTGAGGCATCTGCCCACAGGAGCTTCCTCTGGGGATGTGGGGGTGAGGGCACAGTGGGGGAAGGGGAAGACCAGCAAAGCAGGGTGTGGTCCCCGGAGGCCCGGCAGGTGCACACAGGTGCTCTGGGCACCCACCGCCTGGGCTGCGTTGTTCCCAGTCATCAGCGCAGCAGAAGCGACACTCACAACCCCCTGTGCTTCCCTCCCCTTCCCTGGCACCTTCTCCTTTTCCACACACCTGCTTTCCCGCCTCTTCCTTTATCCAGTTCCCAGTTCCCCCGACGCTGACCACACTTCGTTACGAGAAGCCATGTTGGTGTTACCCACTGCCCTGCCTTTCTAAGTGTCTTTAGTCTGATTCTGTAAAGCTTTTCTCCACAGCAGTACAACTCGCTGTTTCCTTTGGCATCGAAAGCAGCTTTGGTGTTATCATCTCTTATATTCGTTGGAGGCAGATAAAAATGACAATCTTTTCATTCAGAAAGAACTCAAGTTCAGCTTCCCATTTAGAAATCAAATTCCATTTACACTCATAAAAGCACTCCAGTTCCAAAAAGCTTCCTGCCACATGCCGCCTCCCTAAAAAAAGTCCTCCTCTGACTGAATTAACACCCTCCCCACCCGCCACGCAATGAAAGACCCTGACTGGGGCAGGAATTGGCATGATGTGTGGTCTATTTTTTAAAAAAATATTTTTATTTATTTCACAGTGGAAGGGAGAGAGAGAGAGAGAGAGAGAGAGAGAGAGAGAGAGAGAGAGAGAGAGAGGATGATGATGAGGGAGAATCATTGATTGGCTGCCTTCTGCATGACCCCCCTACTGGGGATTGAGTCTGCAACCCTGCATGTGCCCTGACTGGGAATCAAACTGTGACCTTCTCAACCACGGAGCCACCCAGCTGGGCTGGCCTATTTTTATTCAGCATTGTGTTACCATCACAGCTAACACGTGTTGGCCATTCCAGGGCTTGGCTGTTCCGAGCGGTCGTCCTTGTGACTTCTTACTGTGGTTGCTGCCTAGTTTCCTCATAATCAGATGACAGCGTTCATTGGGCAGGGGAGAGCTCTGGGATTCACTGGGATTCACTCCTCACTCGCCCCTGGTTCACTGGGCTGGGAGCTCAGTGCAGAACCGAGGGCCCAGCACCCTCAGAGTCCTGGCCCTGGAGCAGGTGGCAATGCAGGGAGTCGGGTGGAGCCACTGCGTTAGTCGGATCTGGGTACTGAGTGTCGGGGAGCCCCTCTATGGGAGGGAGCATTCTTCAGACGTGCAGCACGTAGGCCACCTCTGCTCACTGTCCTAATGTCCCCTCTTTCCTTGTCCTGAGGGTTCCTGTGCTACCGATGACTGGTTTGAAGAGAGACTGGCCTACCTGGCACCCAGCCCACCTGGCTCTAGGGCCCATCTGGCTCCCATCCCACCTGGCTCCCGGCCCACCTGGATCCCAGCCCACCTGGTTCTAGGGCCCACCGGGCTCCCAGCCCACTTGGCTTCCGGCCCACCTGGCTCTAGGGCCCACCTGGCTCCCAGCCCATCTGGCTCTAGGGCCCACCTGGCTCTAAGGTCACCTGGCTCCCGGCCCATCTGGCTCCCAGCCCACGTGGCTCTAGGGCCCACCTGGCTACTGGGCCCACCTGGCTCCCAGCCCACCTGGTTCTAGGGCCCACCTGGATCCCAGCCCACCTGGCTCCCGGCCCACCTGCTCCGGTGTGAGCAGGCCCTTTCATTTACTGGTGTAGGCATTGCTCAGACATCCACTGACCAGGGAGTCTTTGCAAACATCCTCACAGACCGTCTGTGTGTTGCCCTTCCCTTCTAGTCTGCTTCCTCATAGGGCCAGAGGGAGCCACCTGCTCATGGAAGTGGGACTGAGCCATGCAGAACACCCACCAGTTAAGGAGAGCAGGTTTGTTCCCATGGCAATGGCTGCTAAATAGACGTAGTGTGTTTTTCCTGAGTGAGCACAGACGGTGAAGGGCTGGCTCTAATAACATTATCCACTCAAACTCAGTATCACTGAGAATCCGGAGAACCCCTATTAGCGGGAGCCCCGAGGCTAAAATAAGGAGAGAAGGAAATGTATAGATGACTTGATTCTGTAAAAGTTCGAGGAGTGTGTCCTGTGAAAAACAAGCCTCAGAGATGCTGTGTGAGCACCTTCTCGCTGCTGTCCCTGCAGCTGGGTTTTTATAAAAAGGGCTGGATAACAGAGGGGTTATGGGCTCAAGGAAAAATGAAGAGATGCTTGTTGTATCCTCCACATGGGAAAACATTATTGCTGTTTATTGAGCTGCCAGTGGTGGGCCTCGGCTTCCCTAGAACGTGGGGGTGGACTGGTCCCTGCGCTCGCCAAGGCCGGGCGATGAGGGGTCGCGTGTCTATGGAGTGACCTCTGGGTTTCAGTCGGCAGGTGGTGAAGCATAGTGACCTCCATCTTGTATAGAAACTGCTGTTTGGAACTCTCTGCTATTGTTAGATAGTCCCTAGTGCTGTAAACTCTGTCATTATAAACTCTGTCACTTTAAAACAGTCTCTTATTCTATAAAACAACTTGGTTTTTAGTTCAAATAATAGAAAAAGATAAACTTAACTGTCTGACCTTGCAAGCTAGCCATCCAATGTAATAGACTAATATATACTAACTAGAGGTCTGGTGCACAAAATTTGTGCACGGGGATGTGTGTCCCTCAGCCCAGCCTGCACCCTCTCCAATCTGACATCCCTCTCACAATCCAGGACTGCTGGCTCCCAACTGCACGCCTGCCTGCCTTCCTGATTGCCCCTAACCGCTTCTGCCTGCCAGCCTGATCACCCCCTAACCACTCCCCTGCCAGCCTGTTTGCCCCTAACTGCCCTCCTCTGCAGGCCTGGTCACCCCTAACTGCCCTCCCCTGCAGGCCTGGTCACCCTCAACTGCTCTCCCTTGCAGGCCTGGGTCCCCCCCAACTGCCCTTCCCTGCAGGCCTGGTCACCCCCAACTTCCCTCTTCTGCTGGCCTGGTCACCCCTAACTGCCCTTCCCTGCAGTCTTGATTGCCCCCAACTGCCCTTCCCTGTAGGCCCAGTCGCCCCCAACTTCCCTCCTCTGCCGGCCTGGTCACCCTTAACTGCCCTCCCCTGCAGGCTTGATCACCCCCAACTGCCCTCCCTTGCAGGCCTGGTCCCTCCCAACTGCCCTCCCCTGTTGGCCATCTTTTGGCGGCCATCTTGTGTCCATATGGGGGCAGCCATCTTTGACCACATAGGAGCAGCCATCTTGTGTGTTGGAGTGACGGTCAATTTGCATATTACTCTTTTATTAGATAGGATAGAGGCCTGGTGCAAGGGTGGGACTGACTGGTTTGCCCTGAAGGGTGTCCTGGCTCAGGGTGGGGGTTCCCTTGGGGTGTGGGGTGGCCTGGGTGAGGGGCCTGTGGTGGTTTGCAGGCCAGCCATGCCCCCTGGCGACCCAAGTGGAGGCCCTGGTATCTGGGATTTATTTATCTCTATAATTGAAACTTTGTAGCCTTGAGTGGAGGCCAGGGCCAGCCAGAGCAGGCAGGAAGCTTGGCTTCCTCCATTGCTGGGGAAACCCAAGCCTCCTGCTCACTCTGTGGCTGCAGCCATCTTGGTTGGGTTAATTTGCATACTCACTCCTGATTGGCTGGTGGGTGTGGCTTCTGGGCATAGCAGAGGTACCGTCAATTTGCATGTTCCTCTTTTATTAGTGTAGATACTGATAATAATTCCCATATTCTTACGCCAAGTACTATCTCATTATGTATTCAAGGTTACAATTGTCTGTAACAATAATTCACACAGAGCCCTTTGTAATATCTGCAAACAAAGAGGGTTGAAAAGTATAAATACGGGAAACTTTCTTTATGTGTTGCGTAGAGATTTGGAAGAGACACCTCCCTCTGGGCCATGCGTAATAAACAACTCCCAATTAATTAGCTCATTAAGGCGTCTTGTATTTCATTTGCTGATTTACAATACAACAGTGAGACACGGATGTTTACCTGGATGGGACTTAAGGAGGGATAAGGTTTCCAGGGAGGTCCTTCCTACTCTTCAAGGAACACACCTGAAACAAGGGTGCGAGAGGAGACTGCTCCATGGTGGGCTGAGTCCCAGGTCTGCTGCGGCCCCAGAGACCCCGCCTGACCCAGGCCGGGAGGAGGCAGCCTCCCCCATGACCACGGTGCGCCCGGGCATGCGCCACGCACAGGGTGGCTGCTCAGGTGCACCCCTTCCTGTCCCCCCAGCCTCAGTACAGGGTGATGGCAGGACAGAGCAAAGGGCACAGGGAGCCCAGCAATGGGCGGTGTGGGCCACCCTCCCCGTCCCTTTTGGGCTGTGTGTGTGTAGTTAGGAGGGTTGATTGGCCCCAGACTCCAGGGATCAGATTCTCGTTACTTGAAGTCTCACTCTGATCATTCCTGACCATTTCTGGGGATCAGACACCCTCTGCCTGATGTCCCCCTGTTGCCACGGGTGTTGAAGGTGCTCACAGGGTAGAAAGCGAATGCCTGCACTTACAGAAGTACCAGCCCAGGCACAGCTCTATATTCTCCACGTCATTTCAGGGTTAAGGACTGGCACCAAAGGGCAGTGGGGAGATGCTGGGGAGCACTGCTCACTGTTCAGGGTCCCCCGTCTCCGAGTGGCCGGTGTCGGGGTGTGGCTTAGGCCAGCGCAGGCCCTGCACCCAGCTCAGCAGTGAGGGCCCCAAGATGGGATGTGGCTCTGAGTCCCAGCAAAGCACTGGGTGTGAGGAGGAGCAGGTGGGAGGGTGTGAGGGGAAGAGGGAGGGTGTGAGGGTCTGAGGGTGTGAGGGTATAAGGGTGTGAGGATGTGAGGGGGAGGGTTTGAGGGGGAGGGTGTGAGGGGGGAGGGTGTGAGGGGGAGGGGGAGGGTGTGAGGGTCTGAGGGTGTGAGGGTATAGGGATGTGAGGGTGTGAGGGTGTGAGGGGGAGGGTGTGAGAGGGAGGGGGAGGATGTGAGGGTGTGAGGGTGTGAGGGTGTGAGGTGTGAGGGTGTGAGGGGGAGGGGGAGGGTGTGAGGGTATAAGGGTGTGAGGGTGTGAGGGGGAGGGTGTGAGGGGGAGGGAGAGGGTGTGAGGGGGGAGGGTGTGAGGGGGAGGGGGAGGGTGTGAGGGTCTGAGGGTGTGAGGGTATAAGGGTGTGAGGGTGTGAGGGTGTGAGGGGGGAGGGTGTGAGGGGGAGGGAGAGGGTGTGAGGGTCTGAGGGTGTGAGGGTATAAGGGTGTGAGGGTGTGAGGGGGAGGGAGAGGGTTGGAGGGTGTGAGGGGGGAGGGCATGAGGGGGAGGGGGCGGATGTGAGGGTGTGAGGAGGAGAGGGGGAGGGTGAGAAGGGGGGAAGGTTGGTGACCTGTCAGAGAGCAAACACTGGACTGGCAAAGCAGCTAAACCAGGACGGTGGCTAAAAGCAAGTCCGATGTCCCCTCTGCCATTCACAACCTAAGAACTCTGAAACACGTTTGCTTGCTTGTTTATATGGCGGCGCGTGATCACCGCGTGTGAGGGTGCATGCGGTGTCCCCCGCACAGAAATGCTGGCGTCTGTGGGTGAGGTTCTTCCCGTGATCTCGCCGTCAGCTCAGCACGTCCCGCACCGCCGTTCCTGTCTAGACTCTGGGCCGTGTTTCCCGAAACACCCGTGACACCAAGTGCGTGGCCCCGGAACCAAAGACCTGAGCTCTCACCTTCGTGTACGCACAGGACTGGACGTGAGTAAATGCCCAAGTAACGGAAAGTTCACATGGAACCCGCATCTAGGTTTTTAGATAATTTTAAAAATGTGTCCTTGCCTCCCCTTCTCTTTCCCTGGCAGGAGAGAGGACCGAGTGGGCGGCATCCCCGACTGATGGGGAGCCCTCCTGCGCCCTGGAGTTCGCCGAGAGGATCCACATCCACGGAGGCACGGCTGGGAAACGCAGTGTGGAGCCGCCACTCCACGGGCCTTTTTGTGAGCGGCTTGCGCTTTAGGAAGCGCAGCCTGCCACGCGGACCAGGGCGGGATCTTAGTCAGGTGGATGCGAGCACTAAGGTGCGTGCAGTTACTTAATGCGGGAATGTGCTCAGCGGGTTTCCAACCACATCCCCTTTGTGACAACCACATCTCCTTGGCAGCAGTGGAAGCTGTGCGCGCGTGCATGTGTGTGTGTGTGTGTATGTGTGCGTGTGTATGCATGTGCTTATGCATGTGTGTGCGTATGCATGTGTGTGTGCATGTGTGTGTGTGTGCTTATGCATGTGTGTGCGTGTGTGTATGTGTGTGAGTGTGTGTGTGTGTGTCCGGGTGCTACTGTGAGCCCTATAGATACATTCCCTGATACCCTGGCTGTCTTCCCAGCCCGTGAGGTTAGTTCTGTCGCCCTGTTGCTTTATGGCAGGTGAGGACATGGAGGCACACAGAGGTGCCGTCACCTGTCCGAGGTCACAGGTGGTGAAGGGCAGAGGCGTGGGATGACCGATGTCCTCCCTCCCCGTTGTCCCCCCTCCCCGAGCTCACACTGCACATGATGCTGCATCAGGTCCGCTCTCAGCCTCTCGCGGGATGTCAGTCACAGGTGAAATCTGTTACCTGGGCAGCAGCGAA
Source organism: Plecotus auritus (assembly GCF_963455305.1). Taxonomy (NCBI): domain Eukaryota; kingdom Metazoa; phylum Chordata; class Mammalia; order Chiroptera; family Vespertilionidae; genus Plecotus; species Plecotus auritus. The sequence goes on from NC_137773.1 coordinate 112,833,571, forward strand.
GCACAGGTGATGATGGCTCTGCTGTGGCCGGGAACGTTCCTGGAGGAGGGAGGCTGCCCATGCAGCGATGTGCCTTGCCAGGCGGGGTCACGGCAAGCATGAGACACTAGTTACTAGCTGGGGGAAAGAACTTTAAACCCCACGGGTCACTACATGGGCCAGAATGGCATCTTATGGCTGTTGTAGATGAACATCTCACGTTTCCCACGTCATGGATCTCATTTCGGATATAAACATCCTAAAACACAAACTTGGAGAGTTGGCTCCTCTTGGCAGTGGTGATGTCCCTCAGGGAACCTCACGGGTTCGTTACTCGGTGTCTCTGAACCTTGGCGGTTCCTCAGCTCTTCCCTGCCTTTGAAAGTCCCATCCGTTTGTGGCTGAGTTTCGGGTTGCAGCCTGTGCAACCCGAAACTCAGACAACTCCAGAAAGTTGTCAGTGATTGGAGAATAGAGCATCCAGAATACTTAGATTTCCTAATTGTTTCATGTTCATCGTGTCTCTGCAGAAAAAGGGCTGGAAAAACATTCAGCCCTTTCGGGCAATTATTTTGACAATAGTTAATGCCGCGCTGTTATCGGCAGATGGCGCCATCTCATTGTCCGGAGAAGCGAAGGATCGTGCAGGAGACTCGATCAAGGAAAGCTGTCTGGGATCCCAGAAAGCATGGTACATTGTTTCCTAACACAGTGTCCTGTGTCCAGTGCCCCTCATGTGCCATCAGTTCATCTCTGGGGTGGTCCTGCTGAGAGGAGTTAGAAGCAGGATCAGGCAGACAGGGTAGGGGTGAAAGGAGGAAGCAGAGATGTGACAAGCTGAAACCACATATTGTTGCCTTGCAGAAAAACAGGATGTCACAAGACAGGGATGTTACTTTTGCAAGTGCAGAATGTTGCAAAAGAAAGGGAGGAAGAGGGACCAGGAACAAGAGCTCTGGGTAGATTTTGAAATTATTGCTAGGCCAAGAAACAATCAGAGAGTGACACGGGTAAACAAAGAGCAGGCACAGGGCTGATAAAAGCCTCTAGACAAGTGAGCTTCAGTGGCAGCCTGAAGAGTCTGTATCTGCTTAAATAAATCCAACATCTCTTGCCCAAATCTTCTGGTCTTTCATTCTTTGACTCCGTGAGACACGATTCTGGAAAGAACTTCTGCTCTCCGTTCAGGTATCATGGCCTTATCTCCCTGCTGGTACACGGTTCTGAGCTCTGTGGGAAGGATCATGTGTTATTTGAAGTTAATTAAAATCGTGGCAAAATCAGGTCAGCACTGAATGAGAAAATCTCACACTAGTTACCTAAGATATTGGCCATTGTCACAGGTGTGAGCAGGGCCTGGTGGGAAGTGTTAAGAGTTTACACAGTGAAATTGGTATCTCCCCTCTGGTTCTAATTATACCCTGAAATAGAAAGCTCTGGAACCATCTTTATGGACAGACAACGTGATACTGACATCCTTGGAGGGAGCACATAGCATGAAAACAAGCAGTCACAGCATAATGGCAGCCAGCAGCCCTGTTCACATTTGATGTCACGATTGGTTTAATAGGGCTTTTGTGGTGAACATTTTGAACTTTGTATCTTTCCTTTGGATTTCACATACCCTTTAAATACCAAATAAAAATATGAACTTTCTGGAATTCTAGTGCTTGATTTCTGTCATTTTGGTGACTCTTTTGTTTTGCTAAAACTTGCAATGTGTATAACAGGATTTTTTTATCTTTTTTGCTTGTTATTTGGTGTAACAGATTTTGTGGGAGTTTCCGACACCTTCAACTCAGTGGCTAAAAATAATGATGAGAACTCAGTGATTTAAGTTCTGAGACCCCCACTGTGGTGGCCAAAGCCAAATTGGTGAGAATAAAATGAAATATAAAATTTAGTTCCTCAAACACAGTGACCCTATTAAAATGGGACACAAGGGGTTGAGGCCGCCTGTCACTCCTGGAGCCAATTCAGCAGAGAGAGGGTTGCATCCTGTGTGAGCGTTTATTCCAATCCTGCCAGCAGCAGGGGGAGCAGGCGGGCGCCCTGGAAGTTCTGCCCAGACCCCCTCCCAGGTGTCTGGTTACACACACACACACACACACACACACACACACACGAGGGAGAGACAGCCACGTGCAGCTGCAGTGTAACAGGGAAAGGGGAGGGAGGGTCCGGCCCTCAGGAGCTCAGAGTCCCATAACCAGGAGGCTGATCCGTGATGTGACACACAGCTCAGCCCCTGCCTGGGCCCAGAGGATGGTCAGGGTCCTGAGAGGAACTCCTGGAGGGGTCAGGGTCCCGAGAGAAACTACCGGAGGGGGTCAGGGTCCGGCACAGCCACCAAACCAAAGTGTGCCCCGCCCTTGATCTGTTCTCAAATGTGCTTCTTTTCTGAGTCATGGCCCCGTCGAGGCATCTGATATTTTACAGCCTCGTTTCCCCCTCCCCTGTTTCCCAGAGTCTGTAAGAAAACGTCTCCTCTGTAGCTAGTGAGGGGAGTAATTGTGAGACAGCTGTGGCTCTGTTCTCATCACGGGCCCTTCCCCACTATCACTTGGTGAAGTAGCACGTCCATGCGGCCAGGGGTGACGTACTGGACAGGTGGACGCAGACCGTTCCAACAGGCAGGGGTTCTAGGTGACCAGGTAACCTCCCTCCTGAATCCCCCCAGCTCAGCTACACCTGCAGAGCTCCCCTTGGGGTGGAAGGTCACCTTGGGGTGAAGGTCACACCACCAGGACTATGGCAGGGCTGCTTCAGGCAGCCAGGCTTGTTCCTCCCGTGACACTCCCTTAACTATTTGGATATCAAATATAAAATCATGTAATCTATTTACAGACATTTTTTTTGGCAAATCAAGATAATACCCTGACTTTGATATAAGAGAGTTATAAAAGGAAAATGAATTTTTAGTAAATAATACATATGTATTTCAATATGTAAATGACTAGGCAAGGAATGCTCAAAAATAGTCAGATGCTTATATTTACTTGCAATGAATAGGTTTGAAGATAAATAAAGCAAACAAACACCTATAACTATTGTCCCTATTTCTTATATTGACACTTGAAAGTAAAGGTTACGTCAATTATTCTTACACATGCACACACACACATATGCAAAAACAAATGGGGAAGCTACAGATGTGTGTACACAAAAATACCGGAAATGTCATAGAAAACGAATGTCATAAATATTGAAATTCATTTTGAAATTAATGACTACATTTAATTTAATAAGTACATTTTAGTCAAAATATTTACTTTTAAAAAAAACAACACATAAAATCTCCCCCAGGTTTGTATCAGGTGTAAACTCATCTCTCAGCCATGTTTAGTGTCTAACATCTAACCCGATTGGACAACGTGCTGTTTACCTTGTTCGGTTATAATAATATCCACAGAGTGGGGAGATGGTGGACTCATTGTTTAGCCACAGGCCCGCTCTTTGTGCTGAACAGATTCCTAACATGATGGGAAGGGCAGGAGTGTGTCACCCCCTGACCTCAGACCACATCCGGGGTTTACCTGCTTGTGTCTGTGTATGTTTATTTTAAGAGGGAGCAGTCTCTAAAAACAACCTTGTTAAAATGACGATTTTATTTTGAGAGAATAGTCAGCACTTGCCACCCTGGGATGTATCTCTCACTCTGTGCTGGTTGTTGATCCTCTTCCCATTGTCAGTGAACCTGCAAAGCACTGGCATGGCAAATGTGTGTGCGCTTTGGGCTCTGCAAATGAATCTCCCCACCAGCAGAATTGTGGCCGGACCGGATGGGGATGGGGATGGGGATGGGGATGGGGATGGGGATGGGGATGGGGATGGGGATGGGGACGGGGACGGGGACGGGGACGGGGATGGGGATGGGGATGGGGATGGGGATGTTTCTGCCAGCGCTGCTCACAGAATGGCCTCAGCTTGGCCAGATGGCTCCTAAGTGCCACATTGATTTTGTTCTAAGAGGCATTTGATATTCTGAAGAGAGATCGATGGGACTTCCAGATAATTTAGATACTGCCTCTCAGATCACTACTAGTGTGCACCTTAGCTGTGAGAGTGACCGTGTGAAGGCTGTATTCCAGGATTTACATTATTGTTAAGTTGGTTATAAACACTAAAAAGTCATCTTTCTTTAAAGTACAATTACTTTAAAAATTGGCTCTGGTTCTGACTTTGTGAAATAATGAAAATAAGGACTTTTCTCTGGATTTTGCCTTTCTTTAAATAAATCTCTCTTAAAAATAACAGAATACTATATCTATGTACTTATAATTTACAAGTTTTTCTTTTTAGAACTTTAAAGAGCACTTTAGGGTTCCACAGCTTTTGAAAAGAAACGGGAGGTTAAAGGCAAAGCAATCATGAACATTGCACAAGTCACTCTGAGATGAGCAACATGCTTTATATTAATGTTTACTTATGTGTTTATGCTCCTGTTTGATAGTCATAACTGCCTGAGGTTGCCCAATATTTGTTCCATTCAGAACAGATAATACAACTGAGCTGGTGCATAACAGTTAACGCACCTGGGACTTGCCTGGGGTAAATACCTTGGATAACTCATTTATTCAGTGATTAGGTTTCTAAGTCAATTCCTTATAACTGATAAGCTATGTTAACACAGAAGCTTCAGAAAAATATCAAAGTTTCTTAAATAGGCATATTTCCTATGTCTAGAAAAATAATGAAAACTCACTGTCATATTTCAAAAGTCTAGGATGTCAGATGATACATGTTTAACGTGAAGCCCTGCCTCAGGGTTAGTTCTTACAGGAGGTTCATCGTGTTCAACATTCTGTTACATGTGAATAAATAAAAATCGGTGATGCTGGTAAGTTTACCTTTCAATGCATTCTTTATGGACTAGTTGAGTAGCGCTGAGTCCCCGTATCTAACTGTGACTCACGCAGTGACTTCATAGCCTGGGCGCGTCCCTGAGCCTGACATGTGCCTTCCCTGTCCTCTAGGTGAAAACAGCAGCTCTCTCCTCTTAGGAATGTCGGAGGGTTGAAATAAAGAATGCAACATCGCCTGGCCGGCATGGCTCAGTGGTTGAGCATCAATTTATGAATCAGGAGGTTCGATTCCTGGTCAGGACACATGCCCGGGCTGTGGGCTCAATCCCCAGTGTGGGGCAGCCAATAAATGATTCTCTCTCATCACATTGATGTTTCTGTCTCTCTCTGCCTCTGCCTTCATCTCTGAAATCAATAAAAGGTATATACACACACGAGGGTTTACTAAGCAAATGAGCAGTGAAAACTCTTTTTTTAAAAAAAGAGAATGCAACAGTGAGGGCTTAAAATACACTCCCTGGTAAATATTACACTTTAAAAAATGTAGGTCAAGTTTTATTTTAAAACTGTTTCATTTTCGAAAGGAAAATCTCTCACTGTTTGTCCTCATTTTAGAAGCTGGTCTACATTCCCTGTTACTCATCAGAAAGCTGTTGGGCCGCCTGGAGTGCAGGACGCTGGGAGGAAGGGCGCTGGTGGCAACGTGGGTCGGGATGCTTCCTCAGCCTCAGCCCCATGGGCCGGCTGCCCACCTTATCTGTCGCGATGTAGCACATAGCACATTGTGGTTCATGAAGGAAGTTACTCACGGATTCTCTGTCACCAGGAGAATTCATTGTTGCAATGGTCATGATTTCAGTATCAATAGAAAAAAGAAAGAAAGATTGCTTTGAAAAGTGTGTTGGCTGCTGGGATGACTAATTTTTCAAAGGCTGCACCTTGCTCTGGTTATACATTTGATTCAATTTATTATTATTATTATTATTATTATTATTATTATTTGTTAATCCTCACTGAAGGATATTTTTCCATTGATTTTTAGAGAGAGTGGAAGGGAGGGGAAGAGACAGAGAGAAACATCGATGTGAGAGAGACACATCAATTGGTTGCCTCCTGCATGAACCCCAACCAGGGCCGGAGATCCAGCCTGCAACCTAGGTACGTGCCCTTGACTGGAATCATACCCAGGACCCTTCAGTTCGCGGCCTGATGCTCTATCGACTAAGCCAAACTGGCTAGGGCTCTACCTTTAATTTTAAATCGCTGCCTTGCTGAGGATCTTCGTCCAGCAGGGTTCTTACAGCCCCCAGGACTGACTATCGCCTTTCCTCTCAGGAAAGAATGCATGTACCCTTTGGCTAGCTCTCTTATTCAAACAGTGGATGCTGTTCGATGGGATACACTGTGTGTAACTTGTGTTCCAGATCATGATGGGAACATTGTTATTGAGAGGGAGCAGGAAGGTAAGCATGCAGGTGAAATCAGCATTCTCGGAGGGAGAGGTTCATTTTATTCTTCAGGCCCTTCAAGACAGTAGGCACTAACACAGGGAATGAAAATACCTGAACATGTTTATAATCCTTTTCAGTGAGAATCACCCCTTTTTACTTATTTATTTTTAACCCTTGCCTGAGGCTATTTTCCATTGATTTTTAGAGAGAGGGAAAGACAGAGAGAGATCTCACATCGGTTCGTTGCCTCCTGCGCAGCCTGCATCCGTGGTACATGCGCTTGACCAGAATCAAACCCTGGACCCTTCAATCCCCAGGCTGACGTTCTATCCATCGAGCCAAACCGGCCAGGGTGAGAATCACCCCTTTTTAAACTTTTACACTAAAGCTGGGAAAGTACATGCACGCAGGGAAAAGCAGAGTGTGATGGGTTCCTGCATCCTGCACGGGAAGCCCAGGGGCAGCCTCTGGTCCCCTCCTCCACCCGCGCATCTCAGGAGGCCCCCCACATGTGTCCCCGAGGATGTGCACATTTGGCGTGTGGTTCTCATTTCTGTGTCCTCGACTCCTCCACAAACCACGCACGTGGGCCCCCAAGTGTGAGCTAAGGGGTGAACTTGCCCGGCCAGTATGGCTCAGTGATTGAGCATCGACCTATGAATCAGGAGGTCATGATTCAATTCTGGTCAAGGGCACATGCCCGGGTTGTGGGCTCGATCCTTAGTGGGGGGTGAACAGGAGGCAGCCGACCCATGATTCTCTCTCATCATGGATGTTTCTATCCTCTCTCTCCCTCTCCCTTCCTCTCTGAAATCAATAAAAAAATATATTTTTTAAAAAGAGATGAACTTGAGGAGCACAGGTTTCCACACCTGCTCCTCAGTGAACACATGTTTATTGTCCATCTACAATGATGTGATCAAGGTGTGTGTGTGTGTGATAACTATGTAACATAGTAACTTATTCTCATAAACATTTTTACTACACGTGCACAATAAATCATCATTATTGTCATTATAATTATGATACTCAATAGTATAATTGTATATAAAACGTCTAATTCAGGGCTCTTGCTAGGAGTTCACATTCTGTTTGGGGAGGAAGTGAGAAATTGTAATAAAAACATGGGCCTTGGGTCTGGCAGCGCTGCTTTTATCACTCGCAGTGCAGGCGAGTCCGGGCTGGGCCACACTTACATGGTGAGGATCCATGTAAATGCCCGGGGCCCACTTCCTCGGTGCCAGGACACAGTGTTTCCTGATCACAGAGTTATTAGGAGGGTTCTTAAGTGGAATAGTTATTAGCACATGGGAAGTGGCTCTTCACACTCATGGAGGCCCAGAACATGCACGAGCCTTGCCCTGGTGACAGAGAGGCCGGAGTCAGTCACATCCCCCCGCTTGCAGCCCTTGTGTGTAACTTGTGTTCCAGATCGTGATGGGAACGTCGTTATTGAGAGGGAGCAGGAAGGTAAGCGTGCAGGCGAAATCAGCATTCTCTGCGGGAGAGGCTCATTTTATTCTTCAGGCCCCAACCAGGATAGTTTCTCCGTGTGCACACCGCCTGCGTGCACACTGCCTGCAGCCGCTGCAACAGCCACCAGGCTCCTGGGGCCTCTGCAGGGGGGTTGGGCCCTGCCCCCCCCCTCCTGCCCCTGCCCTCACCTGGGACCCAGACCTTAGACCCCATCTCTGCTCCGGAGGCCAATCGGGGAGCTTCCCTTTTGTGCTTTTCCAGGGTGACGGCACCCCTCACATGATTCGCTTTCTGTGGGGGTTTGGCTGAGGTCCCCTTGCTGGTTGATGGCAGGACACCAGGCTCCGTGCACCTGCAGTCCCTGCGTGTGGCTGTCTCCATGGCTCCCTCACAGCTCTGCCTCATTCTCACAGCCAGGAAGGAAGGCAGCGTTGGCCGGTAGCTGAAGGGTACTGTGTTCAATTACAGTCAAGGGTGTGCACCTCGGTTGCAGGCTCCCTGCCCTGGTCAGGGCATGTGCAGGAGGCAACCCCTGGATGTGTCTCCCTCTCTCTGTCTCAACCCCTCCCTTCGACTCTCTCTACAAATTAATGGACAAATATTCTCAGGTGAGGATTAACAACAACAACAAAAAGGCAGTGTCTGTCTGACTCCCCTCCAGGATGGGGTCTTTCATAGCGGAATGCGAGGTTGAAGGGACTTCCCATCATCGCTGCCTGGGACGCAGCTGAGCCTGGGGCACGCCACCAGCCACCATGCTCCGTGCTCGCCGCGACCCATGGCTGACCCTGACCCGCCGCCACGCGGTGCGGCGCTCAACACGGGCTCGCACAGCAGCATCGCTGGGCATCGCTGGGCTCTTCCTGCGACGTGTGGACCCTGCGCTCCCTGGAGGCATGAGGGGGAGGGGCCCTGAGGAGGGAGGCAAACAGAGGCCTCACCGGGGCAGCCACGGAGGGGAGGGATGTCCAGGAGCTCTCGGGGTCCTGTGCTGCGGCGATGGGGTGTGGCCTGGGTACCACACGGCTCCTATGGGCTTAAATATTGTGTTTAGCCATTTGCATTTCATATGAAAGTGAAATGTGGGTGTTCTGATAATAACCTTACCTATTAAAGGCGGAGCTCAGAAACCGGGGAAGTCTTCCGGCCACACGTGGTTCGTGGTGACACACGAGTCAGTAGCTCCCGTGTTGGACCCATTTGTGTTCTGTGTTCCGATTTGGGAGATTATTTTGCAAATGGAGATGCGTTGCCCTTGAAATTCAGGACGAGGCACAGATACAGCACGCGGGCTGCCACCTGGCCCCTGAATGCAGATGGCATCTGGGTTCCCTGCCTACACTGCTTCTGTTCCGCTCACGCTTGCGAGGCCCTGCCCGACGAGGCTGAGTGCTGACCGCCGACCATCTGTTCCGACCAGGGGAGCGGCCGCTAGTCACGCTACCTCCTGGTGGCAGGTCAAAGCCCAGGAGGGTGTGAATGGACACACGGTGGGGGCGGGACCCGCCAGCTGTCAGCATAGGCAGTGCCCTGGCGGGCTGGGGTGGGGCGGAGCAGCCGGAGGGGCACAGGACCCCGCCAATTGGCTGCCTGGGTTCTGGGCTTTGTTTTGCTGAAGGTCTTTTCCCCAGGAAAGAACGTGTTAAAAGTGGCATCTTTTAAAATAGCATCTTCCCACACAATCTCACAAACATGATTGTCATAGCCTCGGAGTGGGTTTTATTTTTGGCCAATACATCTATAGACTATGCTATATGTATATTTTTCCTCCAAAGAGAAACAGGACACATGATGTTTAAAAGGACGGAAGGGCCCAGCCGGTGTGGCTCAGTGATTGAACATCAACCCATGAACCAGGAGGTCACGGTTCGATTCCTGGTCAGGGTGCCTGCCCAGGTTGCAGGCTTGATCCCAGTAGGGGGCATACAGGAGGCAGCCAATCAATGATTCTCTCTCATCGCTGATGTTCCTATCTCTCTCTCCCTCTCCCTTCCTCTCTGAAATGAATAAAAATATATTTTATAAATAAATAAAAGGAATGAAGGGACAGAGATTTGTGTGCAGCCACCTGTGGTGTGGCTGTGAGTTAGGAATCTTGTCTTTAGGACACTGACTACTGAGATAACTTAACTAATTCTAAAGGGATCAAGTTCAGTATCAATGGCTTTGAAGAGTAGAGGATCCGGGTGACACGTATGTGGCCCACCCACATTAAACATACTGTTTTGGTCCAGAAATGCAAAAATTCATCACAATGAAAAACACCCATGGTCAAACACCACCAGGCCATGCCCATCCTAAATACCAAAAACTGGATGGCGTCTTCATTCTTGCCCTGAGTGTAATTAATATTCTTGGTGTCATCTTATGTAGTTTCCACTTTTCTTGGCAAATTATGAGGAAATGTCTCTTTTCTACCCTTTTCTACAGAACAGGCAGTTTTGGCTCCAAGGACAGGGGATAAACACCACTTTCCAGTAGGTATTCGGGAGCAGTGAGGCTAGCTGAGGAGCTAGGACATTTGTTCGTTAAAAGGGAGGAAAGGGCTAACAGCCAATAGGCACGGTTGTAGGGTTCCCTGAAACAACCGTCTGCCTAGGCTGCTTTCCTAGGCAAATCGATGGGAAATAAGAGACAAGACTCCTCTCCTGGCCTGGCCTGGCCTGTGTGGCTCAGTGGTTGGGAATCATCCCGAGCACCTAGAGGTCACCAGTTCCATTTCCAGTCAGGACACATGCCCAGGTTTTTAGCTCAATCTCCAGTAGGGGGCGTGCAAGAGGCAGACGATCATTGTTTCTCTTTCCCATCGATGTCTCTCTCTCTCTCTCTCTCTCTCTCTCTCTTTCTCTCTCTCTCTCTCCCCCTCACCCTTCTCTTTCTAAAACAAAAAACAATAAACACACATTAAAAAAAGAGAGACTCCCTCTTTCTCTTAGAGTATTTAGGTAACTTGTGACGGGACCTGCTCTCCTCTCTCTTTGAGCAGGAGGCGGGCTTTTGTCGGCCTTGTGACCCAGGAATGTTTTCCCCCAGGACCTGGGACCGTCCCTTTGCAATATGATCATCAAGCAGGACAGCGTCACCTCCTCCTGCGGGAGGAGAACCCTCACGCCAGAGGGCACCTGGCTCCACACTACAGAACAGCCGCATCATAAAGACAGATGCTGTGTTCCACAGGACAAAGCCGGCCAGCCCACCAAGATCAAACACCCGTAACATTAGCCTGAACTATTGTGACAAAGGTTGTGTCAAAAAAGGTAGAGAAAATCAGACATGTGCTGATAATTTGCCAAGAAAAGGGGACACAGCACAGAGTTGCCCCAAGAATATTAATTCTACTCAGGGAATGTCAGGAGGAATGAAGACCCCATCAGTGTCTGATATTTGAGGGCACAGTGTACAATGGACAGTCCTCTTATCCGTGGCTGGTTATTATTGACCTTAAGAAATGTATGCAGCTCGGCCAGTGTGGCTCAGTGGTTGAGTGTTGACCTATGAACCAAGAGGTCACTGTTTGATTCCCAGTCAGGGCACATGCCTGGGTTGTGGGCTCGATCCCCAGGAGGAGACATGCAGGAGGGATCCAATCAGTGATTCTCATCATTGGTGTTTCTCTCTCTCTCTCTCTCTCTCTCTCTCTCTCTCTCTCTCTCTCTCTCCCCCCTCTCTCTCTCCCCCCATTCTCTCTGAAATCAATAAAAATATATTAAAAACGAAAAAGAAATGTATGCAGCAGTTGTATCTGCTTCACTACAGGAAAGGGTAAGATTTCATTCTGTCTTCCCATTTCTCAGCAGGCGGCTTGTGGCGTGGGCCACATCGGTTTAGCGTGCATTCAACACCGTATCTGTTCTCGGTCGCACGGCACTACCTCCATGGAGATGTCTTCTGGGTGCAGAGGAGTCTTTTGTTTCTTAAATGATATTTCCACAACAGTTTCTCTCCCTTTCGAAGCAGAAGGCAGAGGATGAGGGTTACGTGTAAGACAGCATCCTTTATGTACGGCTCACTAAATATGCTATAAAAAATATGCATTGTTTTTGTTGATTCATGCCCACCAGTTCATCTGTTTTGAATATTTTATATCAGGTGAACACTTGTACTGACTTGGAAAGAACTTCAAATCATGGCTTATTTGGAAGATGTGATGTCCATCTTTATTACTAACCTAAAAAAGGCACATGCTGTGGGTTCTGTCAAAAGTCTGTCTAGAAAGATTAAGATTTTCATAGAGTTAATTAGCGTTTCATAATTCTAAGGCATTCAAATGTGAACTTAGAAGAGATTGTGTGGCCACATTCTGTGATTGTTAGTTAAATGGAAAAATCTTACTTTTTTTCTTGGATGACCCCGCTACATTCTTGCATCTTTTCTCCCAAGACTACCATGCAGTGATCACGTCGGAATGACACAGTGCGTCGGGGGAGTCGGTAAATGGCATGATGGTAAAAGGCCAGGGCTCGGGCATCAGACTTTCTCACCCAACATCTGGCTTCACGCCTTGTCATCTGTGTGAATGCCAACGGGTCGCGGGTCTCGGGGCTTCAGGTCCTTTGTGGATGCAGTAGAAGTGCGTCTGACATCTGCTCCTTACACTGAGACCCTGCCATCATTCTGTTATTCGGGATTGCTCACGGGGACAGCACCTGTCAGCCAACCAGGGATGCAGGGCAGGATGAAGCTGGAGGGAGAGCAGTCCGAATAGGGAAGGTAGGGGAGGGTGGGGGTAAGGGGGAGAGATCAACCAAAGGACTTGTATGCATGCATATAAGCCTAACCAGTGGTCACGGACAACAGGGTGGTGGGGGCATGTGTGGGGAGGATTTGGGATGGGAATGGGGGGATGAGGACAAATATGTGATACCTTAATCAATAAAGAAATTTTAAAAAATAGATTAAGTAATTTTCTAGTTCTAGGTAAGTATCTACTGCTTAGGTTTCAATGGAGGCAATGTCTGCAATATCCTGTTAGCTTACTAGAACTTTTTAAAAAATATGTTTTATTGATTTTAGAGAGGAAGGTAGAGGGAGAGAGAGAAACATCAATGATGAGAGAATCATGGATCGGCTGCCTCCTGCACGCCCCCTACTGGGGACTGAGCCTGCAACGTGGGCATGTGCCCTGACTGGGAATTGAACTGTGAGCTCCTGGTTCATAGGTCAGTGCTCAACCACTGAGCCACGGTGCCGGGCGCTTACTAGAACTTTTAATACCCAATCATCACTCTAGGAAATTTTCTTTGGGAAAAACGTCTTGGCTTCCATGGTAGGATTTGGAGTTCTTTAAAAATACCACTGACATCGTTAAATGGAACACATTTAATACTCTTCAGGAGTTTCACACCTTCTGACCCAAATTACCGCAGGGATTTTCAGAGTCTGATGCGAGTCTTTAAGGAGTAAGGACAGATGCTGGCGACGCTGCCCCTTTGTGGGCAGCAGCTCACTGTGGTGATGTGCACTCATCCCACAAAGGTGTTGGTGCTATGCAGCCTTATCAAGAGACAGTTTCTGTCTCCCACCCCCATGTCCACCCTGAACCTGCGAACTCGGCCTTTTTAGAAGAGGGTCTTTGCAGGTATAATGAAGGGGGGATTGAGATTACCCTGGATCGCACTGGGCTCCATATCCTGTGACAAGATGTCACACGTAAGTGGGAGCATATGGGTTTTGATTCTCTCCAACTTTTTTCACTTCACAGAATGCCCTGAAGGGCCATCTCTGTTGTCACAAATGGGAACATTTTATTTTATTTTTTTTGTAGCTGAATACTAGACCATGGACTATATTTCCATGTCTTCTTTATCCATTCACCCTCTGGTGGACACCTAGGTTGTTTCCTTATCTTGACTATCCTATATAATAAAAGCCTAATATGCTAAGTGTCCAGTTGACCAGTCAGCTGTTCAACCAATCAAAGCATAATATGCTAATGATATGCTAAGGCCACTCAACTGCTCACTATGACGTACACTGACCACCAGAGAGCAGACGCTCTGAGCAGTAGGTTAGCTTGCTGCTGGGGTCCAGCTGATAGGGACTGAGTGAGAAGGACCAGACACACCCTGGAGCCCTCCCGCATCCCTCTCTGGCTGGCCAACCTCCCACATCCCTCCCCGGCCCTAATCATACACCAGTGGGGCCCCTCGGCTTGGCCTGCACCCTCTCACAGCCCAGGACCCCTTGGGGGATGTTGGAGAGCCAGTTTCAGCCTGATTCCACAGGCCAGGCCGAGGGACCCCACTAGTGCACGAATTTGTGCACTGGGTCTCTAGTTGTAAATAAATACTATTGCCATGAACATGTCCTTTTAAATTAGTGTTTTATTTTCTTTGTATAAACACCCAAAAGTGGGGTTGCTGGGTCACACGGCAGTGCTATTTTTAATGTGTAAGGAACCTCCTGTCATTTTCTACAGTGGCTACACAAGTCAGCATTCCCACCCATAGTCCCTGGGGTTCCCTTTTCTACCATCCTCACCAACACCTGCTGTTTCTTGTCTGTTTGATGCCAGCCATTCATTCTAACAGAGGTGAGGTGATATCTCACTGTGGCTTTGATTTGCATTTCCCTGATTATTAGTGGCTAGTGACCCAGTGCACAGATTTGTACACATTGAAAGGGAATTAATTAGAAGGTGGCCAGTGGGGCTGGGCAGGACTGGGTGAGTTGGGCTGGACACGCCCTAGAGCCAACCTCCCCTGGTCCCTCCCCAGTGTCTGCAGAATGAACAGGGTCCCTCCAGCAGGTGGCGTCCTTCAGTCTGGCCTGCAGGGATTGGGCCTCTCTGACATCTCCCAAGGGGTCCCTGAGTGCAAGAGGGCACTCTGCAAAGTTGCTGTGACACAGGGTGTGAAACACAAATGCAAGTGTGCAGTAAACCAGATTCGGGGCTGACAGTGCCCCAGCAACAATATAACCCATGGCCAAAGGTGGAATCACATGGCCCCATGAGGAATCAGGCTCCCTCCTCTCTGGTTTTGGGGTGCATCACCCGAAAACCACCACTGTCAAGTCACTGCAGCTCGGCAGCTCCTGCGTTGAGCGTCTGCCCCCTGGTGGTCAGTGCACATCATAGAAACTGGTCAGATGGTCAGACACTTAACATATTAGCCTTTTATATATATAGACTAGAGGCTCAGTGCACGAATTTGTGCACAGGTGGGGTCCGGCCAGCCCGGCCCCAATCAGGGCAGATCGAGGCTGGGCCTGTCAGGAGAAGGAGATGGTGGGAGGTTGGCTGGCTGGCCTGCCTGGATTGGGGCCCAATCAGGGCCCCTGATCAGGGCCAGGCTGGCTGGGGGAAGGAGCCACAGGCAATTGGAATTGGGGGGCTGATTGGGGGTGGGGTCAGCCTTGGGGAGGGGCTGTGGGTGGTGGGCCCAGTGGGTGGGGGGATGCCAATCAGGGGCCAGCAGCCTGGGGGAGGGGCCATGGGTGGTTGGCTGGCTGGCCAGCCCTGCCCCCTATTGAGGTAGGGTGGCAATCAGGGGTGGGCCTGGCCAGGAGCAGGGGCTGTGGGCCAACCAGGGTGGTGGGGCTGCAGGAGGTTGGCTGGCCAGTCCCACCCCCTATTGGAGTGAGGGGGTGAGATCAGGGGCGGGTTGGCCAGGGGGGAGGGGCTGTGGGCCTATCATGGTGGGGCGGGCTGATAAGGGGTACAGCTGGTGGGGGTGCTGAGGGAAGGGGCGTTTGGCTGCAGGCCCCACCCCCTGATCGGGCTGGTTCGCTGGCCACAGTGGGTGTCATAGCAACCAGTTGTTAGGTCGTTACCGTAGCTGCCTTTTTATATATATAGATAGATGTTGAGCATCTTTTTAATGTATCTGTTGGCCATCTACCGTATTTGAATTCTTTGGAAAAAATGTCTATTCAGACCCTTTGTCCAGGTTTAAGTTGGATTGTTTATTTTTTTGCTGTTGAGTTATATAAGTTCAATATATACTTAGTGCATTAATCCCTTATCAGACAATGATTTGTAAATGTTTTTCTCTCATCCAGAAGGCTGCCTTTTCATGTTGCTGATGGTGCTCCTTGCTGTGCGGAAGCTTTATGGTTTGCTGTCGTCCCACTTTTTAGTTTTGCTTTTGTTGCCTTTGCTTTTGGTGTCAGAACCAAAAAATTATCGCCAAGACCAGTGTCAGGGAGCTCACCACCTGTGCTTCCTTCTAGGAGTTTTGTGGCTCCAGGTCTTACATCTGTCTTTCATCCACTCTGACTTACTTTTTGAGTGCAATGTGAGACAATAGCCCAGGTCTACTCTTTCACATGTGGCTGTCCTGTTTCCTAAGACTATTTGTTGAAGGCCTGTCCTTTCCACATTGTATGTTTCTGTCTTCTTAATTTCTGTTGTTTTAAGCAACCCTATTTGTGGTAATTTATGATGGCAGCCACAGGAAACTAATATCTCAGAACAAAACAAGGCATATATAGGTACACACACAAAACCCAACACACACTTATATAATGCACACACACACAACACACATACACACAACACACACAACACAACACACAACATGCACATAACATACCACAGATAGACACAACATACACAGTACACCCAACACACATACACACAACAGGCACAACACAACACACATAACATAAAAACACACAACACACAACAAACATAACACACAGCCTACACAACACAATACACATATACAACATGCATACACACAACATAACACAACACACACAACACACATAATACATACACAATGCACAAAGAACACATAATATACAAAACACACTCCACACACCACACATCACATACACCACACACACAGCATGACACACAACACACATGATACACACAACATACATAATACATACACAACACACACAGCTACTTTTTCTAGTCTGTGTTGCAAAGCGGTGCCTGATGGAACTGGCCCTTCAGTTTTTGAGACCATTTCCTGATGTCCTCCTGCCTTTGCCCGTGTTTGGTGCTGGGCCAGTGTCCCTCTGTTACTGTGTCTGCATATTTGGTGGAGGAGCCGCAGCCAGTGCTTCCTGCCTGTCTTGTGAGGGTGTTTCAAAACCAAGCAGCCTGGGGAAACAGAGAGTCTTCCCTCACAGGGCAGGACCGCGTGTCTGCCACCTGGGGCCCTGTGCTGTGTGTGGCACTGCATGTGCGGGGACCCTCAGCCTCTTCATGGGCCCCGCGCTCTGTGGGCCCCACTGCCCAGTGGCTGCCCACACCTGCAGTGTTGCTGGGGCGTCAGGAGAAGCCTGCTGGGCAGGTGGCCACCTGCTGTCCCGTGACCAACTCTCCCTTGACTCAGAGGCCTGAGCGCTCCTCCTGCCCGTGGGTTTCACCAGGATTATGTGTTAACAACAGGTTAATATTCAGCCTCAGCTGGAAATCCCTCTGCTGGCCTGTCCCTGGTGGTGCTGGGAGAACCAAGCTCCAGCACACGCTCTGCGCGCTCAGCTCTGCAGGACGCCACGTGCTTCTCACTCCCAGGCCTGCCCTGCGGTGGCACGCTCCCTCATACGCGTGCCAGCTCCACCAGATCTGTGTTGCTGGGTGTTTGGTCCAGGCCATTCTGAGAGTTTCTGTGAGGGTGTGCTCGCTCGGGACGGACATTTAAACCGAGGATATGTCAAGCAGCCCGTCAGCTCCTCCTGGGGCTCCTCCAATCAGCGGGAGCTGCAATAAAGCAGAGAGAGGGAGAGAGAACATCAATGAGGAGAGAGAATCATGGATCGGCTGCCTCCTGCAAGCCCCACACTGGGGATGGAGCCCGCAACCGGGGCATGTGCCCTGACCAGGAATCGAACCGTGACCTCCTGGTTCATAGGTCGATGCTCAGCCACTGAGCCACGCCGGCCAGGCCACGGATACCAGTTTCGAAACCACAGTACATTATACACTTCCCCCACTTGTTGGAACGACCCCCTTGGCTCTCCTGACACCCGTCTGTCTTGGTCTAACCTTCCCTGCACCTCTGCTAACTGACCCTTCCCCACTCTGACACTGGGTTCCACGGGTCCCCACCTTCTTACTCCGGACCTCAGTGTCTCCCAGAACTCACCCGCCTCCCAAGCCCAGTCTGCATTCCGAGCAGGACATGTTCCCGGTGGATGCGTGTGCAAGGGTGGGAATTAGACAGGCCTGGGATGTTCACTAAAACAATTTTTGGAACACGGCAAGGCCACTGAAAACAAGGACAGGACAGTTCCACAGCAGCAAGAAGCATGGCTACCTTCAAGTCCAAGGGTGTGGGATGCACTGACAGACCCGCTCTGAGAATTTCCCAAATTCAAGAATAAGGTGGAGGTGGGAGAGGGGGTTGGGGATAACTGGTGATAGAAGAAAAATTCATTAAAATATGAACAAGAAGCTAAGAAATCTGGCACGGTGTTATTCACAGCGGCAGCGGGACTCGAGGAGGGGCCCCACCCCCACCTGGTCAGGACCCAGCACACCTGAATGGGGACCTGTCTGCTCACTCACTGCTCACCCCACCCCTGCAATTGACTCTTCAAGAATTATTTAAAAACTCTAGGTAACATCTTCCCTTAAGACATGCCTAATATGTGCTTTAAAAAGTCCAACAACATCCTTTATCCACATCGAACAAGCTCTAATCTCCTTCCTTAGGGCTTTACCTCTGTAACGTGTATTAGCATCTTCCTCAAGCCAGCGGAAATCAAAGTCCTTCCAAAGGACAGAAAGAAAAGACTACAAATTGTGCTAATTCCTCATCAAAGCAGTAGAGAATGGAATCTTGCCCAACAGGAATTCATCTGCCTCTTTGATGAAAAGAGAGAGAAAAAAGGGAAAAGATGCAAAGAGCTCTGAGCTCCATGCAGGAGCAGCCATCCTGGGAAGCGCCCATGGGCCTCTGAAATACAAGCGATTTGTGCTCCCTCTCTGTTAGGCGGTGCTACAGGCAGTGACCCCCTGTCTCTCCCATGGCTCACAGCCATTTCTCCCTCGGATTAGATGTCCTGTGCTTTGCATACGAATACATTCATGTGTGAAGCTGTCTGCATTAGTTTCAATTGTCTTTAACTTGGTTAACACTAATAGTCTGTTTTGACAAAATGAAAAAAAAAAAGTGCCTTAAAAAAACTGAAGACAATGAAAATCCATGAACATGTTTCCATTGGTGGGGGAAGGTGTTTCCGTGGCCCTAGGACGGAATAAAATCACAGGGTGAGATTCGGGTGGAAATGATCAGCGTAATGACTGTAAAGACGAGGGTGAGGACTCAGGACCAGAGGCCTCCCAAGGGGACTAGGTTACAGGAGGAGATGCTTTCGGTTTTAGAGCAGCATATATTTGCCTGCCTTTGAAAGGAGCTTGTGTGTGTGTGTTTTTAAATTTTAATTAATTAAATTTTAAAATAAACTTTTTATTGTTGATAGTATTACAGATATCTCCTCTTTACACCCCTTTACTCCCATCTCCCAGCCTCCCCTCTCTTACCCCTCCCCATGTATTTGGTGTTTAGAGAGCCATCAAATGTTCAATAAACAAGGCCAGGGCTTCAGCAAACACCCCTGAAGGGCTGGTATTCGAGCAGGTGTGAGCAGGGGGTCTCATACCTTGTTATCGTGTGTGATTTTTAGCTCATGCTTCATTTCCCAGCCATCCCACTGGCCGGGCTCTCACCCCATGTGGCCCCCGCCCCAGGCGTGACCTGAACAGAGGCTCAGAGCACCCTGCGAGCTGCCGACTCCCAGGGATCTGCAGAGTGAACCTGCTTTGCTTGGGGTTGACCTTTGCTGGCACCTGTCTAACCTTCTCCTCTGCCCGTTTTTCTCTTGGATTGTGATGTTTTTCTTATTAATTTTAGGAGTCTTTGCATATTAAGAATATTAGGCCTTTGCTGTGATCATTTCTCTTTTGACTTTGTTTCCGGTTATTTTAGGCACATGGACATTTTTTAGAAACAGAAGACTAAGAAGTACATCTATGCCACGTCACCTGTGAACTGTGTATGAGAGAGATTGTCTTTATTCTATATAGAAGTATGAACTTCATTTGAGGGCTTTTTATTTTATTTTTAAAAATTTTTATTTATTGATGAGAGAGAGAGAAAGAGAGGGAGAGAGAGATTTTTGTTCCAATTATTGATGCATTTGAAGCATCCATCTTATATAAAAACTGCTGTTTGAAATTTTAACCCTGCTATTTTGGCTTCTGTAAACACTTGCTTGCTTAAATAATAAGGAAAATAAGACTACTCCCATTCCAGAGAGGCCGTGGACTATGCCCCAGACAGTTGTCAGTGCTGACACCAGGCCAGGCCTTGAGATATGGTCTCATGGCCCCTTCCCAACACGTAGGCCTTCTTTCCCAGAAGGCCCGGAAGTCTCATTCCAAATTTGAATGACAAAAGAGCTAGGAAAAGTATAAATAGAAAAGGTTTCCTCCATGTGGGGGGGGGGGCAGAATTTCAAAGGTACATTTTTCTCTGGCCCTGCCCTTAATAAAATGTAACTCCCTTTCTCTAAGCATGGCTTGATTTTTTTCTGGTCTTCTGTAACACATTCATTGGTTGCTTCTTGTATGTGCCCTGACCGGGCATGGAACCCGCAACCTTGGCGTATAGGGACCACACTCTAACCAACTGAGCTACCCGCCATTTGAGAGCATTTTAAAATATGTTTTTGATTTCAGAGAGAGGGGAAGTAAGCGGGAGGGAGAGAAACATCGATGGGAAACATCATCCACCGACTGCCTCCTGCACGCCCCCTACTGGGGATCAGGCCTGCAGCCTGGGCATGTGCCCTGACCAGGAATCGAACTGGCATCCTCTTGGTGCATGGAATGATGCTCAACCACTGAGCCACACTGGCCAGGCCAGGGCATTTTAAGTCATTAAGCTTAGCTGGTGTTTCTCACAGTCTTTGACATCGAGAGCTGACTTGACTTAGATTTTCTTCCCATGCTGATTGGTGTATGCTTTGCACTTGGTGTTGGCTCTCTAGTTTGCCTTGTTTGTGTTGGTAAGAGCTATTGGGATTGTGTATATTTGGGAGTTTGACTAGAGCTCTGGAAATGCTATGTGCACAGGAAAACTTCAACAGGAGGTCCAACTGACTTTTATGAGAGATGTTTTTCTGTGCAGGACATCATGTACCAAGAGAAAACAAGCCATGTAGGTCATGCACCAATGAATAGACCTACTACCCCTGTCTGCCCATTTGTGCTTGTGTTTCATTGGCACCCTGTTCTTCTCCGGGCAGGTGAGGAGGGGATGGAGCTGGGGGTAGCTCTGCAGCTTTCCTGAGTCAGGCAGGTGGCCAGCGAACTCTGTCTCTTTCTAAACGGCATGCTGACCCTGGGCTTCGGAACTCTTTCTGAATGCTGTGGGTGAGAAGGGGGCCCACGCTAGCCTGACTAACTCGGGTGCGGGGGCGAGGGGGCGGTGCGGTGCTGCATGGCGGCCTTGCAAACTCAGAGACCTAAAGTGACCACAGAGGATGGTCTGAAATTATAACCTTTAATTAAAAAGCCATCTAGAGTGGGTAGGCATGTATCTTCCCTGACAAAAATCAACTTCAATCTTTACTGAGCCAGTTGTCTTCCTGCATCTAAGATAACATACCTGTGGGAGGCCAGGGTAACTTGGCACTTCCCTTTTTCCAGACCCTCAGGGCACAGCCAATGGTCCCAGGGCAGAGACCACAGATTCCCTCATTGTTATTGTTATCTTGTTAACTGTTAACTACCCTGCACCCGCCTAAGTAAAAGAAGCATGTGTCCATCATTTTACCTTTTATCCAATCCCAGAGGTTCCTCCACTTTGCTTTTTCCCACCTCCCTAATCTATCACCAATGGATTTCATGTAACCCACTTACGTCTCCACCTTTGATGGTAATTTTTAAGAATAGGTGAAAACCATTATCCCAATCCATTGAGATTCTGTTTCCCAGCAGTTGTAGACAGTTTGGCTCAAATAAGCACACAAAAATTCTTTACAGGTTTGAACATTTTCTTACATTGACAATAGGCATCTCTTTAGTGAGAGCTTTGTTACCAATTCCTTTTTAAATGTCAAAGTAATACCGTTGCACATGGTTCTGTAAACCGAACAACAACTCAGAGCTGAAAAATGATGCTAAGACAAGCTATTTTAGGAGCGTGCAATTTTATCAACATGGTGATCTCAACCACAGAACACAGCTGTTTAACTTGTACTACTGGCCAACTTCCTCACGATTCAACATTCCAGCAAACCATGAAGCTGCAGAAATTACACTAAAATAGTGCTGCAGTCTAGAATTGATAAATGTGTGCACTGCAGCCTAGTATGACTATACCTAAATCGGCAATGACTCAACTGCTGGGTTTTCATCACTTACGCCATGACTGAGATACACAGGGGGGAGGTAGGGTTCAGCGTGGCTCATTGGCATCAGTGGGAGAGAAAAATTGTCTCATGTGGTCCAGAAACCAGCCATGTAGTGAAAGTTCTCATTAAAATATAAGAAATAGTAGGCTACTGTTGCTGAGTACCAGAGACGTGAAGACCGTAACCAGTTCCATTTGAGTATTGGTTCCAATCCTTCTATTTAGGATAAAGTTGGCAAGGCCATGCCATATGGAATTGCTAATTCTGGGGTTTCACAGAGAGAACACACTGCAATAGATAGCATTCTTTTCCCTTCCGTTGTTTAAAATGATAATGTTTTTCTTAAAAAGTGGCTTTTCTTGTACATTTTCTAAGCGAATTCCCTCTTGGGGCACTTTTTTTGGAACAAAAATATAAAGGAAATGTGTGCTGCCTGATGAAAATACTGAGGCAAATTGGGGCTCTGACCTCCAAAAACACGAGTGAAGAAGTTTGTAGTTGCAGCTGTAAATGTGCGGTAATTTGGTAAAGCAGCACTAAGGGGAAAACAACACAGTTAACCATCTCTATTTTTGTAAGCTTAAAAATGCTTTAGAAATCATCCAACACATGCCTTGTAGACAATCCAGGTAAACGCACACCTCGCACACCCACTGGATGATTTTTATAATTTACTAGAGGCCCCCGGGACCCGGGACCCGGCACCCGGGGACCCAGGCCTTTGCTCTGGCTACCACCTTCTGTCTTTTCTCCAGCCAGAGCACCGCTCCTGTAGCTCCCTCTGCTCCCCTGCCCTGCCCGGCTGCTCCGAGCCTGCATGCATGCTGCCCAGAGGGCTGGAGCAGCTGGGGGGCGGGGCCACCACCATCTTTGTCAGGTTAATTTGCATACTCACTCCTGATTGGCTGGCGGGCATTGCGAAGTGATAGTCAATTTGCATATTTCTCTTTTATTAGTGTAGATTTTATTTGTGGGCAGGAGCATACTGGCATAGGGAGGATGTCAGAAGTGCAGGGACTGCCTCTGAGAAGTATTGTTGAAAACTTCTAGGATCAGCTGAGTTGTTATGTCCGTCAGCATAGGAAAAGCATTTTTGTGGCGGATTCAGCTCACCTGATTTTGAAAGACCTTCCCCAATAACCATAACAGAGGTGACTGTGAGTCTTTCTCATCATCAGAAAGTTCTGTATGTAGACAAAACTATTAATTTTTGTTTGTAGAGGGATTAATATTAAAATAATATAGAAATAAGTATTTGTTCAGTATCTTAGCCAGGAAACTTTGAATCCCAGTTAACATTCTTTTCCTGAATGGAAATTCCAGCCTGTACTGGTCTGAATTGTTATAAGGAACAATTTGAGAAGCGAGGACATCAGCCTGCCGGGGGGACCTGTCTTTTATGTTGCGAGGAAGTCTGGGCCTGTACCCAGGTGTGTCTTACAGGGTTGGGTGAGCAGCTCGCACCCACAGCTCCTTGGAGCAGGGCAGTAAGACTAACACTTTCTCTTAGTTATGAACTAGAGACTGTGAACAATTAGTGGGGCAGCTGAAGCAATAGATCCCCAGAGGGCAATTCTTATGTGTTGGAGGGCAAGAATGAGGCTCCCAGTTGGAAATCTGTGCAAGAAAGGGAATATAATTAAGGGGGAAATACATGTTTTGGAGAACCAGGGCCTGCTCGTGTAATGGATGCAATGGTTGAGTCTGTGGAATGGTATTTTCACTTCAGAACTTGTGGATTAAGAAGTCTTCGTGTAGCCCTAGCTGGCTTAGCTCAGTGGATACAGCATCAGCCTGCGGACTGAAGGGTCCCAGGTTCTATTCTGGCCAAGGGCACATGCCTAGGTTGCAGGCTGGATCCCCAGTAGGGGGCGTGCAGGAGGCAGCTGATCAATGATTCTCTCTCATCATTGATGTTTCTATCTCTCTCTCCCTCTCCCTTCCTCTCTGAAATCAATAAAGAAATATATTTGAAAAAAAAGAAGTCTCCATATAAAGAACATATTTGATTCTAAAGATGCTGATTATAAAATATGACTCATTGTCTTATAGCCAAATTTCTTATTTCATGCAGTAGTTTTCCTTAAAAAATTATTTTTTTAGTCAAAATAGTTGTACATGGCATGGCTTTTACTGTTACCTTCACCCTTTGAAAAATCATATATATAGATGCATATCATATGTATGGCATATGATGTTAAACACACATATATGTCATTTTATGTCATATTTAGGCAACAGAGCAATTCTGAAGTCAGTCTTAGCTGTACCTGTTATTAAAGACTAGGGCCCGATGCACAAAATTTGTGCAAGAGCAGACCTTCCTTCCCCCAGCTGCTGGCACAGCTTCCCTCCAGCACCTGGGACCCAGCCCCTTCGTCCGGAAGGTGGTCCGGGAGGACATTCGGTCTAATTAGCATATTACCCTTTTTATTATTATTATTATAGATGAGCCTGGCGGAGGGTGGGCTGAAGCTAGGAAGGCCGTGTGTGCTGAGCTGGCATTCTCTCCAGCTTGCCTTTCTGACAAGCCATGGCTCTCATGCGTGTGACGCATTTCCTTCTGGCCGCTGACATCTCTCTGGGACCGGCACTTATCACAGCTTTGGGACAGCAAAGAATTGCGTCCCATCCCCCCAACCTGCCTGCTATTTTAAAATGGGCTGTTAGGCCTGCCGGACAATTAGGTAGAAAGTGGCTGTTGGTTTTGGAAGGACATTTTTTTCCAGTATCTTAGCGATGTCTATAAAGTGGCCGATCCACACCTGTTGGACAGGAAACATAGATTCTTTATAGGAAAGTACTTGAACCCTGAGACAGGAGAACGCAAACGCAAACACATTGCCTTCCTGCCTCTTTCCTTCCGCGAGGTCACGTCTGCAAGGAGGCGTCTGTCTGTGATGATGATGCATGTGTTTAGTTTCATCCAAATAAGCGATGTGTGAAGTCTGAGATCCTGAGCAGACGTTGTGTATCTCGTCGCTACAAAGTAGCTGCGGTCCCTCCTTCCTACCCATGGAAACTGGAGTCTGTCTTCTTTACTCTGAGGTGCGTGATTGACCTGGGACCCTCTCTCCCCTCATGTACCTGCAAAGGCCTTCGTGTGTCAGAGCAGCCCGGACCCCTGCCTCCCCCTCTGCTCTGCAGGCCCCAGCCTTCTGGAAAGTGTACAGTGAAAGGCAGTACCGTGGCCCCTTTGGTTCCCTGACGAGGCTTTATGAAGACCGCCGTTGTATTTCTGTGACTCCACAGCTAGCTTCTTGGCTTGCACTGAGTAATTCACACCATGCTTGTTCTGCTAAGTCCCAAGCCTGTCCACCGTGTCGGTCTCTTTGCTTCTGACTTGTAGCTAATCAAGGACATGGCGGCTTTGATCATCTTCGAGGTAGCATGGCCCGCACCCTGATGGCAAAGTCAAAGTTAGAGACTGTGATATGGTAACAATGGGGCTCAAGTCAATTGCACTTCTAGTTTGAGTTGAATAACAAACATAGTAAAAATAACCATCAGGAGAATCTGTCCTTGGGTACACACTATAAAATATGGAAACGGTAATATCAATAACCTAAAATGTGAGGGGGAAGTAAAACATGAAGTTTAGCAAAGCTATTGACATAACAGTTTAGTGTAGGGCAGTGGTCGGCAAACTGCGGCTCACGAGCCACATGCGGCTCAGTTTGCCGCTCTGTTGACTAATGAGTTTGCCGACCACTGACCTAGACTCTCAATTCCAATAATTACAGGCTGTTGTTGTTCCTTGTGATTAAGCCCCTATCCCAGTGGTCGGCAAACTCATTAGTCAACAGAGCCGCAGTTTGCCGACCACTGGTGTAGGGTATTATAATGTAAGGTATTTTATGGAAGCCTTATTGTAATCACAGGGAATCCTGCAGTAATTATACAAAGGTGTGTGGTGAAGAATCAAAGCACACTGACACCAGGAGACATCAAAATGAACAAAGGAGCAGGACAAGAAGGAATGATATACAAAACAGCCAGAAAACAATGATGAAAATGGATTAGTAAGTCCTGACCTAGCAATAATTACTTTAAATGTGACAGAATAAAATTTCCAATCAAAAGAGAATTGAATCAGGAATCAAATCTTCCAGAGAGAAGCCCCAAACCAGATGGCTTCACTGGTGAATCCTACCAACACTGAAAGAATTCACCTCAATCCTTCCAAAAAGGAAAGGAGGAACACTCCCAAACTCATGTACAAGGCCAGCTTTACCCTGATACCAAAGCCGGAAAGGGTACTAACAGAAAACAAAACCAGAGGCCATTATAATTGACTAGAGGCCCGGTGCACAAAATTCGTGCATGGGAGGGGTCCCTCAGTCCGACCTGCACCCTCTCCAATCCAGGACCCCTTGGGGGATGTTTGACTGCAGGTTTGGGATCTGGCCTAAACCAGCAGTTGGACATCCCTCTTGTAATCCTGGACCACTGGCTCCTAATTACTTACCTGCCTGCCTGCCTGATCACCCCTAACTGCCTCTGCCTGCTGGCCTGATCACCCCTAACTGCCCTCCCCTGCAGGCCTGGTCACCCCTAACTGCCTCTGCCTTGGTCCCTGCTACCATGGCTTTGTGCAGAAGGACGTCCAGATGGATATCTGGAAGACATCTGGTCTAATGAGCATAATACCCTTTTATTAGTAGAGATTATGCAACATAAGCTTTAAGGTAGAATTGCATTAGTAGAAATGAAGAGACATTTCATTAAAAAAATGTATATTGGTTTGATATGATTCAAATCCACTTGTTTATGACAAAAATCAAGTCTAAGAATAGGATTGCTTCCCCTAGCTGGTTTGGCTCAGTGGCTAGAGCTACAGCCTGAGGACTGAAGGGTCCCAGGTTCAATTCTGGTCAAGGGCACATGTCTGGGTTGTGGGCTTGATCCCCAGTAAGGCACGTGCAGGAGGCAGCTGATCAATGATTCTCTCTCATGATTGATGTTTCTATCTCTCTCCCTGTCCCTTCCTCTCTAAAATCAATAAAAATCTATTTTAAAAAAATAAAAGAATAAGATTGCTTTGCTATAAAAGCCAAGTAAGGTGTGTCATTCGTTGTCCCTGAAGTCATCTGAGCAGCTCAGTTGCTAAGCAACTTCGCTGGGTTCTTATCAAATAAAATCCGTGGAGAAGCAACTATACCCACCATGCATTTAGGCTTTAAAGACCTAACGTTGGGGAGGACAGAGTGCTTCCAGGGTAGGAGACAGTGAGGGTCAGTAGCTGGGAGGCAGGGAAGATGCGGGAATGCCCAGTGCCTGGAAGCACCAGAGGGTCTGGGATATGCAAATCTGCTGGGGGCGGGATCAGGCCCTGTGCTCCAAGAGGTCAGGTCCAGAGGGAGGGCAGGGATGTGGTTCCAGGGAATTGCCTTCCTGCGAGGCTCCTCCTCTCCCCCTTAACCCCCTAACCTGTCCATTTGCATGAAGGGGGTAGGAAGCAGGTACAGCCCTCAGTCCCAGATCTCTCCCAGGGCGGGGGAGGGGTGTTTGTATTGGTTTATTTGATTCTTCTTACACGTTGAAGGGGGTGGCAGGGGAGTGTCTGCCAGACATGGTTTCCTTCTGCTTGCTCGCCAGAGCTGCCCCACATGATGCCTTTTCCCTTCCTTCCCCACTGCCCCAAGCTAACATGCATGAGATCACCAGGGACAAAACTGAGGCCCCCATGGTATTGCTTGGAGATTGCACTCCACAGGAACCTGCCTGATCCAGGGAGGGGTGGGGTCATTCACTGTGGGAAAGGCTGGATTTAAATGAAGCTGCCGCTTAGATAGGTGCCAACTGAGCCATTTGCAGAGGGTTTATCATCCCTTCTGGGTGTTTCCTTGGAAACCACAAACTCAAGATAGCAGAGCCAGGGGTCGCCCCTGGGCCGAGCCGACCCCGGGCCAGGTGGCCGCCAGGCCGAGCAGCCTCTGGGCCAGGCAGTGCAGTGGGCCTGCACAAGCCTCCACCAGTGGCCGCCTCTGCTGGGGCCCAACCCGGGCCGGGCGGCCTCTGGGCTGGGCCACACGGGGGCCACCTCCACCGGGGGCTGCCCCGGGCCAGGCTGCATGGAGGCCCTCCTGGTGATGGCAGTCCCCGCCCACCCGCTCCTGCTGTGCATGCCTACTGCTGAGCGGTCCTGACGTTACAGCCTCTAGAGTTTTGATAGGGATTTCATTGAATCTATAGATTCTTTGGGTGATATGGATATTTTAATAATATTAATTCTTCCAATTCATGAACATGGGATACCTTCTGTTTTCTTCAATTTTTTTTCATCAATCAATGTTTTATACTTTCAGTGTAGAAATCTTTCACCTCAAATCTATCCCTAAATATTTTATTATGTTTGATGTTACTGTAAATGGGAACATTTTTTATATTTCCTTTCCAGAAATGTTGTTGATAGTGTATATAAATGCTACTGATTTTGTATGTTAGTTTTGTATCCTGAAACTTTACTGAATGCATTTATTAGATCTAACTAGAGGCCCGGTGCATGAAAATCATGCACTGGGGAGGTCCTTAGCCCAGCCTGTGCCCTCTTGCAGTCTGGGACCCCTTGGGGGATGTCCAACTACCGGCAGTCAGACATCCTTCTCGCAGTGCGGGGCTCTCAAAGTCTGGGACCCCTCGCTCCTTACTGTCTGCCTACAGCCAAGGCAGGAGAGGCTCCCACCACCGCCGCTGCACTCACTGCGCTCACCAGCCATGAGCCGGCTTCTGACTAAGTGGCGCTCCCACTGTGGGAGTGCACTGACCACCAGTGGGTAGCTCCTGCGTGGGGCCGGGGAGGGATGCGGGAGGTTGGCCAGCCAGGAAGGGACCACAGGAGGGCTCCAGGGCATGTCCGGCCTGTCTTGCTTAGTCCCAATGGGCAGGCCCCAGCAGCAAGCTAAGCTACAGGTCAGAGTGTCTGCCCCCTGGTGGTCAGTGCATGTCATAGCGAGTGGTTGATCGGCCTTAGCATATCATTAGCATATTGTGCTTCGATTGGTTGAATGGCCTACCAGATGACCAGACACTTAGCATATTAGGCTTTTATTATATAGGATAGCTTTTTGATGAAGGCTCTAGGATTTTGTATACATAAAATTATGTCATCCTTAGACACTTTTACTTATTTCTTTCCAGTCCTGATGCCTTCCCTGATTGGCTAGGACTTTCCATACTATGTTGAATATGAGTGATAAGAGTGAGCACCTCTGTCTTGTTCACAATCTCAGAGGAAAAGCTTTCGATCTTTCATAGTTATAATGTTAGCTGAGTTTGCTGTATATGGCCATTATTACGGTGGAGTATGCTCCTTCTATACCCACTTTATAAGAGTTTTATCATTAATAGGTATTAAACTTTGTCAAATGCCTTTCCTATGTCTATTGAGATGACCACATAATTGTTTTCTTTCATTCTGTTAATGTGATGTATGATATTGATTATGTATGTTGAACCATCATTGCATCATAAGTCATCAGGAAAATGCAGGTTAAAACAACAAGGAGATACCATCACACACCTAAAAGAACAGCCAAAATCCAGGGCACTGACAACTCTAGATGCTGGAGGATGTGGAGCAGTGGAAACTCGCACTGCTGGCGGGAATGCACACAGTGCAGGCACATTGGAGGACAATTTGATGATGTCTTACAAACCTTAGCATGTTCTCACCACATGAACCAGCAATCATGTTCCTTGGCATTTACCCAAAGGTGTTGAAAACGTATGTCCCCATCAAAGCCAGCACCAGGATGTGTATAGAAACTCTGTTCATGATTGCCACAATGTGGGGTCAACCAAGATGTCCCTCAGCAGGTGGTAGATAAATGGTGGTCCATCCAGACAGTGGAATATTGTGCAGCACTGAAAATAAATGAGCTCTGAAGGCATGAAAAGGTGTGGAGAAATCAAGTGCATGTTATTACATGAAAGAAGCCAATATGAAAAGGCTACACACTGTGTAATTCCAACTCTGTGACAATCTGGAAAAGGCAAAGCTAGGAGACAAGTTTTGTGGTTGCCAGGTTGGGGAGAAGGTGACTGGTTGGAGCACAGAGGGTTTCAGGCAGGGATACTCCCCTGTATGACATTGTAATGACGTGTACATGTCATTACATGTATGTCTAAACCCACAGACTGCACAGCACTGGGTGAAGGGTGAATGCCAACGTGGCCTGTGGACTCCGGTGATTATGATTTGTCACTGTGGGTTCTTCCTGGATAGGAAAGGACCACCTGGTGATTGATGGTGATAATGGGGGCTGTGCATTGTGGGCCAGGGAGCAAGCACGTGGGGATCTCTGCACCGTCCTCTCAATTTTATTGGAAACCTAAACCTTCTCTAAACAGTAAAATCTTAACACAAACACACACACAGACACACACACACACACACACACACACACACACACACACATGGTTGTCGGTTCAATTTCCAGTCAGGGCACATACCTACATTGTGGGTTTGATTTCCAATCAGGTGCATGTGGGAGACAACCGATGGATGTTTCTCTCTCACATCAATGTTTCTCTTTCTCTCTCTCACCCTTCCTTTCTCTCAAACACACACACACACACACACACACACACACAAAAAAAAAAAAAACACCCCAAAAAATATCCTTGAGTGAGGATTAAAAAGAAGAAAAAAAAGACACCCACAGAAAACAGTACAAGTTATCCAATGTTCTCATTTTCCTATTTGGTCATATTTATCCTATATATTGTCTCTTGCTTTAAGTCATTTTGGATAATAACCACAATAAAATTAATGAAGACAAAATGCATATGTGCAAATTAACCACACATAAATGTAAGCATTTATTAAATTATCTTCCTGTAACAGATTATAAGTAGTGTCTATATATAATAAGTAATTTATTATGTCTACATAAAGTAGATAATTTAAAGTTTCAAATTTGTATCATTTAGCATGCATTTTTGGCAGTATATTTTTACACCCATAAAAGACTGAAATAATTTCAAATAGAAGTGAAAAATCACCAAAATATGTGTAATTTCTTTCATTCTACACATCTTGGACTGGTATTTTTTCTTTGAAAATTTGTAAAATAAGAAAAACTAAAATAGTTTAAATTTTTTTCGTGCTTTTTAAAATCCCTAATACATTCAATACTTTATTTAGTCCACAGATTTGATAGCATTATCTTAACATTTACTCACGTAAATTTTTCCTTCTAACTAATTGCATCTAAGGCCGGTTAAGGGTGGCAGGGGGAACAGGGCGGTCCGCTTTAGCCAGCCTCCGTGGGAATCTCGGCCCGTGGCCCCTCCAGACTCACAGGAAGGCAGCTGCTCTGCGGGACTCGGATCAATAGAACCGTCGCCCGTGTGCCGAGTGCATCATCATGAAAAACACTGTGTTTAGCTGGACGGAGCCCCGACACTCGCTGTGATTTTTAACCTCTGTGAACAGAATTACTTTTGGGTCCCACGTATTTCAGCACATGTTTTGACATGTTTGAACAGTTGCGGACATGTACAACCTGAATGCCCTGCAGCCAAAGGGATAAACTCAAATATCAGAGCCGCTGGAGCCGCCGGGTGAGCGGTCACCCCGGGCAGGGTCCCTGGGCGCGCACGCCTGGCCTGGTCAGGGATCTTCATACACAAGCCGCCCTGCAGAAAGGACTGCCCCGCTTCGTGATAATGATGTGTTACTTTGTTTTCCTCAAGTACTTCTATTCTGAACACCATTCTTTATGGCTTTGTATAAGGAACCAATAAAGCTGCCTTCCTGGTCCCCAAGCTCTCCCTCAGCTCCCACGCCCACTCAAGGTTCGCTCTTCCCTCGGGTGTCCTTGAGTGTCAGCATCAACATTGGCCCCCGACAGGTTCCTGGTTGCAGGTAGTCCTCAGCGAAGGTGTCCCCCACAGCTCTGTCCTGACTGATCCCTGGCAGGGACGCCCACAGAGCACTATTGTTACCCTTTCGCTCTCTGTACTTTCCCCTCCTTTTCCACCTTTCTCATGCTTTTCTGGCTTTTGCCTTTCTCACAATGCTTCAAAACTTCAGCTCCAGGCATCAATCCCGTCAGCTCTTCTTTAGACTCTAACCGATCCAGGTTAAGAAAACACTAATTAATAACCATCATCAGGAGAGTGGGCTGTGACAGTTCCCACCATGAGCTTCCCGGGCTCACACCCTATCTCGTGCCCTCCCATGTGGATTCTAGTCAATTTGTGTCTGTTTCAACAGTAAAATACAGCAGAAGTTGTTCTGGGCCGGCTTTGTGTCTCCCTCTTAACAGCCTTGGAGATTTTGCCTTTTTAATTTTTTTAATATGCATTTTTAAAAATATTTTTTATTGATTTCAGAGAGGAAGGGAGAGGGAGAAAGAGAGAGAAACATCAATGATGAGAGAGAATCATTGACTGCCTGCCTCCTATAACCCGGGCATGTGCCCTGACAGGGAATTAACCATGACCTCCTGGTTCATAGGTCAATGGTCAACCACTGAGCCATGCCGGCTGGGCAAATGTTGCCTTTTTAAAAAAGCAATTCTCTATCTAGAAGTGCTCCCTCTGCCTGAGCTTTGTACAGAACAACAATCCCAGTGGTGGTTCTTGAGGATAAATCACCCTTCCCTTGTATCAAGGCATGTTTGAGCTGGAACTTCAAGTACCTCCTCGTGGGGAGAGACATGAGTGGTGTAGGGTAAATGACATGTTTTGATTGGGAAACTGGCTTCTTTGTGGGGAGAAATGGACTCTGGGGTTGGTCTCATACTGGCTGGGTTTGGGACCCTCTGCCACAGGGATGCAGAGACACTGAGGAGGTGCTACGTCCTGGAGAGAGGGTACCTGGGGGCTGTCAGAAGCTCAACTCTCAGCCTTAGTATGTTTCGTCTTCATGCTAAGCTTTTAGGGTGAGGTTACGAAATATATTTTAGATAGGAAATGCATATTAGGAACATTAATTTTAAAAAATCTTGTAGCTTTGAAATAAAAATTTGGACTCCAGTTTCTATGGCTTAAACGCTGATCTCTTTCCATTGATCTGAGTGGGTCAGTGAAAGGTGTGGCTGGAGGGAATTCCTATGCAGACATGGAACAGACAATGGTAAACATGAACCCCAAAGAGCTGGAAGCCGCACTGCCGCCATTTGCGTGTGGGGACGTGTTCAGTGCAGTGAGAACACTCGGTGCTGAGGGGCAGGCGAGGGGCAGGGTACAAATACTACGAGGAGATGGTGCTCAGTGATGGGGGCTTAGAGGGACTCTGCTCAGGAGAAGATGCAGCTGAAAGGAGGTTTTATAAAGGCTCCCCTGGAGTCACTGGGGGCCTGGCCAGCAGGTCTTGCACTGGGGGGTGGGATGTTTCTGGTCTGAATGGTGAGGGTCTCTCTTACACCAGGGGCAAAGGGAGTGGAGAGGCACACACGTGTTGGTGAGATTAGGGAGAAGGTAAGCCTGTTCTATTCTTTCTCATGTCTGCATTCCCCACTTGAAAACAAAGTATAACTTAACGTGATGTGATTTTTCTAGATTGAGACACAAGATTAATGGTGAGAGATTTAAATGCAATAAAAATGCAATAACGATATAGGCAAGGAGTTCATTTGAAAGTAAATTGATGAACACAGTTTGGTCATGTTGACCTACATCATCTATTGTACCCTTAGGAGTGCTAAGACTGTCTTTGCAGTATTACCAATGAGGTATTTAGTGGATTTTAATTAGTTAATTATGTGCTAAGAGAAGCATCTATTTCCAGAGTAAATATTGCCATCCAGGCCCTGGCTCAGGGAAATCTGAAAGCCCTGCCTTGTTGCTGCAGAGGGCAGTTCCCCATGGTTTCTTGAGGCTGAGCAGGGTTCTATAGGCTACCGTGTGTTCCATAGCCCACCACTCTGAGCAGGGTTCCACAGCCTACATGCTGAGCAGGGTTCCACGGCCTACATGCTGAGCAGGGTTCCACAGCCTACACGCTGAGCAGGGTTCCACAGCCTACATGCTGAGCAGGGTTCCACAGCCTACATGCTGAGCAGGGTTCCACAGCCTACATGCTGAGCAGGGTTCCATGGCCTACATGCTGAGCAGGGTTCCACATCCCACCACTCTGAGCAGGGTTCCACAGCCTACATGCTGAGCAGGGTTCCACAGCCTACATGCTGAGCAGGGTTCCACAGCCTACATGCTGAGCAGGGTTCCATGGCCTACATGCTGAGCAGTGTTCCACATCCCACCACTCTGAGCAGGGTTCCACAGCCTACATGCTGAGCAGGGTTCCACGGCCTACATGCTGAGCAGGGTTCCACATCCCACCACTCTGAGCAGGGTTCCACAGCCTACATGCTGAGCAGGGTTCCATGGCCTACATGCTGAGCAGGGTTTCACATCCCACCACTCTGAGCAGGGTTCCGCGGCCTACATGCTGAGCAGGGTTCCGCAGCCTACATGCTGAGCAGGGTTCCGCAGCCTACATGCTGAGCAGGGTTCCGCAGCCTACATGCTGAGCAGGGTTCCGCGGCCTACATGCTGAGCAGGGTTCCACATCCCACCACTCTGAGCAGTGTTCCACAGCCTACATGCTGAGCAGGGTTCCACAGCCTACATGCTGAGCAGGGTTCCGCGGCCTACATGCTGAGCAAATGTCAGACAGAAAAAGTCAAGAGCCATATGGTTTCTCTCCTGTGTGGCATGTAAAACTGAAAGCAACAAATGAACCAACAAGAAAAACAAACAAACAAAACTTCATAGACACAGACCACAGAGTAGTGGTTGTCAGAGGGAAGGGGTGGAGGGGCGTCAAGGGTAAAGGGCGTCCATTATATGGTGACAGAAGAAGATTTGACTTTGGGTGGTGGGCACACATTGCAATAGACAGATTGTGTATCATAGAAATGTACCCTTGAGACCTACACACTCTTATTAACCAACTAGAGGCCCAGTGCACAAAATTTGTACACGGGTAGGGTCCCTAGATCTGGCCAGCGATCAGGGCTCATCTGTGAGGTGACCAGCGGGGTGATTGGGGCCCCCCACTCACACCCACCTTGACAGGCCTGGCACCACCTGCTCATCAGCCTCACCCCCCCTCTGCCACCGCTGGTCGCCTCCCTCTGCAGGGCAACTGGCAGGGCAATTGGGGGACCCTGCTGGCATCCGCCTTGGCTGGCCTGGGGCCTGCGGGCTGGGGGCAGCTCCTGTTGAGCATCTGCCCCCTGGTGGTCAGTGTGCATCATAGTGACTGGTTGTTCTGCTGTTTGATCGATTTGCATATTAGGCTTTTATTATAGAGGATTACACCCGAATACATTTAAAAATAAATAAATAAATAAAAGTAAAGACTGGTCTTAATGGTTCAACTTCAAAATCCCAAAATAAAAGACTGAGAGCCCATCCCTGGCTCCGTTGTAGCAGTGCCTGCTTTGTGAAGGGTCACGACACAGGTCTTCCCAGGCGGCAGCAGAGGGAGACTCCTCTCCGGGCCGGTCCACCCAGCACAGAATTGTAACCTTTCCAAGCTGGTCTCCTCTGCCTTTCCGGTTCCATTAGGAATTTTTCTTTCCTCCTTTTGCTGTGGCTGACAGACCTTGCACCTTGCTATTATTGATTGACATTTCCATTATGCAAACAGCAGGATGCTCTAGCCAGTTTGGCTCCATGGATGGAAGGTCGGCCTGTGGACCAACGGGTCCTGGGTTCGATTCCAGTTAAGGGCATGAACCTCAGTTGCAGGCTCCTCCCCTGCCCGGGCCCTGGTCAGGGCCCATGCAGAAGGCAACCAATCGATGTGTTTCTCTCCCATCGATATTTCTCTCTGTCTTTCCCTCTCCCTTCCACTCTCCCTAAAAACCAATGGAAAAATATCCTCGGGTGAGGATTAACAAAAACAAAACAAAACAACCCAGCAGGATGAGGTGGGACAATAGAAAGCCTAGCAGTTGATGCGAATGACTGACTGCACAGAGGTCTAGAATGTTCCTTCAATGTGCATACTTGCCAGGGCCACACTTGCCAGGGCTGTACTTACGCACCAGCCCAGTACTGCAATGCAGAGGCTGCACGGGTTGGGGAATTCCTACTGGTGGTGGTGGGCGTGAGGGAGGCAGTGTTTTATGCTGCTAGCGACCTTCTCTCGTTTTGTCTAATTACTAGTGCACCTAAAGCAAAACACAAATCAAAAGACACAAAGGCATAAAACCCATGCGCAAACCTTTAAATGAAACAGCCAGATAACGTCCTGAGCGGCCACCCATTCTGCAGCCTCACCTGATCTCAGTCCTCCTTGGGCGGAAATGAAAGGAACAGCAGCTTTCTCAGCAGAAAGAAACTGGGAAAGAGAGGGATGAAAGGACTGGGAGGCGGGGGAGGGGGGGGCGGGGGCGGGGGCAGGCGGGAAGGACATGCATGAAATAAATAGGCATTTCGGAAGCGGAATTAAAATAATTTGTGCCAAAAAATGATGTAAGACCTTATTTAAAAATGGTATATGACCTCCACTGTTCTTTTAAAAGCTTACAAGAGAAAAAAATTTAAGAGTCCTTAGAATGAAATGTTGTACCTTTCATATTAAAAATGCATTTCCTGTGATTAAAATTCCTATGTTTTTTCTACTTCAGTGATTTTCTTCTTGCTAACGGCTATCAATACACCTTTAGTCTGCAGTTACAACGATGAAATGACTCTGGTAGCGCAATTAATAAAAAAATGTACTAAAATTTCCTTGGGTTGCACATTTTACACCAAGTATATTACTTCTGTCCGAAAATACTTCAAGGGAAATAGGAGGATTGGAAAAGCGACCATTGAATAGGCCAGAGACCCATTCCTCTGGTCATGGAACATTAAACTACCTTCCACGAGATTCATTAAACTATAAACTGCTGCATTGAAAAGTACATTGATGCCCCGTGGTCGGCAAACTGTGGCTCGAGAGCCACATGCGGCTCTTTGGCCCCTTGAGTGTGGCTCTTCCACAAAATACCATGGCCTGGGAGAGTCTATTTTGAAGAAGTGGCATTAGAAGAAGTTTAAGTTTTAAAAATTTGGCTCTCAAAAGAAATTTCAATCGTTGTACTGTTGATATTTGGCTCTGTTGACTAATGAGTTTGCCAGCCACTGCCCTAGCCGGTTTGGCTCAGTGGATAGAGAGTCTGTGGACTAGAGGGTCTCGGGTTCAATTCCCATCAAACGCACATACCTCTGTTGCAGGCTCAATCCCCGTGTGGGAGGCAACCCATGGATGTGTCTCTCTCTCATCCATGTTTCTCTCTCTCCGTCTCTCCCTCTCGCACTCTTTCTAAAAATCAATGAAAAACATCCTCGGGTGAGGGTGAACAAAACACACACACATTGATTATTGTGAAATTAGTATACAGTTTCTCAAGTATAAGAACTTAAAATTATGAAATTTCTCCTTTTAAGTAGACAAGTAATACTAAGTCTACTGTTTCAGCTGGAATTACGGTCTATTTCCCGTTTGGATGAAGGTGACGTTTTAGGGAGTGGCGCCATGCCCCAGGGAGGGCTGGGCGGCTCTGCACACTGACTGTCACTGAGCAGCTGCTGACTTCAGATGTCTGCTCAACCACCCTGTCACTCAGGATTTGCATGTGTCAGTCGATTGGGTTTAATTTGGGCCCTGACTTGCCACACAGGTTGTTATTCACATCTTCAAAGCATTCGGCAATGTCTCCAGAGTTAAGGCTCACAACTTAGTCCTCATCAGAAGTCCTCTCACCCTGCTGATCCCACTGCTGACTCACGGATGCCCCCATTCTGTCTGTGATTTAAACTTGATAATAAGTCAAATAGCCTTATCTTAATAACAATTAATTCTCACCACTTTCACATTCAAACTAATTATTATTAAGATAACAAAAACATATGCCTGGCTGCTGCAGAAAACATAATTCAGCCCTGGAAAACTTCTTTTAATGGATTTCATTGTTTATGGTAATTTATATGATGACGTTGGTTGTTTCTTTAAATGTCAAAATATTTATTTATACCAGATCACTATTATTCTTTTATTCTATTAAGAAGTCATCTCTGAACTTTAACTACAGAATGCAGTGACCTAATATAATGATAAGCTAACCTTGTTCTGTGGTTTATCTTTCCTAAGGTCCCCACTGGTCTCGGGACATGCTACCAGGGCTCTAACACCATCCTGTTAGGGTCTCCAGGCAGCATAGAGTCAGTGCTATTGTTGACTTTCCCTAAGAGCAAAGTGCAGTTTAGTAGGTAAGTGACTGCACTAGTCATGCAAGTACTAGTCATAGTAGTCAGCTTAAAATCAGGGTCTTGCTGTCACCCAGAATAAATTACATTTTCGTTTGTGTCTGTTTTCTGGTTCACATTAAGGACTTCGAGCAAATAGCTGGCTTTCTTAATCCTTCCTTTTGGAAGATGTGACTTTCTGGATTCATTCGGAGCAGAGCTATTCTGTGTTTCATGTTGTGCCCAGGAGACTCTACAGAGAGCATGTGGGAAGCACGAAGCATTCCTCCCCATACATCCACACTATCCAGGCCACCGTCAAAGGGCGAGGCTCTGGACAATGAACTGAAATAAATGGGAAAGATAGCGCAAGAATGAAGCGCATATGGAAAATGCAACTTTTAGTAAAGACAAAATAATAAGCTGCATTGGCTTGAGAAAAAATGATGATGAAAATGTTTAAGGGAAGATGTGTGTGGTTGTTAAGACAGATAGATGGCCAACAGGCACATGAAAAACAGGCACATGAAAAGATGCTCAACATCACTAACTTTCTGGGAATGCAAATCAAAACCACGATGCGGTACCACCTCACACCTGTCAGAAGGGCTGTTATGAAAAAGTCAACAAATAGCAAGTGTTGAAAATTTATAACCATGTGTGGTGATGGATGTTGACTAAATTTATTATGGTTATATATACCAATACTGAATCATTATGTCACACATCTGAAATATATACAAATTTTGCTATATATTCAAATATTAAATCATGATGCTGTACACATGAAATTAATGTTATGTCATTTATAAATCAACAAAAAAACCATGGTAAAATCAAATACATAAATACAACTGAATGCATATATACTGTATAAATATGACAGAAATTTATTTCAAAAGTAGGAGGGCACAATAAAATTTTATAATAACAAGCTGAGAAATAATCAAAATTTTAAAGTCAATTAAGGATCTTAGAAATTATATGTAATCAATCAGAAACACCAGAAAATATAACTATTGCTAATATACATTTTTTCCAAATTAATTTAATATAAATAAATAATATTATATCTCATTCTTAGCTTTAAGTAATATGTAACATAAGGTATAATATCAGTACCTGCTTATCAGATTTATAAGCAAGTATTAGAAGTTTAGGAGGTTCAGAATGAATAGACTCTTCATGAAAAAACAAACACAAATCTTATGTTTAAAGTAGATACAGACTCTGGTAAAAAAATAAATAAATAAAGGGAAAGACACAGCTATTTTTAACCCCACTTACCCAGTGAGTTGGATCTGTCCAAGGATTCAGATGGACTCCGTGACCTTGGATTCCAGTAGAGCAATGATTCTGAGCCAGGAGCTTCCAGAGAAGATGGTTTGTTTGTTTGTTTGTTTCCGCAGCACATTTAAAGTACTAATATATTTATTTTTATTTTTTGCTGGAGACAAGCGTGGCATTCATATGTTCTTTAAATGAAATTTAGGTCAGCCTTATTAATTGGGAGAATGGGTAAACTATATATCCTTTATTTATAACTTCATGGTTGCTGGGACTGACCAGCAGACCCTGAGGGACAAATGAATGGATGACTCTGACACACGTTTCTGTGAAAGAGAAAGCTATGGGGCGCTTGGCAGGAGGCACCAAAACAGCCCCGATTGCCTGTCTCCTTAGGTTTTTATTGTAACAACAGCTGGAACTCAAATTAACCTCTAGATACAATCAGCAGGTAAGCATCCTTGAGAAAGCACATGCTTCTACAAGGTCGGGTCTAAAAGACTAAACATAAAGATTCCAGCAAAACACCTGGGGGATCGAACTTGTTTAGAAAAGTCAAAGCAGGGGCTTCTGCCTTCAGCAAGGGCCCCCCAGAGGCCCCCGACCTTTCGGAGAATCCTCCTTATAGACCAGGGGTGGGCAAACTTTTTGACTCGAGGGCCACAATGGGTTCTTAAACTGGACCGGAGGGCCGGAACAAAAGCATGGATGGAGTGTTTGTGTGAACTAATATAAATTCAAAGTAAAGGAGCGGAGGGGAGAGCAAGAGAACCCTCTGCTCTTTCGGCTCCGCGGGCCGGATAGAACAGCCGAACGGGCCGGATCCGGCCTGCGGGCCGTAGTTTGCCCACGGCTGTGACTTTCCAACCAGGTCCCGTGCTTCCCCACACATGATCTAGAGCAGTGGTCGGCAAACTCATTAGTCAACAGAGCCAAATATCAACAGTACAACGATTGAAATTTCTTTTGAGAGCCAAATTTTTTAAACTTAAACTTCTTCTAACATCACTTCTTCAAAATAGACTCTCCCAGGCCATGGTATTTTGTGGAAGAGCCACACTCAAGGGGCCAAAGAGCCTCATGTGGCTCGCAAGCCGCAGTTTGCTGACCAAGGATCTAGAGTTAGAAAATGACTTTCAGTGAGAAACAAGGCCTTTATCAATGACAAACTCATAGACCAGTTGTGTTTGCTCAAAATTTAGCATCTTAGAAGCAGTCTGTTATTATGCTCAGCATTGCTGTGGTCCAAGTCTTGGAGATGGACGATGGAGCTGCCTACTTCCTCTGCAGCTTCTGGATCTGATGGGAAACCAGGGGCTGGGCCACCTGGAGGCTTTTACAACTTCCCTCAGCGCCAGAGCTCGGAGGATGCGGAGAGGAGTCTGCTGACAGGAGCACAGGCCGAAGAACTGTGGCCTGGCTGGAGTTTTGCATTTAACACAGCAGAAGATAAATATGAATAAAAAGTTCAAAACCTTATCATACAAACCTCAGAAGAATTTACTTCAAATTAATTTAACTCATGGATGAGGGTACCAGCAGATTGATGAACATATTTCCCCAAGACGAGTCCTTTCCTGAGAATGTCCCAGCTCACAGAATGATGGAGTCTAATGAGAGCTGAGAGCCTTTGTTCTGATTAAGCTGAACTAGAAACACCATATAACAGAGTGGTTCTCAGAGGTCCATATTCACTCAGCTAACGGACCCTCACTGCCCCCAGGGAATGCGCCTTCCAGGGTCCAGTTACCCTGCCCCTTTCCAGAGTTGAGCACATTCCACCTGCAGCTTCCTGGCTCAGAAGGATGAAGTTTATATCATTTCACACGTAATACGGAAGACCACCCATAGTCAACCTTTTCATTGCACGCACACAGAACCAGTTACTAAAATTCTGCAGCACACCAAAAAATATAATTTTTGCTGATCTGACAAAAGAAAATAGGTACAATTTTGGTTCATTCACTTCAGACAGCTATTGTTGTGTTGGCTGTTGTCATTCTCTTATTTCTAAATAGTCACATATTGCATGTTTTAAACATTGTTGCAGCACACCAGCTGAAAATTGCTGATATGCATAATCATAAATTTAATAAGAAGCTAATAATAACTTAAAATCTAATGGCTTAAAGGATGCTTACATCATGTAAAGAAAGTGCTACTGTATTGAAACCCACCACAGTCCTAAACCCTAACACTAAAAAAAAATCACAAGTCCAGAAATCCAAAGAGAGTAAACTGCATAACACAGAGAAAGTGCATATTTGACAAATTCATTCCCTGAGGGGTATATAGTTTATAACAATTCTTATTGTCTTAGTTCTTCCACCAAAATAAAATGATACCCATTTACTCTTCAAATGGCAAACATGCAATATGCATTTTGAAATAGAACACATTAGGGTACAAGGCAATGAACTTTCAATTATATTTTATGATTATGATCATTGTTTCAAAACAATTTAACATTTTAATTAAATCTGTAACTCTTCATTCCTAAAAAAGTGTGCTCCACACATTAGTACTATAATTTAATGACTTGTTTTCTGTTTCAATTTACAATAGCTGGCTATAAATTTTAATATCATGTTTCTCAATGACTTAAATATGTATTATTCACCTTAAAACAAATTGGAGTATATAAAAATGATGAAATGGTTTGTCAATTCACACATCTTTAACTACATATTAATATATATATTACTTACATATATATATTTAATATACTTACATATATATATATATATATATATATATATATTTAATCCTCACATAAGAATATGTTTTACATTGCTTCCAGAGAGAAAGAAAGGGAGAGAAGCATGGATGTGAGGGAGAAACATTGATTGGTTGCCTCCTGCACATGCCCCACTGGGAATCAAACCCACAAGCTTTTGGTGTACGGGACTAGGCTCCAACCAACCAAGCCGCCCAGCAGGGGTCATGAGCGGTGTTCTAGGTGTCATATATGTCAGTGCTGAAATGTAAATGCCTTTCAACACGCACAGCACAAAGCTGGACCTGCGACGACAGCTGTGGCACTTTGGCAGGGGTGGGTTTCCCAGAAACTCTACGAAGTCACAGGCCGTGGGAGGTGGATGAGACCAGGCCTCCTCCCTGAGGACACACAGCGATCACTCTCGTCCATGTCAGAGGTTCCCGCCTTCCCTGTCACTGTATTTGACTTCTTATTTCCTCCTCACTTTCATGCAGCTTCAGTCAGCAAT
Organism: Plecotus auritus; assembly: GCF_963455305.1. Lineage (NCBI taxonomy): Eukaryota > Metazoa > Chordata > Mammalia > Chiroptera > Vespertilionidae > Plecotus > Plecotus auritus. Next base: position 112,876,309 of record NC_137773.1, read on the forward strand.
GGATCAGCGTTCCACCCGCTGTTCCAGTTCAGACAGGTGTTCCCGTCACACGGGGTCCCTGTGGGCAGTGTGGGCACCTCTCTAAAAGGCGCATGCACGCTCTCCCTTGTTATTTCCTCAGCTACATTTTCAAGATGCACTCCTCTTCGTTGTAACAGAGCACTGTACCTTCTATGAGGAACGGACTGGGCAATCAAATAAAAACAAAACTGCTTGTAAGAAAACAATGATCTTGCAACATGGTTTCCTTTATTAATGTGTCACTGTCAAACTAAGAGAAATTTGATAAACAGTGTTCATTGTGTTGTTGTAAAATTTTTATAAGTGTGACAACCGAGGGAATGTACTAGTAACTGGTAGGTATTAAAAGGAAAATCATTCTTCCTGTATCTGAACAGTCTCAGGCTTGACTATTACACTTAAAGGGGAGGGACAATGTGGTGGTATCTCGCGTTCTCCAGTCCGTCGCAGCACGTCGGGCTATAGATCCCGGAGGTATTGAATCTTCCCAGGATGCAGTCACCTGTGAGGGAGGCATGTGGACTTTCTCCTCAGCAAGAAACTCGAAGGCATTAATCTCAGGCTCGCAACTTTGCAGAAAGTGAACCTGCTATTAACAAAATATCCGAATCACTGATTTCTTTCACATTTTTGCTAATCTATTATGTGCACCTTGCTTCTCCAATCTTAACTTTGTCTGCATCTGGTAAATGTAATGCTCCACTTGCAAATATGTAAGATTTAATAGGTGGTATTTCACAGTGGGTGGGTTCATTCAGTGCTTTAAAAATGCACACCCACTGGAACACTAACACCTGACAATACATAAAACGCTCCACGTTAGCATTGAGAAAATGCCACTTTCAAGATGGAACACTCTGGCTCAGGGAACAGAACATGAATTTCTTTTTATAGAAACAGTTTACAGTGAACATGCAAGATCTCAAAACAGTTTGAGTACAAACAGCCAGTTCCCAAATGCTTCCTACAACATGACGCCCTGTATACGTATACTTTAAACATTCACATACGGAACAATACCACCTGCCATCTATACATTATGGTGGATGGGTCAAGGTTCTCCAGAGGAATAGAGCTGATAGGAGGGATAGGTCGACAGATATTTGTAAGAAAATAAAACTGTTTACATTCTATAAAGGACCCGGATACCATTGTAATCAGCTAGTCCTATATAATAAGGAGGTGATATGCAAATTTCCATCACTCCAACACACAAGATGGCCGCCCCCATGTGGTCAAAGATGGCCACCCCCATGTGGACACAAGATGGCTGCCACAAGATGACCATCATGGGAGGGCAGATAGGGGCAATCAGGTGGGAGGGACCAGGCCTGCAGGGGAGGGCAGTTAGGGGAGACCAGGCCAGAAAAGGAGGGCAGTTGGGGGGGGGGGGACCCAGGCCTGCAGGGGAGGGCAGTTGGGGGCGACCAGGCTGGCAAGGGAGGGCAGTTAGGGGTGACCGGGCCAGCAGAGGTCAATTAGGGGAGACCAGGCCAGAAAGGGAGGGCATTTGGGGGGGACCCAGGCCTGCAGGGGAGGGCAGTTGGGAGCAACCAGGCCTGCAGGGGAAGGCAGTGGGGGGACCCAGGCCTGCAGGGGAGGGCAGTTGGGGGGGACCAGGCCTGCAGGGGAGGGCAGTTGGGGGCGACCAGGCTGGCAAGGGAGGGCAGTTAGGGGTGACTGGGCCAGCAGGGTAGGGCAGTTGGGGGTGACCAGGCCTGCAGGGGAGGGCAGTTGGGGGGACCAGGAGTGCAGGGGAGGGCAGTTGGGGGGGACCCAGGCCTGCAGGGAAGGGCAGTTGGGGGGGACCCAGGCCTGCAGGGGAGGGCAGTTTGGGGGACCCAGGCCTGCAGGAAAGGGCAGTTTGCGGGGACCAGGCCTGCAGGGGAGGGCAGTTAAGGGTGACCAGGCTGGCAGGGGAGGGCAGTTAGGGGCAATCAGGCTAGCAGGGGAGCAGTTAGGCATCGATCAGGCTGGCAGGGGAGTGGTTAGGGGGTGATCAGACTGGCAGGCAGAAGTGGTTAGGGGCAATCAGGCAGGCAGGCAAGTGGTTGGGAGCCAGCAGTCCTGGTTTGTGAGAGGGGTCCCAGATTGGAGAGGGTGTAGGCTGGGCTGGGACACACACACACACACACACACACCCTGTGCATGAATTTCGTGTACCTGACCTCTAGTTATTAATAACAGGAAAGGAGCACGGGAGGCCAGACATGAGCCTGGCCATCTGGGCAGCTTCACCGGGAAGCTGTGATTTCACTCTCCCAGCCAGCCCTGGTCCATTCCCTGCAAAACATGGCAGGGGAGGGGGGGGGGGGCGGGAGGGACTGGACAAAGGGGAGATGAGGGCATGCCCGGTGAAGTTGGGGTGACCTGGGAAGGCACTTGCTGCCAGTCAAACCTGGGGACAGAGATAATTGGCCAGGGGGGCAGGGCCACTCCAAGTCCACACAAATGTGGGGATACATAATTCTAAGACAAGGGATTTGTCTCATGCTGACTCTTGGCCCCCTGGTTCCATTGGCTTTGCTCCTGCCTGTGTTCCCTCCATAACCTCATGCCCTGGGGACCCCAGATGCAATGGGCTGATGGACTGCAGGGGGGAGCACATGCTAAGTGAGGCCAGCCCAATGCTGGACTGGGCTAGGACAACATGGAACGGAAACTGGACAGTGGATTTAATTCCAGCCCTGCTGAAGGCACAGTGATCTCCATGGGGGACAGAGGGAAGTGGGACCTGGGAAGCTCAGGGGTGTGATGCCCAGAAATAAAGCATTCTGCAATATCTCATTCTCTGTGGGAGCCTCAGAACACTGTTTTTGTTTGTTTGTTTGTTTGTTTTTAATCCTCACCTGAGGATATTTTCCCATTAATTTCTAGAGAGAATGAAAGAGAGAGGGAGAGACAGTGAGAGAAACATCGATGTGAGAGAGACACATTGATTGGTTGCTTCCCACATGCACCCTGACCAGGGCTGGGAGCCTGCAACTGAGGCACGTGTCCTTGACCAGAATTGAACCTGGGACTCTTCAGTCCATAGGCCGACACTCTATCCACCAAGCCAAACCGGCTAGGGCAATCTTTCATATTTTTTGCAAAGGCTTCCAACCCCATCAGCCCTAAGTCTCCACACTGGGACCTTGCAAGAAGCTAACTCCCACCACAATCAGTGGGGACAGGAGAGCTCCCCACGGATAACAAAACTATGATCCAGAAGGAAAAAAAATATCAGAAGCAAACATGCACATGCCAATGACAAGTTGTCTCCATGGAAACAGACGAGGGGGAATGCTGGTCACTTCTGAGTGACCCTGTGACCCCGATGGGTACTCAGTCAAACCAGGTCAGAGTCACATCAACAGATTGCGTTATTTACTATTCATGAGGGAGCTAATGAGTCACCTTTCCTGGCAGGTGTGCATTCTGCATCTACTCACGGGGCACTCACTCAGCCAAGGAGCCTCATATCCGGCCCAGGAGTGCTGATCTGTGGGCAGGAATGGTAAGGCTATTTGCATGTGTCTCATGGTTTTATATCATGAGCACATCCTTTATGGTGAGGATTCCCCAACAGTTCCTGAGAAGTAGTTACTAAAACATAAGATTACGTGTGTGTGTGTGTGTGTGTGTGTGTGTGTGTGTGTGTGTGTGTGTGTGTATTTTGGGGCGGGGGGTTGTTAATGTATGATTTAAGTACTAAATACTGTTTATCCTATATAATAAAACCCTAATGTGCAAATTGACTGAATGGTGGAACAACCAGTCACTATGACGTGCACTGACCACTAGGGGGCAGACGCTCAATGCAGGAGCTACCCCCTGGTGGTCAGTGTGCTCCCACAGGGGGAGTGCCGCTCAGCCAGAAGCCAGGCCCATGGCTGGCAAGTGAAGCGATGGCGGGAGCCTCTCCCACCTCTGAGGCAGTGCTAAGGACCCCTTGGGGAGCGGGCCTAAGCCAGCAGGTAGACATCCCCCCGAGGAGTTCCCGACTGCAAGAGGGCGCAGGCCGGGCTGGGGGACCCGCACCCCCCTCCCAGTGCAGGAATGTCGTGCACCAGGCCTCTACTACTTACCATAAAAGAGCAAAATAAAGAATAATCAAACTCCAAATAATGGGAAATAAATTCAAATAAGGTATAGACGTTTAAATAAGAAAAACATACATTCTGAAAGGTTGGCTATCATTTTGGTGAAAAGAATTAACATTGAAATGGGACAGAACTACTAGCAATGCTACATTCCTTGAATGTATTGGTGCGGGAGGGACTCTCTCTCTCTGCTCCGGTTCATTGGGTCTGTAAGTTCCCGACCCTCAGACAGTGCGGGTCCCTCTCCTGACTGTGGAAATGAAATGCATGGGGCAGGTGCAGAGCCAGCGTCCATCTGTGCTTAGGGTCCTCCCACGGTCACTGCGTCTGACCCTGACCTTGGCATTTCCGCCCTCGGCCTTGTCGCAGGCCTTGTCCGTCCGCTCCATCTTCGTGGTTTCCGGACATCCTGTGGCTGGAAGAGCCTCCCACGGAGAGGCCTCCTTCGTTCCTCTGCCCACCTAGGCCGACTTATTTCTGCGATACTTTTTGTTTGTTTGTTTTTTCCTGAAAACTGTTCCACTCATTCCTCAAGCGCAGGGTTGCTGTTTGCTTGTTTTCAGTTGCATTCCTTCAGCTGAGGTGAATCCACTCCGACTCCCGCGGTAGAAGTCCCTCCGTGACCGAGGCGCCCTGGTTCCTGCATTTCACACCGGCCTGCTGAAGGCATCCTGCGGCTCACCTGTGTTCAGCATTCAGCACTGGCCACGGGTGAGAGCTACCTGCCTAGGAGGGAAAGCAGAGCGGAGCGCAGCGGGACACGTCAGTGCAGGAAGCTCGCTCCGCCGGGCGCCGTCCAAGCCCCATTCATCGCTGACCACACCTGGGTCAGCTCCGTGACTAACCACCAAAAGCTGGATTGTCTGTGAGCTCGGACAATGTCTCACCTTGTTAGGGACAGAATAGAATATGGGCCCAGCCGCAATGATCAGAACTATGGGTCCTCCTCTGTCACCCGGGACGGCTCTGTTCTGAGTAGAAAGCACCTCCTCGCCCGGCTGGGAGTCGTCCTCCGGGGACAGGGCGCTCACCTGGGAACGCGGCCCATCCTCCTTCCGAGAACTGCCCATCGCGGTGGAGAGACTTCCCACCTCAGGGCTGAGACCTTCTAGTCCCGGAGGCGCCTGCTCTTTACAGCCCCAGCCCCTACTGCCTGTGATCTGGTCCTGGGCGCCCCGAGGTGCCCGCCCTCTGCGACCCCCCGCTCCCTACCCAGCCCCTACGCCTGTGATCTGGTCTCGGGCGCCCCGAAGTCCCCGCCCTCTGCGACCCCCCCCTCCCCACCCAGCCCCTACTGCCTGTGATCTGGTCCCGGCGCCCTGAGGTGCCCGCCCTCTGGGACCCCTCCCCCAGCCGCATGACTTGTAACCTGTAAGATTATCCCAGTCACTTCCCCATGCCTGTAACTTCTTCTGCCCCATATAAGCAGCTGGCTTATTGTGGGGGCAAAGCAGATGTCTGTGGGTGACCTGCTGCTCCCCCTGCTGCTGGCAGGACTGGAATAAGTGCTCACATAGGATCCAACCCTGTCTCTGCTGAATTGGCTCAGGTAGTGACAGGCACCGACCCCTTGGCTGTGGGGTGACAAGAAGACCAGGGACTTTCATTAGAGAGGAGAATGACTAAAAGGCACAACGCTCACTGTGTGGTCAGAGTACTCACTTCTAGCATCCACTGGTCATCAAAAGTGGAATTATTTTCAAATGATCAATGTAAATGCTTTATGTGCTGAAACTGCTTTCTTGTTTATAAGGTTTACTTCCAATACTGTAAGCGTAAGAGAAGGGCAGCATTTGTTTAATAGGTATTTTCAGAGCAGTTTCGCCAACATTAGTTGTGCCATTCCCTGGCACGTGGGGAACCTGTTAGGGTCGCCAGTGGAGGAACTTATGAGGCCAAAAGGGGTAAATAATTATCAAAGTATTAGGTCATCTGGAAACCAGATGGACTGAGTGAGCCCCAAATGGCGCCAGCACCCAGGGACAGGGAGTCCAACGTTTTAAAGGACTCCAGGTGGGTTTTTCAGTGGAGAATTCTCTGAGCGGGTCATGGTCCTGGGCAAGTCCAGAGGGGAAAGTTACTGGTCTTAGCAAATGTGGTCTAAGAGAAAGGGGATGTCAGTTTCAAAATGATCTAAAGGTCACTTTCTCAGGAGAAGGGATATTTTCTGATCAGACCCCACAGAAAATGGGGAATAAAAGTTTACAAGATGACTGTGAAGCCTTTTTGTAACCTTTAATGTCTAGTGTTGCCAATTCCCTTTTCAAGGAAAATCCATAGGAGAAGTAGGCGTTTTTTGTGTGCTTAAACATACACACCAAATAGTAAAAACTTATTTTGGATGCTCAATGCCAACTAACTAGTTTAACTTAATTTTCTAGTTAATTCACTTGTGTTGACATTCGAGCAAACATTTGATTTTAATTCTTTACTGTGAAAAGTGGGGAATGAAAAATATTTAATGCAATGATTCATATCCATTATACTTTCAAAATATCTTTAAAAATAAAAACATGTTTTTCATATCCTCAGAAGCACACTTTTATGAACATCCCTGTCCTTGCACATTGCTGGTATTGTCACACATGTTCGAGTCCCTTTGTCTTCCCCATTGCCTGCTGAGAATCGAGGGTGCTGCATAAAGAGGCTGTCAGAACAGGCTGTTAAAAATGCTTCCCCAAGTTTTTTGGGGAAATGAATGAAAATCAGGATTCTCTCATAGGAGACCAAAAGCTTTCCAGGTCCTTAGGATTATGGGGTTTCTCAAATGGCCTGGATGTTTTCAGGGGTGTTGAAGCACTTCCTCCAGGGGCCCGTGGGTGCAGCCAGAGAGGCTGCCGTGACCATCCCTCCCTGTAGAAAGCCAGCCCCTGCGAGCCAGCCAGCCACAGTCTTTGCGGAATTTAAAGAAATTAATTTATTTTAAAAGTGCTGCACGTGCCCGCCTCGGGGTGGGTGGTGAAGATGGATGGCCTGGATTCTCCCCGTCACTCTGGTACAATCTTTGCTTCTGATGATAGGAGGATATATTGCTTTGGTCATTCTTATGGGGGTAGAAAAGGCTGGAAAGAGAGTTCCATGGTCCAAGTTCTCCTTTTAAACAGAATCTTTGAGGTCAATTCAGTGAGGCCCAGGCTGTTCCGGCTCCTCTGCTCAGCCCATGTCAGGTTCGCAGAAGGACAAGGGCAGCCGCAGCCCTTGGTGGCGGCCGGGACACGGGCTGTAGTACTCCGTGTGGGGGTGTAGCTCGAGTACAGACACTAAGACCCATGCTATTTTAAAACTTACAAATTGGAACCAATAACCCTGAACTACACAGATCCACAAATACAGACCTGCAGTTAAAACTCATTAAAATGCGCATTCTAAACCAATGGTAAGATCATCCTCCTTTAGCTCCGCTTTATGTTTTCCATTCCTATCGCCTGGGAAAGCTGTGCTCAGCTAATCTGATGAAGAGTAAACCAATGATTCCAGTGCAGTTGAGGCGGGGGTGGGGGAGGGCACGCGGGGCTGAGTCCAGATAAGGAGACCTTGGCGGCCTTGGCGGCCTTGGTGGAGCTGGTGCCCTCTTGGCTGCCAGGGTTCTGTCTCTGGGGCTTTAAGCGGATCTGTGTGTAACATTATTAATGAACCCCATGCCCTCATGTGCAACAGTTCCTGCTCCTCCTGAGGACAGTGAGCTGCAGTGAGGCCCACGGGGATACGTTTTCCTTAACAAGTTACTTTGGAAACCTCACATTTCATGCCTGATTGCCTGGCTCATTAGTTATTATTGGATGATTTTCTTCCTCCAAAGCTGGTGCCCTGGCACAGCTGGGCAGAGGGAAGGCTGGCGTGCTGCCAGCTCCCGTGGGGGGTGCCACCGCCCTCCCCATTTTAAAGAACTTACAGATAATCACAAAAAGAGAGTGTATTAACCTAACTCCCTGGGATGCGTCAGCTACAATGGATGTGTGATAGCTACGAGATGCAGCTGCTCCTGTTGGTAAAGTGACACTGCTCCAGGTGGGACATTAGGACCCGCCCACACCTCGCCCCACCGTGCCTTCTGCTCCTGTGGGTTCACCTGACCCTAGACCAGTGATGCTCAGAGGCCCTCCCTCTTGCATTTGGAAGGGATTCGGTGGCTGGCTTTGCTGTAAATCGGGCATGAAATCAATGTATTACTGCAAACACAGGGAAACAAAACCATGGTGAACTTGAGATGAATCCCGAAATGGAAAATCACTTCTACAGGCCGTGTTTTCTCTGCCATCGTTTTGCTGGATCCACTGTTAGAGCTTTGCCATAAGGCAATTACGTTATTCTTTCTCTTTTCTTTTATGACTTAAGAGTTCAATATTACCTTTGGCCTCATTGCCAGCTCATTCTGTTTTAGAAGGACCAGAAGGACTTTAAGGAATTTAAAGGCCCTGTAGCCTTGGTAACAAGGTTATGGATCATCTTTAAATTATTTTCACAGGCGCCTCCAGTGTGATCGGAGATTGTCTCAGTATCAGAAAATGCACAATTTAAGATGATAATAGAATCCCTTGATGCTGACAAGCGATGGCTTATTTACAACGATTATAACAGCTAAGCACAGGGGTAAAATCTGCAGAGCTTCTAACCCCGCATCCCAATTCCTCTCAGGTGCGATGATTAAAAAGCTGCAGATTGGGTCACCGAGGTGTCAATTGGGTGAGTTCATGTAAATTCAATGTATTTTCAGTTTTGCCATTTGTTGATGATGAAAAATCAGGCTAGAGATCACTGTGTATATAAAACTTGTCTCCTGAAAACAAGGAGATGCATTTTACACATTACAGACATGTTTGTGGGTATGTCAAAAGGGCACACTCTCTCAAGTTTTCAGTCAGACCTCTTAAAACCTAGGAGTAGAGGGTCCCTCCTCTAATAATATTATTATTTTTAAATATTTTTATTGATTTCAGAGAGGAAGGGAGTGGGGGTGGAGAGAGAGAGAGAGAGATATCAATGATGAGAGAATCATTCATCAGCTGCCTTCTGCATGCCCCACACTGGGGACTGAGCCCAGAACCCGGGCATGTGACCTGACTGGGAATCGAACCGTGATCTTCTGGTTCATAGGTTGATGCTCAACCACTGAGCCATGCTGGCTGGGCCCTGCTCTAATATTGTTTAAATGCTTTTGAAAAATGTCCATCTGTGGAAGTAGATTAGGCGGTTCTGAAACCTTGTAACCAGACCATTAACAAAAAAACATCAACAAGCAGAATAATAATGCAGCAAAATTCCCAGGAAATGAATAATGACCCAGTAAATACAGGAGTGGCTGTAAAACAAAAAACAGTTTGCTGGGCAGGGGTGGGCGGCAGGATGGGGGCTGCCGAGGAAGTCCCGAGCAATGAAACACCGGAGGAGGCGGACAGGGAAGGCTGGCCCTCTACACACTCAGCCATGGGAACACCCTCCCCAAGTGACCCAGGACATATGGGGGCATCCCTGGCCACACAGCCCCGTTGCCCGGACATTTCCTTAGGGGCTGGATGGAACCTTCACTCCGCTGGGAGTCTTGGCAGCAAAAAGCCAAGCAGTGCGGAGAGCAGTTTGCGGGTCGATGCTATGTCTGAGTTATTACAGCACTCAGGTGTTTGTCAATTGCAATTACTGTCTATCACCTGTTTATGGAGCTATGCACTGTTGAAGAATAGACTGTATTTGTTTGTTTGTTTTTCATTGTTTTATTTTATTAAAATTTTTTAATTGATTTCAGAGAGGAAAGGAGAGGGAGAGAGAGATAGAAACATCAATGATGAGAGAGAATCATTGATTAGGGATCAAGCCCACAACCTAGGCATGTGCCCTTGACCAGAATTGAACCCCAGACCCTTCAGTCTGCAGGCCGATGCTCTATCCACTGAGCCAAACCAGCTAGGGCCAGCCTGTATTTGTTTTAAGGAATTAGCATTATCATTTCATTTAATAATAAAAAATTGTGAATTGCAAATAATCCTCAAGTGGAAGACAGAGTCACATGTATTCTCCCACAGGTCACTCAGGAGTAACAATGTCCTTTCATTGATTTTGTTTAGAAAAAAATTGCCTGGTCAGTCTTTTAAAATCTCTCTAGTGAACACAGGGGTGCATACGTTCTTTCTGATTGGTGTTTCAGGATTCTTAGGATATATTTCTAGAAGTGGGATGACTGAGTCAAATGGCAGTTCCTATTTAATTTTTTGAGGAAACTCCATAGTGGCTGTTTTTCATAGTGGCTGCACCAGTCTGCATTCCCACCAGCAGTGCACTAGGGTTCCCTTTTTTTACATCCTCTCCAGCACTTGTCATTTGTTGATTTGTTGATGGTAGCCATTCTAATAGGTGTGAGGTGGTACCTCATTGTCGTTTTGATTTGCATCTCTCAGATGATTAGTTACTTTGAGCATGTTTTCATATGCCTCTTGGCCTTCTGTATGTCCACTTTGGAGAAGTGTTTATTTAGGTGCTTTGTCCATTTTTTTTTATTGGATTGTTTGTCTTCCTTTTGTTAAGTTGTATGAGTTCTTTATATAGTTTGGAAATTAACTGCTTACAGATGTATCATTGGCAAATATGGTCTCCCATGCAGTGGGCTCCCTTTTCATTTTATTGGTCGTTTTTTAATGCAGCCCTATGTTCATAGCAGCACAAGTTACAATAGCTAATATCTGGAAACATCCCAAGTGCCCATCAGCAGGTAAGTGGATAAAAAAAAGCTGTGGTACATCTACACAATGGAATACTATGCAGCTGTAAAAAGTAGGATCTCTTACCCTTTGAGACAGCATGGAGGGACTTGGAGAGTATATGCTAAGCGAAATAAGCCAGTCAGAGAAAGACAAGTATCACATGATCTCACTCATATGTGGAATCTAATGAACAAAATAAACTGATGAACAAAATAGAACCAGAGACATAGAAGCATGGAACAGACTGAGGAATCTCAGAGGGAAGGCGGGGGAGGGTGGGTGGGTGGGGAAAGATTAACCAATGAACTTGTATGCATGTATGCATAGCCCATGGACACAGGCAATAGTGTGGTGAGGGGCGGGTGCAGCGATGAGGGGGTCAAAGGGGAAGAAAAGGGGGACATTTCTAATACTTTCAGCAATAAAGATAAATTAAAATATTTAAAAAATCTAATTTAATCTCTAAGCAGGGAAAACCACAAAATATAACCACCAATCTTCTTAACATTTTCGGGTTCTCCGTGAAGTGTCTGCCCCCCATTACAAGCAATGGATGCTGGAGCTTAAATTTCACACCACGGTGGGCGGCCAGCTCCGGAGTGCAGGAAACTCCTGAGTCATCAGTGAGTTATTCTGTATTTTAAAAGCATACTATGCATTAAAGGTGAAAATAAGTTAAAAGCATTTAAGGCTCTCAAGATTGACAACAAAAGGAATTCTATGCAAACACTAATTGTAAGAAAATGTTCCCATTCTTCATATTTCAGAATATACTCCAAGACTATGCGAATGACTAGAAACAAGAGGGTCATTTCAGAATGGGAAGTATGGTCAACTAAATAAGTTATGAAGATCTATTTATGCAATTAACCGAGTTTCAAAATGAATAAGAAGGCACTAACAGAATAAGGGGAGACGTAGTAAAGCAAGGCATACTTTCTCTTTCCATTCCGCAGGGCAGGCGTCCAGGCTACCACAGGGGCATTCCCACATCTGGGGCCAGGAGCCACGTCAGCCACAGGGCCAGGCGAGGCATTCTAGAGGGTGTGGGTCAGTGCTGGAGTGGCTGGTGTGGGGAAGCTGGGTGGCTCTCTCACTGAGCTTCTTTTAAAATATATAGATGATATATATAGATATAGATATAGATATGGATGTGGATGTGGATGTGGATGTGGATGTGGATATAGATGTAGATGTAGATATATAGATACATAGCTACATAGATACATATATACATATTAGTAGCCCATCGCGCGATATTGTGCGCAGTGGGCCACCCACCACTTCTGCAGGAGCCGGCGAGAACTGCAGCACGCTGCCGGGAGCCATGCGGCTCCCATGGGAGCCATGTGGTGCCCACGGGAGCCGCGAGGGAGCCGCGCTACTTCCATGGGAAGCGGGCCCGCTGTTTCATCTCTGGGCCTGCACTAGGCTGCAGAGGCTGCAGGCCGGCCCCCCTATCTCCCAGAGGCCCTCCGCAGCCAGGGCGTCTCTGAGGTGACGAAGCTAGTGTTCTGCTAGGCCGCTCATGCTGCCCGGTCTCAGCAGCAGCCCCCCCAGGACTGGGGGACTCCGGTGAGGCTGAGGGGACTGGGTGCCACTATCTTGTGGCTAGGGTGCCGACATCTTTGTGACAGAGTGATGGTTAATTTGCATATTACCCTTTTATTAGATAAGATATATATATACACACATATATTGATTTCAGAGAGGAAGGGAGAGGGAGAGAGAGATGGAAACATCAATGATGAGAGAATCATTGATTGGTTGCCTCCTGCATGCCCCTACTGGGGATTGAGCCTGAAACCTAGGCATGTGCCCTGACTGGGAATCGAACGGTGACCTCCTGGTTCATAGGTTAATGCTCAACCCCTGAGCCACATCGCCGGGCTCATTGAGCTTCTTGGTCAGCTTCCCAGAAGGCAGCTGAGACAGGGGGCTGTGGGCTAGGTGAGGGGCTGTCACTGGATGGCCAGGAGAGGGGACTTGGGCCATCTGTGTGGTCACAGAGGCTGTGCTCTGTCTGGCTCAGTCATGGCTACCAGTGGCCTTGACTCTGTCCTATGCCACCCTCACAGGGGGTGCTGTGGCCGCCTTCAGAGTGACCCACGTAAGCAGGAAACGCCCTGGCGTCAGGTGGGTGCCAGGCCAGGGCCTGCTGCCCACTGCCTGCTGCCAGGGAAGGATGCCTTTGCTTCCTCAGGGACCTGAAATGGCCAGAAGGATGGAGCGCATGTCGGTCAAAACTGGAGGAGTGTGCGCGGACCCCGGATAAAGTGCGCGTTAGCATGCTGCATGTCGAACAGGTGGCGGCTCCACGCACACCTCGGCAGCGAGCATCACAGACACCAGCCCAGGAACTTCTGGAAGGAGCCTCGGGTCCAAGCCAAGAGGGGAGCCTTAGAGTCCTGTGAGGGCTGGGAGGACAGGGCAAGGGCGTCCCAGCAGGAAACTGTGTGAACACCTGACCGACCGCCCATGGCTCAGAACTGCCTCATTTCCCTCAGGAACCTGTGGGCACTGAAGTCCCAGGATCCTTGGCAGCGACCCCTGCTTAGTGGCTTGGGGGACCCCTAGGGATCCTGTATTAGGAGACTTAGAATAAAAAATTAACCAGTTTCTGAAACATAAATTACTTTGTGTAACAAAATATGAAAATGTGATTTTTTTTTAAACATTTCAGATCATGGATTTAAAGTTTAAGCAGACCCACTCACACAATTCACTCAGATTATTGACCCAAAAATGACTGCTCTCCATAACTGTGGAAAATAGGAAACACCACATGCCCATTCCACACCCACTTCCAGCTGAGATCAGGGGTCCTCTCTCCGCCATGAAGCAGTGCTGAGAAAGCAGGGCCTCTCTGTGGCTTTCTCGCATCTCTCTACAATCAGATGTGTGGGCTCACCCACCCTTAAGTGCAACCTTTTATGAAAACTCAGTGCAACCTTTTATGGAAACTGCTGGAAACTAGCATCTCTATTTAATTTCAAATATTCCTCTGCATCTGGAAGACGCACAGGAGACCAAAGCTCAGTTCCTGAAATGCCACGCTGTATGCGTGTGGATCCAAGAAGATGCTGCCATGTCATTGCTGACACTACAAATAGCTGCAGGATGTCCTCTCTCCCCAGCTATGGGTTCTATACCTTTCCACATTTGACTTATCCTTCCTGTTTCCGGTCACAAAATAGCTGGGCAGGGGCATTGCCAGGCCAGCAGCGCACCTGGGCACGTGTCTAACCACCTGGAGCCAGCAAGTGCTACTGGAAGCTGCGCAGAAAGCAGGGCCGAGGATAAGAGAGTCAGCGTGAGGGTAAACACGGGCTGAGAGCTCGGCTGCCTGGGGGCAGTATGTCCCGTTATCCCTAGAACCTCGGCCTGCACCGGTGGCTGCAAGCATGTGCAGACCACACAGGTTCCATACCCGTAGGGTCAGCAGAATCAGACATTAGGAATGTTCTGAGAAGACCCAGATCTATTTATTCACCTGTATTGATTTGTTATCAATGTATATATGTATAATTCAATATATCCATATGTATAAAAGCCTAAGCGACTGTTACTACCGGACGACCAGATGACCGGCCAGTTGCTATGATGCTCACTGACCACTAGGGGTCAGATGCTCAATGCAGGAGCTGCCCCCTGGTGGTCAGTGTGCTCCCACAGCCAACCTCCCACATCTGGCTGACCTCCCCTAGTCCCTCCCCCCGGCCAGCCCCAATCGGACTCTGATCGGTCCAGATCAGGACTGGGCGAGACAACCCTGATTGGCCCTGATCTTAGCCAGGCTGAGGGACCCACTGGGCCTCTAGAACATACATAAATTCGGTCTTATCCAAGTAAAGAGGAAAAATATGAATCTGTGACCAACTCGTGAAATTTCTACCCAAATACTGGGGCTCAAATAACACATGTGAAACTGATTGACTGAAGATGGACACTGGATGGGCATCTCCGAGACCCTCTGGTGTCAACAGGACAGTCCCCAGTGCAGCCCAGGGATGGGCTCTGACTGTGCCCCGCATTGCCCTCTGGGGATGCAGAGGAAATTCTGATCAGCTCATGTCCCTCTCCAGTCACCATCCTCTGGCCTTTTCAGTCATCAGTGGAGGTGGGACCAACCAGGACATTGGGAAACATGGGGAAGCTTTGCATGTCCCAGTTGGAGCAGAAGGGTCCTCCCACCTGTCATGCTGAAGACAGTGGTGGTGCTTGGACAGGGATGAGCAATGCAGAACCCTTTCCTGCCACAGAACAGGTCCACCTTCCCATACCGAGATTGGGAGAACGTGAGCTGCTGTGAGCTGGAATGATCTGCACACATCTCCAGAAAGAAAAAGAGCATGTGTAAACAATGGAATGTACATAAAAGGAGGCTCATAGGGAGCGTTTAACTATTTCAATAACATATGGGCATGCACAAAGGTAGGTAAGGGAAATGTGATTGCGTAATTATGGATACAGGCATACAGACAAGTTTCTCTCCATTATGAGCTATAATAAGTTTACCTCCACACGAAAGAAAGAAAGGAAGAAAGGAAGAAAGAAAGGAAGGAAGGAAGGAAGAAAGGAAGAAAGAAAGAAAGAAAGAAAGAAAGATAGAAAGAAAGAAAGAAAGAAAGAAAGAAAGAAAGAAAGAAAGGAAGAAAGGAAGAAAGAAAGGAAGGAAGGAAGGAAGGAAGGAAGGAAGGAAGAAAGAAAGAAAGAAAGAAAGAAAGAAAGAAAGAAAGAAAGAAAGAAAGAAAGAAAGAAATCCTGCAATCCCCACTCTAACTTCCCTGCTGAGTCCCACATGGAGATCCGTCTCCTGGGTCCTCTGGGAGGAGGAGCCACCTCCCAAGTTGGGGATGCAGTCAGAAATGAGCTGTGTGTGCACTGCTTCAATAAACCCACTTTAAAGAAACAGCAGTGTGTTGGGCAAATCTAATGGATAAATGATATCTATTCTTTGCCCCAAATCACCCAGTCACAAGCCCAAATCCTATAATCAGCCCCTCCTCACTCCCCCTGGCTGCAACACCTCACAGTTCTTCATGGAATGTGCTCTCGATTGCTGTAACAATATATTAGGAGTAGTATTTCTGCAGGCATGTTTCTTATTGTCTTTAGGGACATACACAGGGATATCTCAGTTTCTTCACAAGTTCTGCTCTGGACACAAAGCTATGTGATGCAGCGGAGAACTATTCCTGAACTATTATACCACACTAGAGGCCTGGTGCATGAAAATGCATGCAAGGGGCTCGGCCCTCGCATCAGCCCGGCTGCCTCGTGGCCCCGCCCCCCGCCCACTGGTCATTCCGGAAGGTTGTCCTGGAAGGTCGTTCTGATGTCTGGTCTAATTAGCATATTAGTTCTTTATTATATAGGATTCTCACATCCAATGGTGCCTCACCACACAGGATGCCACTCTTCATCTGCATGGCTTCCTCTCCCCAGACTAAGCCTAGTCAATGAATATTCTCAAATCACCTCAAGGTGTCCATGATGAGCCCCTAAACCTATGTGCTAAAGCAAGTGTGGTCACAAAGCTTACTTAAGGAACAATGTCAGAATATAGCAGAGACATTTGCTATTATCTGTTTATTTTCCTGTAAGCATAAACTATTAGTTGTAAATGTTGATGTTAAAATGTGTATTCCTTGAGAAAATAATGTTGAATTTAAAATATATTATTTACACATGTGAAAATAACCTATCGTGTGTGTGTGTGTGTGTGTGTGTGTGTGTGTGTGTGTGTGCGCGTAGAAAAGGAGGGAGAGAGAGAGAGAGAGAGAGAGAGAGAGAGAGAGAGAGAGAGATTTGAATAGTTAGAAGACAATGAAAGGGAAGCCAAGAAATTAACATCAGAATGACAGAGTGACTGGGAGATTGGAATTAGGTGAAGGGTTTCTGCTATGTACAGATGACATGACAGTTTGAATGAAGATCACACAGGTAGTTAGGAGAAGATAAACACTATAATAAAAGAGGGGAAATTCTAAGGCAAGAAAATTTGGGGTGAATTTGAAGACCATGAGGGGCATGGCAGGTTGCCTTTGGTCACCACAAAAGAGATCCTCAGAGGACAGGAGAAAGGGTGGGGAAGGGAGTCAGGATTGGAGTAAATCAGTGGATAACCACTTAACATAGAAATTTCCATGTTTGAAAGCAGCTATCCATGGAGAATATTTTATTAGTGGTAAGGATGCTTGAGATGAATGGAATTGTACAACCAGTGAGTGCTCATGCCCTGTCTGCATGAACACGTGGCCGGCGTGGCTTAGTGGTTGAACGACAACCTACGAACCAGGAGGTCACGGTTCGATTCCCGGTCAGGGCACATGCCTGGGTTGTGGGCTCGATCCCCAGTGTGGGGCCTGCAGGAGGCAGCCAATAGATAATTCTCTCTCATCACTGATGTTCCTCTCTCTCTCTCTCTCTCTCTCTCTCTCTCTCTCTCTCTCTCTCCCTTTCTCTCTGAAATCAATAAAAAATATTAAATAAAAAAAGCACCAATGTCTCTTCCAATACCAGGGAAGCTGGAATCCCCAATGCAGGTCACACTGTCCCAGGACAAGACATCGGCAGCAGCCTCTGCAGCTGTTTGACCTGAACCTGGACCTGAGGGAGGAGGTGCCGAGCTGGGGGTGCCATGTCTTGGTGCTGCCTGATGCTCTTGCTGTGTCTTCCCTGAGAACACCCCTAGGTGGTCAGATCCATGTTTCCTAAGACATAATTCCATCACACACTCTGTAGTTTTAGTCTATGAACCCTGTGAGCTTTTGTATTTATCCCAGTTTCCCCACTTCTTCATCAGACCATTCAATCTCTTAGTCAGATGAGTATTTTGTGAGACAGATCTGTGGTCTGAGGAAAGCAGCCAAGCCTTTGGAATTAAAGGCATTCCCTGTGCTTTCATTAGACGGCGATGAAATTAGTTTAACCCTCACAGGTCATCCACATAGCTCATTGCGGGAACTACAAGCAGTTCATAATATTTAATTAAGAAGAGATTTAAGACAGGAACTTCAGGCACGCACGTGATGGGGGGGATCAGAAGCCATTGGGTTGAGATTGCTTGCACACCAGACTGACGGACACGCCAGCTGCTAACACAGTGTCTGCAAGAACCAGGAAAGTGGGGAGCACTTCCTGGGGCTCCTGCACAGGGCTCCAGACTGTGATGTGCACGAGGGATGAAACTGCTGCTAAACCGCTCAAACATGGAGGTGGTTTAAAACATTCTTAAATATTTTTTACTTAATGGAATTTATTGGGGTAACATTGTTAACAATGAATCATATTAGGTGTTTATTGAGAAAGCCGGCCAACCAAAAAGACAGGGCACTTACAACCATCAAATCCTGTCGTATAGCAAGGTGCAGGGGACAGGGTTATAAAGGGGAAGGGGCTAGGGTGCTACGTGCAGGCCTGGGGGTCTGCAAGACGTCAGCTATTATAGTCATCAGGCAATGAGATGATGTTGCTGAGATGATGTTTTGACTCTTGGTGGGTCAGTCTGACCATGCTTATCAGTTCTGCTTGCTGGATTCACAGTTGAGTCACTTCCTCAATCACTTTGCACAGGAAACTTAAGAGAAACGTAACCCCCTATCTATATATATGAAAGCCTAAGTGACCAAATGAGCAGAGGACCAAATGACCGGTTGCCTGGTCATTATGATGTGCACTGATCAGCAGAGGGCAGATGCTCAATGCAGAAGCTGTCTCCTGGTGGTCAGTGCACTACCACAGCCAACCTCCTGCAGCTGGCCAACTTCCCGTGGTCCCTCCCCCTGGCTGGCTGGCCCCAGTAGGGACTGGACAAGACAGCCCTGATCAGCCCCAATCACTGGCCAGTCTGAGGGACCCCACCCGTGCACGAATTCATGCACCAGGCCTCTAGTTCTCATATAAGAAACTTAACCCACTATTCACGTAAGTATAAGTATATGTGTTCTAGGAGTTAAAATAATATGCCTACTTTTCATATTAATTCAGGTGCTCTATCTATCAGGTTATAGGTCCCCCTATAAAAAAGAAGCAGATGAGAGATGGTGTGGGCATCTTCTATGTCAGCCCTAGAGGGCTTGGCCATACCATGTCACACGCAGACCAAGTTCTCTACATGCTGGGGTCTCTGCCTTTGGAGCTGCCAACCCATCTGCTAAGAAATACAGATTTGGGTACAGAGTTGTGATCCTGAGCGGGATAGAGCCTGGAAGAGTGTGAGGTACAGACCTCGCAGGCTGGAAACAGACACTTGGTCACTTTACACTATTGATGACTTTTCCCATAAACAAGTTTCACATACTTTACTATTTCCAAATTGGGAATCCCTCTCATATTGGATACATTTTTACAATGGTTTTCAGTGAGAGTGGAGTCTTGGCATGGTGCTAAATGCCCGAGCCACCAAATCCACATTTCTCTATACCATTCAACTCTCCTTGTCTTACATTTGAATTAGAGAAAGTGTGTACTCAGCAATGGAGAGAAAATATATTCCCTGTGGCAGTCGTGGCAACTTATGTAGCAGCACCTGATTGTTGGGTGGCCAAGCAGTGGTCCATGGCAGAGGCTGAGAGTTGTCCCCCATTAAACCTATTACTATTCATCATCATTGTAATATTTCTAGGTGGCAGCATCTTTTACTTATAACAGCAGTAGCCCAGGAAGGCAGGTAAGTGATAGAAGTGGTTTGCATCTCCAGTTCTGCAGACCTTCCCAAACTGTCCTGGATCCTACTTACAATTGTGAGTTGAGAAAGAAACTATTGATCTTAATCCATGATTATGTTAAAATCTCTATCAGAGTAACCGAGCCCAATAAAATACCCTTTCAAAGGGGTTCAAACATGACTCAAAGTCAAGAAAATCAAATGTTCTTAATATTATGTTTCAAAAACCACCAAGAGTGCTCAAAAATAAGTCCCAAATAAATAATCCTATATAATAAAAGGCTAATATGCAAATTGACCAAACAGCAGAACGACTGGTTGCTATGAAACGCACTGACCACCAGGGGGCAGAAGCTCAATGCAGGAGCTGCCCCCTGGTGGTCAGTGCGATCCCACAGGAGGAGTGCCGCTCAGCCAGAAGCTGGGTTCATGGCTGGCGAGCACAGTGGCTGTGGCAGGAGCCTCTCCTGCCTCCTCAACAGCACTAAGGATGTCTGACTGACAGCTTAGGCCCAGACATCCCCCAAGGGCTTCTGGACTGTGAGAGGGTGCAGGCCTGGATGAGGGACACCCCCTGAGTGCATGAATTTCATGCACTGGGCCTTTAGTCCTATATAATAAAAAGCTAATATGTGAATCAACTGAATGGCGGAATAACTGGTCACTGTGATGCACACCAACCACCAGGGGACAGATGCTCAACACAGGAGCTGTTCCCTGGTGGTCAGTGCGCTCAGCCAGGAGCCGGGCTCAGGGCTGGAGAGTGCAGCAGCAGTGGTGGGAGCCTCTCCCGCCTCTGTGGCAGCACTAAGGATGTTCAACTGCCAACTTAGGCCCCCTGCCTGAGGAGAGGGGGCCTAAGCTGTCAATCGAACATCCCCCAAGGGCTCCTGGACTACGAGAGGGCATAGGCTGGGCTGAGAGACCCTCCAAGTGAATAAATTTCGTGCACTGGTCCTCTAGTACTATGATAATCCCTCATCTGCCAATGTTATCACAGCTAGCATAAATCCTCCAATCATTAAATGAACTTATAAAGAAGAAGCTGTTGCCCTAACCAGTTTGGCTCAATGGATAGAGCATCGGCCTGCATTCTCAATGGTCCCAGGTTTGATTCTGGTCAAGGGCATGTACCTTGGTTGCAGGCACATCATCAGTGGGGGGTGTGCAGGAGGCAACTGATTGATGTTTCTCTCTCATCGATGTTTCTAACTCTCTATCCCTCTCCCTTCCTCTCTGTAAAAAACAATAAAAAAAAATAAAAAATAAAAAGAAGAAGAAGCTGTGGTTCACCAGATGTGCTGTGATTCTGGGACCACCATTTCTATTTTAAGATTGATGATATCTCCATTGTAAATACCAACTTTAATAAGCTTATTTGTCTTGCTATGTTACACAGGGTTGGCTTTTTTTTTTCCAGTGATGGATGTGAGACTGTTTTGGTCCCAGGTTTAATTAGTACATTCTGACCAAGCCCACATGTTGTCAGAAATCACTGACTAATGGGCCCAAGAACAATTCGTGGAGGGCTTTTGTTTATTACTTTGACAGGAACAAAACTATGCTTCAACTAATGCCTATGGTTACCTGGAATTTAGTATTTTCCCCTTAGAAATACTGTCTATGCATTATGTAAGAAATCCCTTTTGGGGAAAGTAACTCAGGTACATGCAAATGTATTGTTTCCTAGTTTGTTGCTCTGAAAAAGACATCCTGGTTCAGAAACTGAGAATTGTGATACAAACAAAAAAACAACCTGAAATGTTGACGTCATGTCACTGTTGTAGGTCACAAAGTAAACCCTGACAAATATATTTATACTAGAGGCCTGATGCATGACATTCGTGCACTCGGAGGGGAGGGGGCGCCTCAGCCCGGCCTGTGCACTTTAGCAGTCTGATAGCCCTTGGGGAATGTCTGATTGATGGCTTAGGCCCACTCACCACGGGGAGTGGGCCTAAGCTGCAGTTGGACATCCTTAGCACTGCCGCAGAGGCGGGAAAGGCTCCCACCACCACTGCTGTGGTTGCCAGCTGTCAGCCTGGCTTGTGGCTGAGTGACATTCCCCCTGTGGGAGTACACTGACCACCAGGGGGCAGCTCCTGCTTTGAGCATCTGCCCTCTAGTGAGCAGTGCACATCATAGCGACCAGTCATTCCGCTGTTAGGTCGATTTACATATTACCCTTTTATTATATAGGATTAGCAAATTGTGACAACAAAAGGATAAGAGAAAAAATATGCCTTCTCTTTGATGAATCTACAGATTTTTTTAAAAATAAGTCCTGGTTGATAACTTATGTCCACAATTGCAACCATCAACATGATTTTACTAGTGAGTTATGCCATTAAGGACTAGCCAAGATTGCAAGATGTAGAAGAAGGTTTTTAGAAAAGACTTGGACAGATTTATTCAAAGAGATATGGTTTTACCTGACCACAGCATATCAGAAGTTCTCAGAGAGGGTACAACAGAAAAGAGGTACAAGAATGGACTGTGGTTCTTGTCCACACTTTGAACTGTAATCCTATATAATAAAAACCTAAATGCAAATCGACTGAGTGGCAGAATGACTAGTGGAACGACTGGTCGCTATGATGTGCACTGACCACCAGGGTACAGACGCTCAATGCAGGAGCTGCCCCCAACCTGCAGGCCCCAGGCTAGCCAAGGTGGGTGCCAGCGGGGGGGCCCCCAATCACCCTGCCAGTCGCCCCACAGATTGGCCCTGATCGCCGGCCAGGCCTAGAGACCCTACCCATGCACATATTTCATGCACCAGGCCTCTAGTTTGGGAATATACTAGTAGTTATATACAGTCACAAATACTAGTCAATAAAAAATTGAATTCTTACCAGAACAGAACTGTTAAATGGTGACTATTATTCAATCCAGGATTTAATTAATTTTTAACTGTTTAAACATTGTATGAGAAAATGGAATTAACTCACACACAGATGTTGTTTCATTCAGAAATGTATGGTTCTCATGAAATCTGAAGTAAGACTTTATATGGTAGTTAGATTTCATAATGACCATTTTGCAAATTGTATTAATTAAAGAGCAAACATCTATAAATTGAAAAAGCAACAGCTACTAGGCTATGATTTTGATAAAAATAAATGTAAGGAAAATGATGAGATAAAGTGAATAACCCACCAGTACACCACTGACACAGATATTTCCAGATGTTTCCACATGCCCATTGTTGAGATGCTCATTGACTCGATGGGGTTTCTGTGAGTTACAGTGGGATAGGTCATTTAAAGGAGTAGCAGTTCCTCAACTGGTCCTTTTTTGTTTGTTTGTTTTTGTATTTATCACAGAAATTGAGAAAGTGACTTAAGGAGCAAATGTATTTTCAAATCATAAAATTTTCTATTGCTTGTTTTAGAAAATTAAAATCATAGCTTTGTGTGCTCTAATGGTTACAGAACATGTTTTTGTGGATAAAGGTCAATGATCAGAGAAAAGATTACATGACAGATGGGCCCATGTCGGTTAGGGGTGACCGGTGGATGACACAGATAGTCTCAATGTCCCCATGGCAGCTCCTGAATTCTATGTGGCACACTCACGCTGACATATACACTGAGTAGCCAGATTATTATGATCTCTGAACGCATAATAATCTGGCCAATCAGTGTATATCCTATATAGTAAAAGACTAATATGCAAATTGTCCCCTCGACCAGGAGTTCGACCAGCAGCAGGCCAGCCAACCGCCCATGTCCCCTCCCCCTGGCCAGGCTGTAAGGACCCCACCCATGCATGAATTCATGCCCCAAGACTCTAATATATATACTGAGTGGCCAGATTATTATGCGTTCAGAGATCATAATAATCTGGCCACTCAGTGTATTTCAGGGTGACTGGTACCTGCACATTAGCTATCATCCAGGGTCTCAAATTGTTGAGGTCAAAAATACATACCCAAGTTGTGCTCAACCAATAATCACTCACTGGCCCGGCTGGGGTAGCTCAGTGGTTGAGAGTCAACCTATGAACCAGGAGGTAATGGGCATGGTTCAATTCCCAGCTGGGGAACATGCCTGGGTTGCAGTCTCCATCCCCAATGTGGAGCGTGCAGGAGGCAGCTGATCCATGATTCTCTCTCATCAGTGATGTTTCTACCACTCTCTCCCTCTCCCTTCCTCTGTGAAATCAATATTTTTTTTTTAAAAAAAAGAAGCCCTCACTGGACAGTAGGTGTTGGACAAACCAGCAGAGACCAAGGCCCTGAAAGAGCCTGGGGTGAAATGGGAGTCCCGGTGTGAACAAACGTCCCTTCCCTGAAGGGGACCTGCTGAGGGAAAGGACTGTCAGGTACTGGTCTCTCAGGAGGGACCGGACCTCAGGAAACTGCATAAAACACGTTCATCAGGTCGTTAGACTACCTGCCACAGAGGAAGGGTTCAGCAGCTCAAGGCCCTTGACCGTAGGCACAGCACTAAACCCGTGCAAGGTGGACAAGCCTCCTGGTCGACCAAAGACATGACAGGGAAACCCCAGCACACAGCACAGGGTGCCCCACCCTCAGCTGCACCTGCAGGCACCCCACCCTCTTTGAGAAGGTCTGCACTTCTTCTCCTATTTGCCTTGACCTGTGAAATCTTCATGTAAATCCACCCACCGGGTGGGGCCTGTGTGCTGCTTTATTGTTTTTATTTTTAATATTATTATTGACTAGAGGCCTAATGCACAAAATTTGTGCAAGAGCAGGCCTTCCTTCCCCTGGCTGCCGGCACTGGCTTCCCTCTGGTACCCGGGACATGGGCTTCCCTCACAGCCCCGGCTTCGTCCAGAGGTCATCTGGAAGGACATCCAGAAAGATGCCCGGTCTAATTAGCATATTATGCTTTTATTATTATAGATTTCACAGGGGAAGAGAGAGGGAGAGAGAGAGAAACATCAATGATGAGAGAGAATCATGGATTAGCTGCCTCCTGCATGCCCCCTTTTGGAGATTGAGCCCACAACTGGGTCATGTTCCTTGACGGTGAATCAAACTGTGACCTCCTGGTTCATAGGTCGATGCTCAACTACTGAGCCACCCGGCCAGGCCCTGTGCACTGTGTTCAATGTCTGACCTGTGGACTTGGAGCAGGCCTATTTCTGCAGCTCCTCAAGCCAGCCCCACAGGTCTCAGGGTACATGGGCGATCCTTAAATCTGGGGGCAGAATACACAGTGTGGATCACCTGGGCCTTAAAACTGCGAATGTTCCCCATTTATCTTCAACTGTCACCATCCCAGGAAATGCCATTTTGGGAAGAAAAATGGAAATATTCTTTCCACCCGCTAGCGGGTCTGTGGCCAGGGTCCCCGGCCCGTTCCCGTTCTCTAGAGGCGCCGAAAGAGAATGATTTTCTAAGGTACAGCGTCATTGTCAGAAGCAGTACGTCCTGTCTCGGAGGAAGTGACACTGTTAAGAAAGCAGGTGCTGTGGATCGAGCCCACAGCCGGGCATGTGGTGTCAGTAAGCAGCGTCCAACATGCTTGGTATTCTCCTCACGCAACTTTTAATTTAGCAGCGAAAACTTGTCTTCCCACAGGAAATGGTGCACTCTCCGCACAAAGTCTATGCATTTCTGTGATTTACCGAGATGCTAACGTGGAAATGGTGATGCTGAGCACTACTTGCCATGGCTCTGAAACTGTGGTGGGATCATGATTCCTAAGGAGGAAATTAGTGATGGCGACACCGGTACTGTGTAATTTCCCACGGGGCCTCTCCATCGGCAGGTTTATGATGTCCTGACACCAGGCGCCTCCATTCGCGTTTGTGATAAAGGAGCGTTGAACACAACAGCGTCACGAGGCCGCTCCCAAGGCGAGCGAAGACATATGTTGATGTGGCCGTGAATAGTCACCAACTGAGGGGCTCGAATGGCCTTGCCAGCAAAGCATCTCACAGCCCATGAAGCCTCCTGGTTCACGGCTGGTAGTTCGCATTCAGATGTCCCAACAACTCCACGTGCAGCCACTCCAGGCCCGGGTTTGACTGTGGAGCGTGAGACAGGGTTGCTGATGGTCTGTTCCTGGGAGTCAGCTTCTCCATCAACAGCGTCAACTTATCTTTATTTTTCTGATTTAAATCATTCTATGTATGCTAATGTTGATTGTAAATAATATATCTATTTATAATAATATTTTATATCTTTTATTTATTTATTTTAATCCTCAACCAAGGATTATTTTCTATTGATTTTTAAAGAGTCTGGAAGAGAGAGGGAGAGACAGAGAGAAACATTGATGTGACAGAAACACATCGATTGGTTGCCTCCCCCACACGCCCAACCAGGGCTGGGAGGAGCCTGCAACCAAGGTACGTACCCTTAGACCTGAATCAAACCCGGGACCCTTCAGTCCATAGGCCAGGCCAATGCTCTAACCATTGAGCCAAACTAACCAGGGCTGTAGAAATATTTTAAAAGACCGATTTTATAGGAAGATTTAATCAAATTCTGAGTTGTATACATCTGAAATGAAATGTAAGTTGCCTCCCCACCAAAGGCCTGCGCCTCCGGGGGCCACTGCCCTCCTCCCCCGTCTGGGCGGGGCTCACCACTCTGCGCAGCCTGCGCCCCGCCCCTCCCCAGGCACACCTGCTCCGTCCCCCTGAGGTGGCCACCCCCTCCAGCGTGCAGCCCTGCTTTTCCTTCCTTTTTCCATTCCTGCATCTTTTTCTCCTTCCCTTTCTGTATTTCTGTTTCTCCTCTAGGCCTGTCTGCATGCAGGCCTGCCTTCCTCTCCCTCTCCTTCCTTATCCCCTCCTATGGTATCTTATCCTACCTACCCCGGGCCTCGCAGCTGCCAGAGCCCACAGCTGCCTGAGCAGCCACTGTGGCTTTGTCCAGAAGACGTCCACCCTAATTAGCATATTACCCTTTTATTAGTATAGATATTATTTAACCTAAAGAATTCTGCATTTAATAAATAGATCTTGGGAGAACTAATCATTGAGTTATTTTGTCCATACATTTATAACAATCATATTGTGTATGCATTTGAACACCTATAAATATGGGTTACTTCATTTAAGTCTTCCAAGATATAAACAGGAGTTCTTTAATTAAAATTAAATGGCCCAGCCAGCATGGCTCAGTGGTTGAGCATTGACCAATGAACCAGGAGGTCACAGTTCAATTCCCAGTCATGGAACATGCCAAGGTTGTGGGCTCAATCCACAGTGGGGGCGTGTATGGGGCAGCCGATCCATGATTCTCTCTCATCATTGATGTTTCTATCTCTCTCTCCCTTTCCTTTCCTCACTGACATCAATAAAAACATATTTGAAACTAAATAGCACAGAGCTATCACCCTCACAAGAACTCACAACAGTGATGAAGTAGCGATAGAGAAAATACCCATGTAACAACCTTACATTTGGCTGGGGTGTCGGTAATGGAGCACATTTTCCAATTTTAATTTTCTTTTCTTCATCCTTTTTCACCTAATTTCTCAGGCCAGAAATGCCATTAAAATGTTGACTAGAAGTGGAAAAGTGGGCATCCTTGTGTCTCTTCTCCTCTTTGGGGGAAGGTTTGAGTCTGTCACCAATGAGTATGATGTTGGCCTTGGGCATTGCATGAATATTCTTCCCACGTGAGGAGGCATCTGCTTTCATAGTTTCCTGAGGGTCTTTATCCTCCGAGGATGTTGGATGTTGCCCGTTGCTGCCTCGATTGAGATAAACTGTGGTTATCATTTTTCTTTATTTTCTAAGATTGGTATATTACATTGATTTTCGTAAGTTGCATTCCTGGGATAAGTCCTACTTGGTAATGGTAGATACTCTTGTTCTTATGCTGCTGTATTGGGTTGGTTTCATTTGTTGAGGATATTTGTCCATAGTCATCAGGGGTGATTCGGTCTGTAGTTTGTAGACATGAGAGATGCCCAGAGAAGCTAAAGTCTGCCCACATGTTTGCTAGCAGTAACACATGTTTTGGATATAAACTCATAACCCTGAGTCAATCACTCTGTTCTCTAAGTCATAAAAATAATAGTGTCGTCAAAGAGTTATTAAACAGAAAAGGAAATTTCGATTCAACTTGACTCAGGGTTGGTCACCAGGACTGTGACCTCAAGGTCAGATCGTGCCCCCTCCCCCGCCCCGGTGTGGAGGGGACGCACAGTGGCAGGCGGGGTTGTCCTCTTTGTCTGGCCAGAGCCTTCTTTTCCTGGTAAGAGAACAGGACCCCTATAACCGCCTCCAGTTCAGCTGTAAAAGCAGGAACTCTTAGGGTTCTATTTTTGGAGGCTAACCATGTTCCTGGGAGCACGCGTCCTAGATGCAGGGGGTCCCAGGAAGCCTGGTGAGGTGAGGTCCACAACGCGGTCACAGACGGACTCAGACTCCAGCTGCTTTTCTAAAATTGCCACAGAACCAACTGGAGCCCATCGAAGCCAGCAGCACCTTTCACAGGAGGTGCCTGAGAAAAATCAAACGCGAGGTCTGTGAGCCTCCTACCACGAAAGATGCCTGCAGCTACACTCCTTTTTGCAAAGGTTAAGCACTACGACCTTTACTAAAAAAATATTTTATTTAATTTTTAAAAATTTTTAAACTTTATTGTTGAAAGTATTACATATGCCCCCCCCCCACTGACCCCTTGTAGCCCTCCCCGTCCCCCCACCCCAGGCCTTCACCACCCTATTGTCCATGTCCACGGGTTATGCCTTTATGCATACAAGATTTTTACTTGATCTCTTCCCACTCACCCACCCTCCCCACCCCCGCCTTCCCTCTGAGATTCAATAGTCTGTTCCATGCTTCCATGTCTCTGGATCTATTTTGTTCATTAGTTTATTTTGTTCACTATACCTTTTGCTTTTAATTTTGGTTTACTCTTCTACTTTAATACCAGCAAAGCATACTGTATCATACATGTCATACTATATATTACAAATATATCATACATGTGTGTACCCATACAAGCATATGTGTATACAGACACATGTTTGCATTAGCATCTCCTTTCTTAGAGTGCTGTGTGTATGAGCACTTTAATCCACTTTGCTGCTTTCAGTTGATAACGTGCTCTGAGGACCACGATACAGAGGACTTAGCACTAGGCCAAGGTCGCTCATGGTCGACAATCAGTGTTCCAGGTTTTTGTGTAGCATCAGGGTTCGGCTGGTCCCTGCCGATGGCCACTGCTTCACTTCAGGCTCACGCTGTTACCTGCTGTGTTAGACATACTGTGTTTTCATATTTTTGCTTGCGGATCTTTGAGATGGATTCCTGGAATGGGATTGTTGGGCCAAAGAGTAAGTAGATACCCAGTATTTTTAGTTATTGTCAAATTTTCCTTTGTAGAGATTGTACTATTTTTTATTCCCATCATGTGAGATTTCCTGATAGCTTTGCCAAATAAGAGAATTTTTTTTTTTGTTTCACCAATCGAATGGGTGAGAAATATTATCTTAATTTTAATTTCTAATTATAAGAGCAGTTTAGCATCTTTTCATGTGGTTAAAAATATATTTGTTCTAGTAATATTTCTAATCCATTTTTCTTTCAGGTTAGTACCCTTTTGTCTTCTATTTTTAGATGCCTCTTATATACTAGAATTATTAAATTTTTGTCTCCCCTATATATTATTTAATTTGTTTCTTATTTTGCTTATGCTATTTGCCATGTATTTAAAAATCATGCAGTCATATTTATTAATATTCCCCTTTTATTCTAAATTTGACATGCATTTTAAGTAATTCTTTACTTTTGTATACATTTAAGTATTTTTATAATAAAACTAGAGACCTGGTGCACGAAAATTCGTGCACTGGTGGGAGGGGGTGCTGGGGGGGGGGCAAGGGGGGTCCCTCAGCCTGGCCAGCATCCTCTTGCAGTCTGGGAGCCCTCGGGAGATGTCCTACGGGCCTAAGCTGCCAGTAGGACATCCTTAGTGCTGCTGCAGAGGTCGGAGAGGCTCCCGCCACTGCCGCTGTGCTCACCAGCCGTGAACCCGGCTCAGGGCTTCTGACTGAGCAGCACTCCTCCTGTGGGAGCGCACTGACCACCAGAGGGCAGCTCCTGCATTTAGCATCTGCCCCTTGATGGTCAGTGTGCATCATAGTGACCGGTTTATCTGCCGTTCAGTCTATTTGCATATTAGCCTTTTATTATATAGGAAGCTTTTTAAAAAGACAGCATTGGGTTACAGCCATTCCCATTGCTGCTTCCTCCTTGAGTGCTCTACTCAGGTTCCCACATGCCCACACACGCCTACACATGCATGTGCAGAGCTGGAGCCATGATTTCCCCATGTATGGAAGAAGGGAGCAAAACTAAGAAATTTTAAGCAAATTGCCCAAAATAAATAGACAAGAAATGGCAGAATTATAATTTGAAGCCACAAGTATGACTTGTGAACTTGCCCACATAACCTTCACTATTATGTGTAGAAGCAGTATTCCAAGCTTGGTAAACATGCTATTTCCCAATTTTCCTCTTTTAAAGTACAATATTAAAAACAGCCCAGTCAACATGGCTCAGTGGTTCCTATGAACCAGGATGTCACGGTTCGATTTCCGTTCAGATCACATGCCCGGGTTGTGGGCTCAATCCCCAGTAGGGGGTGTGCAGGAGGCAGCCGATCCATGATTCTCTCTCATCATTGATGTTTCTATCTCTCCCTCCATCCCTCTCTATTCCTTTATGAAATTAATAAAAATATTATATATATACACATATATATATATACACATATCTATCTATCTATCTATCTATCTATCTATCTATCTACACATACATATATATACTAGAGGCCCAGTGCATGAAAATTCATGCACTGGAGGGGGCATCGCTCAGCCCGGCCTGCCCCCTCTCACAGTCCGGGAGCCCTCAGGGGCGGGAGGCAACCCAGCGATCAGGGGAAGGTGACGCCCCATCACACCTCTGCTGCTGCCACTGCTGGCAGCGCAAGCCTTGGCCCGCCCTGGTTACCTGAGCCTCCGGCAGTCCTGAGCGGCTGGGCAGCTGCGATCTGAGGCTTGCCTGCACCACGGGCCAACCCTGGGCAGCTGGGAGGCTAAGGGGACTGGGGGACTCCGGAGGCAGGCGCGCAGGGCAGGCCCAGCCTTGCAGCACGCCTGCTGCCCTGGTGGGGCTGAGGGGACTGGGTGCTGCTGTCTTGTGGCTGTGGGTGTCGCCATCCTTGAGGGTGTGGCAGTCAATTAGCATATTCCCTCTTTATTAGATAAGATACATACACACCTCATATAACTTTATTTTATGCAAGTAAATTTGGAATCAATTTGCATATCCCTGTTTGAGGCAACAGATTGTTAATTTAGGTTAGATTCAGAAAATACTATTCACATGAAAAAGGTAATTCCTTGGCTTATATCTCTGGTTCATCAAATAAAGTCAACGCCTAAGAGCGTCTACATGAGGATAATTCAAAAGTCAGTGTGGAGGAGTGCCACTCATTTTTTGAATTAAAAGCCATTGTGATCTGGGTTAATTAACTTCTAAATAGTCATTTTAGTTTTCTTTTAAAAACAAGTTTCCAGAAACGTCAAGCATCTCCCACTTTCGAAAGGCAACTTTGACCTTGGCTTTGTAACATAAAACAATTCTTTGTGTTTCTTCTTTTCACAGCAGGGATCGCTGGGGCTCCTGTAAAGATTGTGCACATTTAGACAAGGCTGTTTTCTCAGGGATTGTAAATAATTACTCAGTGGCTCATAACTGTGTTTCTAAAAGTGAACGCTGCCTTGCTTAACACACCCGCAGTGACCCCAATGCTGACCCAGCACTCTGGAATAAGACCACGGGGTTTACTGCTCCAGGTGAGGCTGCGTCTACACCTGTGTCATTTGCATAATTGCTTTACTTTTAATGCTGTTATGAACCTCTTGTATCTAAAGAATATATAGCCAAGTATATTGCATTTCAGATTTGCTACTATTTTGACCCTCACACCGAGCGCCCTCACACCCAAAGCACAGCATCCTCACACCCAAGGCCCAGCACCCTCACACACAAGGCCCAGCACCCTCACACCCAAAACCCAGCACCCTCACACCCAAGGCCGAGCACCCTCACACCCAAGACCGAGAGCCCTCACACCCAAGGCCTAGCATCCTCACACTCTAGGCTGTGGGCCCTCACACCCAAGGCCCAGCACCCTCACACCCAAGGCCCAGCACCCTCACTCCCAAGGCCCAGCACCCTCACTCCCAAGGCCCAGCACCCTCACACCCAAGACCGAGAGCCCTCACACCCAAGGCCTAGCATCCTCACACCCTAGGCTGTGGGCCCTCACACCCAAGGCCCAGCACCCTCACACCCAAGACCGAGAACCCTCACACCCAAGGCCTAGCATCCTCACACCCTAGGCTGTGGGCCCTCACACCCAAGGCCCAGCACCCTCACACCCAAGACCCAGCACCCTCACTCCCAAGGCCCAGCACCCTCACACCCAAGGCCCAGCACCCTCACACCCAAGGCCCAGCACCCTCACACCCAAGGCCTAGCATCCTCACACCCTAGGCTGTGGGCCCTCACACCCAAGGCCCAGCACCCTCACACCCAAGACCGAGAACCCTCACAACCAAGGCCTAGCATCCTCACACCCTAGGCTGTGGGCCCTCACACCCAAGGCCAAGGGCCCTCACACCCAAGGCCCAACACCCTCACTCCCAAGGCCCAGCACCCTCACTCCCAAGGCCCAGCACCCTCACACCCAAGGCCCAGCATCCTCACACCCAAGGCCCAGCATCCTCACACCCAAGGCCCAGCACCCTCACACCCAAGACCGAGAGCCCTCACACCCAAGGCCCAGCACCCTCACACCCAAGACCGAGAGCCCTCACACCCAAGGCCTAGCATCCTCACACCCTAGGCTGTGGGCCCTCACACCCAAGGCCCAGCACCCTCACACCCAAGGCCCAGCACCCTCACACCCAAGGCCCAGCATCCTCACACCCAAGGCCCAGCATCCTCACTCCCAAGGCCCAGCACCCTCACTCCCAAGGCCCAGCACCCTCACTCCCAAGGCCCAGCATCCTCACTCCCAAGGCCCAGCACCCTCACTCCCAAGGCCCAGCACCCTCACACCCAAGGCCTAGCATCCTCACACCCTAGGCTGTGGGCCCTTACACCCAAGGCCTAGCACCCTCACACCCAAGGCCGAGCACCCTCACACCCAAGACCGAGAGCCCTCACACCCAAGGCCTAGCATCCTCACACCCTAGGCTGTGGGCCCTCACACCCAAGGCCCAGCACCCTCACACCCAAGGCCCAGCATCCTCACACCCAAGGCCCAGCACCCTCACACACAAGGCCCAGCACCCTCACACACAAGGCCCAGCACCCTCACACCCAAGGCCGAGCACCCTCACACCCAAGGCCTAGCATCCTCACACCCTAGGCTGTGGGCCCTCACACCCAAGGCCCAGCACCCTCACACCCAAGGCCGAGCACCCTCACACCCAAGACCGAGAGCCCTCACACCCAAGGCCTAGCATCCTCACACCCTAGGCTGTGGGCCCTCACACCCAAGGCCCAGCACCCTCACACCCAAGACCCAGCACCCTCACACCCAAGGCCCAGCATCCTCACACCCAAGGCCCAGCACCCTCACTCCCAAGGCCCAGCACCCTCACTCCCAAGGCCCCACTCTCTCACACCCAAGGCCCAGCTCTCTCACACCCAAGGCCCAGCTCTCTCACACCCAAGGCCCCGCTCTCTCACACCCAAGGCCCAGCTCTCTCACACCCAAGGCCCAGCTCTCTCACACCCAAGGCCCCGCTCTCTCACACCCAAGGCCCAGCTCTCTCACACCCAAGGCCCAGCACCTTCACACCCAAGGCCCAGCATCCTCACACCCAAGGCCCAGCTCTCTCACACCCAAGGCCCAGCTCTCTCACACCCAAGGTCCAGCTCTCTCACACCCAAGGCCCCGCTCTCTCACACCCAAGGCCCAGCTCTCTCACACCCAAGGCCCAGCTCTCTCACACCCAAGGCCCCACTCTCTCACACCCAAGGCCCCGCTCTCTCACACCCAAGGCCCCGCTCTCTCACACCCAAGGTACAGCATCCTCACACCCAAGGCCAAGGTCTCTCACACCCAAGGTCAAGGGCCCTAACCCTGAGCAGTTGGGATTCAGTACTGGGCACCTAGGCTCCAGCATCCACACTCAGAACCACACTATAAATCTAAGCACACACAGGCAGATGCAGCCCCTGTTCTAAGGTGACCCTCTGGGCTGTGACAGGCAGCAGGCAAAGGGCAGCAGTGCTCTCCTGCAAAGGAGCACATTGCACCCTGACGCCAGGGCTCTCAGAGGTGCTCTGCTCCCACTGGAAAGTGGGTAGATGCTCTCCAGCTTCTGGACTGGGACCTTGAAGAGGCTGTATGCATATTCACTTCTAATACCTTTACTGCACTTAGTAGATGGCATTGTACTTTGACAATACAATTAAGCACATTTCAAATACTGACAGTCCATTAACCACTTCAATTAAAAAGTCAAAATTGAAAGTTGATGAATTGCCTTGGGTGAAATAGAAGCTGTATGATGAAGTTTATTGTTTGGTTGTTTCATTGATTTTTAAAAATAATGTAATAAGGTATAAATGTTAATAAAATTCTACTGTGAACTATCTTTAATGAAAGGAGACTTAGTTTTTCTTTTATTACCCACACTCCCAAACATTTCTCCATTTCTTAATGAACTTACCTGGGAAATACACCTTTTCTTCTTCAATGTAGGTCTTGTCCAACTGCTAAGATTATTATCCATTAGTTTGCCTCCTGACAAGACCATTATGTGCTGTTTAGACACTGTCTTCCTCCAGTTGTCCCTCTAGGCCAAGCATGTCAAACTTGCGGCCCACCGGACACACACAGCCCACAATGAATATTTTTGCAGCCCAGCCAATATAACGGTATGTGAGAAACGTTTTACTAAAAATTTTGTAACTTAATTTTTACAATATCCTATTATACGTAATTATCAATACAAACTACAACGTTCGCTAATGACTGATGACTATCTTGTGTTGCATTCATTTCCCTTACGCACCTTACGCGCAGGCACACCATTTCTGTCCACTAATACCAGCAGCGAATATTTTAGCAGCCGATGGCCATGTCATTAGTCTTGGACTGACTTGTTTGGTGTGAGCAAACAGGAAATATTTCGCTTTCGGAGAACAAGTCAAATAGGTTTATTTGCATTATGCTTATTAATTTGTGCAGTTATTCAGTGTCTGGTAAGTTAATATTCAAGAAAAATATTAATTTTTATTAAAATGTTCTGTTCTTTTATGTTATCAGTGAGTCATTTATTTCAGTCCTTTGTATTCAGCATGTCTCTATCAAAATAAACCTCCATTCTATGAAAGTGGAAGCTCTTGTTTTTTTGTGGCCACATACACTTACACCTTGTTTATTTGGCCCGTGGTAGCCTTGGGTTTGATATGCTTGCTCTAGTCTCTTAGCCCTGCCTGCCTCTCGGACCCAGGAGCTGCTGGGGAGTTAGAGAGTCCCCATTCATCCACGTGCATCTTTGCTGTTTCCTATCGTTTTCCCGTCAGCATCACCCACTTTCAGAAGCGTTCCTGCAGCCTCCCATCAGTGGACTTTAACTAGGGTTCAGGGGTAGCATCTTGGTGTTATGAGTGAGTATTCACATTATTATTTTAAATTATTTTTAGTGTCAAAATAATTACAAAATAGACAACCAAGTTGCAATGCCTCAGAGTCAAATCAAATGAGAATAGATGTGTGTTCCAAAATGCCCCATTCAACCCACACCTACTGCTGACCCAGGCTGTCCACGGCTTTCTCGGGGAGTGGTTTGATTTGAGGTGGTTCTAGCTGTGCCTTTCTCGGGGCCTGCATCCCATCAGGTTTGTGTTCTTTTATTTTCTTGTTGGTTTTTTGGGGGCCTCTTTCCAGACACAGACTCTTGAAGATGAGCAACTATTTTCTTTCTTTTTAAAAAAATATATTTTTTATTGATTTCAGAGAGGAAGGGAGAGGGGAGAGAGAGAGAGAAACATCAATGATGAGAGAGAATCATGGATCAGCTGCCTCCTGCACGACCCCTACTGGGGATCGAGCCCGAAACCCGGACATGTGCCCTGACCGGGAATCAAACTGTGACCTCCTGGCTCATAGGTCGATGCTCAGCCACTGAGCCAGGCCAGCCAGGCAGGAACTTTATTTGTATTCTCCAGCTCCTGACAGCGAAAGGAGCACGTAGTCGATGCCCAGGAAATATCTGTTAGAAACACTTCATTAGATGCAATCTCAAACTCTGCCTTTATAAGGACTATTGTTTATCCTAAAAGCTGAGCCCTGGTGCGGGTTCTCCTTCCTGCCATGAGTGGGCACCCCACTTAGCCAACTAGTGATCTGATGCTAGCAATGCTTCAGAGAATATCTGTGGCTATCATCTCGTATCTCATCACGCAGGCTGCGTATAAGAATGGTAGGGAGATATGCGATCCTTATACCTCCTCCGCCTCACTCTTCCAGCGCTGGGCTGGACATACACTTGATCCTGATGTCTGTGGTTTCTTTACTTTTTTTCTTAAGGAGACATTTGGTGTCACTGGGATCTGTGAGAACTTGGGCAAACCCCGTAGGAAAGCAGCCTTGTTCTTTTGAAATGGCTCCAAGATTCCCAGGCTTCTAAGCATTCATTAAAAAATTAATCGCTCGACTTAAAAGTGCTCCTTGGGGGCAGACAGAACCTGAAGCAGCCAACGTGTGAGCCAGTCAATCTCTCAACAACCGTGAAGGACTCGTTTCCCTGCAATCGCTCCTCTCCTCTCTTCTTCCCCCACGTGCCCAGTGCGTCCTGACCCGCAGGCAGTGGGTGGCTCACTGTGCTGCCTCTGCCCACCTGGCCCGGATGCTGCATCCTCTCAGGCGCCTGACTTGTGTAACCCCGACTGCTCCTCTCAGGAACGGACACTTGATTTTCCTGATGTTCTTTCATCAACCTGAAGGGCACGTGGACCTGGAAGGGTGGCAAGAGCTGTGCTGGGGAGGGCCCTGACCCAGCCCAAGGGTCCCAGTTTAGGGTAACTAAACACAGCAGTGCATGCTCATGTCTGAAAGACTTTTCTGTCACTGTTCCTTCGGCAATCTGAACCATAATTTAGCTAAACATTCAGAAAATCATTTACAAGTGTCTAGGCTGGCTCAGAGCGCAAGCCTTAAGGGACGTCCCCCAGCTCGGGGGCATTAATTTCCAGGGAAGCTTTTCTTGTGTAAAATAGATGGAAAATGACCTCACAGAACCTAGGGAGATGCCACATGAGTTTTAGAGATTGTTGCTTTCTTAAGATTGCTTTATTATGAAGACATGTTTACTCCCTTCTCTCCAAAGGTACATCTCTTTTTTTCTGTTTGTGCAATTGTTTCCTCTTTTTCAGTTTTGAGAAGTTTCAGGAATGTGAGGCATAACCCCTCCTACAAGCCCGTCAGCGTCTGCAGCACCATTGTGTGGAGTGGGCAGGACTGGAAGGAAAACAAGAAACCAGAACCCTTCAGGGAGTCAGGGGCCCAAGGAGGAGGTTTTTTTAAAATATATTTTATTGATTTTTCACAGAGAGGAAGGGAGAGGGATAGAGAGTTAGAAACATCGATCAGCTGCTTCGTGCATACCCCCCACTGGGGATGTGCCCGCAACCAAGGTATATGCCCTTGACTGGAATTGAACCTGGGACCCTTCAGTCTGCAGGCCGATGCTCTATCCACTGAGCCAAACCGGCCAGGGCCCGAGGAGGAGTTTTTAAAGCATTGAGTGAGTTGTGGTTTTTGAAAGCAATTACCCTGTGCTGTTTTTTAAAAATACATTTCATTGACTTTAGGGACAGGGAAAGGAAGAGAGAGAAAAAGAGAGAGAGAGAGAGAGAGACATGGATGTGAGAAGGAAACATCGACCAGTTGCCTCTCATACACACCCCGACTGGGGGTTGAACCAGCAACTGGGGCATGTGCTCTGACCAGGAATCGAACCGGCGACCTTTCAGCGCACCAGATGGTGCTCAACCAACTGAGCCACACCAGACAAGGCTCACTGGATTTTTTAAAAAACTGATACATATTGTGAAAAAAACAGTTTTACTATAACTCAGCTTATGTTTCTATCAAATAACACGTAAGTTGTATTATAAAAGTGACAATGATAAATAATTTGACGATGATAAAAAGAGTCCACCTCTGTATCATTTTAAAAAGTAGATGTGCATCTAGCCAGGCCCATTCATTCATTGCCATAGTGAGACCAGGCGGGAAAATAAAGAGTTTTGTTGACCTCTGTCCCTGATTCCTGGGAAGGAAATGCTAAATCCTTCTCCTGACCTGAGTGACTGAGGGCTGTCTCAGGCTTTCATGGTGGGACCCTCACATGCCCCCTGAGCTTATGCTAATGAGGTGGCTCATGGTTGGTCCCTGGCCTGTGTGTGCAGACAAATGCAAACAAGAGGACCTGGGAGAGGGCGGGATCTGCAGAAAAAGCTCCCAGGTGATTAAAAGTTTGGGGCTTGGAGCCAGTGTCAGCAGCCTGACCTCTGGAAGGCCTGGTGACTGGGGCTGGAGTAGGAGTCACGTGACCAGGGATTCAGCCACCTGCATCTGAATGAGAGGGAAGCTTGGGTCAGCAGCCCGGGCTGATGTAGTCTGTGCAACCTGCTATGCATATCATGATGCTGGGAGGGGGACACATCCTAGCTCTAGAGATGGGGGACATGGCCCTTGGACCCAGGCCCTCCCAGACCTCACCATCTGCATCTCTTCTTTCGCTGGCCCTGACTTCACACTTTCTGCTGTAAGAAAATTGTAGTCATGACTGTACCACGTTCCTGAGCTCTGCCTCCTTCCAGCGAGTCCCTATATCTGAGTGATTCATAGCCAGTGGTCAGAAGCACAGGTGGCCCTGAATGGGCAGCTGTGTCCAACGTGAGGGCAAGGCTGTGACCGTGACCGTGGAGTTCGCGCCAAGGCCCGCTGGTCAGGCTAGACATCACCGCAGCCACTGACAGTCCTACTTTCCCACGTAGTCGCTGTAACCACGGTCACACTGTGGGGCAGGCAGCGGCTGGCTTCTTCCACATCAGATCCGAAGCTGTAAGATGGTGTGTGAGCTGGTGCTCGATCCCCGGCTGCTGCATGGGTAACATGTCCTTGATCAGTCCTAGACTCACTCGGGACAATGCCACGCCTATGCAGCCGAAAGGACATGTGTCTTTTCCAGTTGGGTGGTTGCCTGCGACCTGACACTTATAACCCCTCTAACTGACTCAGTGCTGCAAGGACCCCCCAGATGTCCTTGAGGCTGGGGTTACGGGGCCACAGAGCGAAGGCAAAGTGCAATTTTCCTGATCGAGCTTCAGCAGAGAGCGGCAGACTTAGTGAAGCCAAGAGCTTGAACTAACTCTGTGGTATTATTTTTAATTGAAATTTCTCAGTAAAATGCAGCAATACACTGGATGTGGAATCAGAGGCATTTTAACATAGAATTACCCTCAGCTTTTGGTCAAAAGAAAAGCTTGAGTCTGCATTACATTATTCTTGAATTTAAGTAAAATATCCCTTCATGGATTTGGCAATAGGGTTAATCATAATTGCTGCTGTAAGTATAACTTCTGAAAAATACTTCCTTTACTCTTTTTTCTGCTCTCCATTTCACTCACTTCATTGGCATTTGCAAGACATGTACTTTGCTTTCCTTGCAGTATGCTTACTACTGCCATTTTTGAAACCACTCATCACATCCTTGGAACGTTTCCCAATATCCCTGTAGGGACTGAGCCCCTGGAGGGAGGCAACGTACCATTGGCCTTGCTTTGGACCTGGTTTGACTGACAGGAGCACAGTGGGCATGGAGTGTAGTCACTCTGATCAACACCACGTCTATAAGAACACTGCCACATGGAAGAGATGGATCACCCCAATTAATATCATAATTAATATTCCAATTAATGGCGCTCACACCCTTGTGAGGTGATAGTCATTCTCCCACCCAAAATAAACAGGAAGGGTGGTCACTAGTATTTCAGTAGATTCAGTGTTCTCTATAGAGCTTGCCATTCTGTGCTGATTTCATTCTCGTTCATTTCTCTTTTGAGTTCTGCAATCTGATATTTTATCTGACCTATTCCCTCACCATATCTTGCCTGCATTTTTATCTGTATGCTGCAAATTCTAAAATATTTAAACAAACTCTTCCATGTTAATGCAGTCTATCTCTATCTGGACTGTTAATTGCTTTACAGTTATATTTCTTGCAAAGTTTTCTTCACCATCAGTTTGATTGCATTGTTCCTTCATCTTTCCTTTTTTTTTTTTTTTTTAAATCATGTGCTATCATTTACTTGATTCTGTGAGGAATGAAAGGCATTGTTCTATGGTAGTGGCAATGTTCCCTTGTTCACAGTGAAGGGTTTTCGTGTGTGTGTGTGTGTGTGTGTGTGTGTGTGTGTGTGAGAGAGAGAGAGAGAGAGAGAGAGAGAGAGAGAGAGAAACAGAGATATTTTACTTTACTTCTCCCCCCAAAGCAGAGGTTTAGAGCCACAGAATGAATACTATTCATAATTTACTCCTCAGCATGTTTTTGTAGATTGCTTCCTAGGGGATAATGTCATGGGCTTTAAAAACTCTTATGACAGGAGAAGAAACCAAGATGGCAGCATAGGTAAACACCTGAAATTGCTGCCTCGCACAACCACTTCAAAACTACAACTAAAAGACAAAATGGACATCATCCAGAACCACAGGAATGCTGGCTGAGTGGAAATTATACAACTAGAAAGAAAGAGAAAAGCACACTGAGTCTCAGAGGAGGTGCAGAAGTAAAGTGCAGAGGTATGGAGGCATGCGCTCGGAAAGGGCTGGCAACAGAGTACGTGGTTGTCTTTTTCAATCGGGAGGGAGACAAAAGCTCCTGACTGCTCTGAACTCCAGTTCCGGGCAAGACTCTGGGGACCCAGACTCATACGGGGAGAAACTGGACTGTCTGGCTTCCAGCAGAACTGGAGGGTGGCTTTCTCTCAGAGGTGCTTGCAGCGATTACCACGGGACACTGATACCCAGGCCGCTTAGGGCAGGGCTGAGGATCAGCCATAGCTGTTTGCTCAACCCTGTTGATTCCCTGAGACCCCACCCTACCCAAGCTGTGCACAGAGGCTTTTGCATATGAATGGCCTGGCCCTTTGCAATCTAAAATTACCTAACAAACTGCAGCTGGGTCAGAGAGACCCAGAACATCCAAAAGAAGGCCCATGGCCCCACAGCAGCTTGCATTGCTTCACAGCTGGGCCTCATCTGGGCACCTCCAAACCCCAAACAAAGAAGAGGAATATCTCCGTAGCTCCTGCTGGGTGGCCTCAGGCAGAGGCTAAATTAGCACCTCCTTAGAGATCCAAGAGCCAGTGTACCCAGTGGTCAGAGTGGGACCATCCAGATTACAACTCCTCAGATCCATAAGGGACACACTTAGGGGGCAGACTCAATGTGCACCAAAGCCCCACTGAAGCAAGTCTTGCCTAATAAGGATGTCTCTAGCACAGAAGTTCTCCCATCATAAACACAGCTGATCCTCACAGCCAATTGGCCTGGAGGTCAATTCCTCCCAGTGATACCAACAACAATCAAGGCTTAACTACAACAAGACTGTGCACACAGCCCACAAAGGGGTGCACTAAGAGTGTTCACCTCAGGTAACTGGGGAGGCTGAGCCACTGGGCCCTATAGGACACCTAGCACACAAAGCCACTCTACCAACTCAGGGAAGCAGCCAAAATGCAGAGACAAAGAAACAGATCACAAATGAAAGAAATGGAGGAAAGCAAACTACCGGACCTAGAGTTCAAAACCACGGTTATAAGGTTTTTCAAGAATTTCCTAGAAAAGGCCGATAAGTTTAGTGAGACCCTCAAGGATATGAAAAATGACCAACTAGAAATTAAGCATACACTGACTGAAATAAAGAATAATATACAGAGATCCAACAGCAGACTAGAGGATCACAAGAATCAAGTCAACGACTTGAAATATGAAGAAGCAAAAAACATCCAACCGGAAAAGCAAAAAGAAAAAAGAATCCAAAAATATAAAGATAGTGTAAGGAGCCTCTGGGACAACTTCAAGCGTACCAACATCTGAATTATGGGGGTTCCAGAAGAAGAGAGAGAGCAAGATATTGAAAACCTATTTGAAGAAAAAATGACAGAAAACTTCCCCTACCTGGTGAAAGAAATACAAGTCCAGGAAGTGCAGAGAACCCCAGACAAAAGGAATCCAAAGAGGACCATACCAAGACACATCATAAGCAAAAGACAAAGAGAGAATATTAAAAGCAGCAAGAGAAAAACAGTTAGTTACCTACAAGGGAGTACCCATACGATTGTCAGCTGATTTCTCAACAGAAACTATTCAGGCCAGACGGGAGTGGCAAGAAATTTTCAAAGTGATGAATAGCAAGAACCTACAACCAAGATTACTCTACCCAGCAAAGCTATCATTCAGAATTAAAGGTCAAATAAAGAGCTTTACTGATAACAAAAAGCTAAAGGAATTCATCACCGCCAAACCAGTATTATATGAAATGCTGAAAGGTATTCTTTAAGAAGAGGAAGAAGAAGAAAAAGGTAAAGATAAAATTTATGAACAACAAATACATATCTATCAACAAGTGAATCTAAAAATCAAGTGAATAAAAAATCTGCTGAACAGAATAAACTGGTGAATATAATAGAATCAGGGCCATAGAAAGGGAGTGGACTGACAATTCTCAGGGGGAAAGGGGTGTGGGGGGTGCGGGAAGAGACTGGACAAAAATCTTACATCTCTGGATGAGGACAGTGGGGGAGCATAGGTAAAGGCAGAGGGTGGGGTGGGAACCAGGTGGAAGGGAGCTATGGGGAGAAAAAAGAGGAACAATTGTAATAATCTGAACAATAAAGATTTATTAAAAAAAACTCTTATGATGTATTCCATTGTTATAATTACTAGTTTACAACATGACATTTTAATAAAACTTTCCAATCCGTTTGTACAATTCATTGCAAGACTGTAAAATGCCCATGAAGATATGGTGACGTGTGTGGCTCTTTTTTAAGTGAGTCCTCTCTTTCTCCGGAACTATCCATTTCCTCTCTGGTCTTGTTACATTTGGGCTTCCTTGTTGCTGGGCTACTGTTGGATGTTGAGGATCTTAGGCACCTGAAATCTTTGCCAAGGCCTTCTCACCTGCCTTCTGCTCCTGTGGCTCCTGAACAGCTCAGATATTCCACTGCCAAGACTCATTTTCAGCTACAGGCGACCAGGAAGATGCTCCTGCATAGGATGCAGGAAGATGTACCTGGAGAAGCGTCCCTCCATGATGAAAGGAAGCCCCTCCCTCCCTCCCTCCCTCCCTCCCTCCCTCCCTCCCTCCCTCCCTCCCTCCCTCCTTTCCTTCCTTCCTTCCTTCCTTCCTTCCTTCCTTCCTTCCTTCCTTCCTTCCTTCCTTCCTTCCTTCCTTCCTTCCTTCCTTCCTTCCTTTTCTTCCTTCCTCCTGTTGCTCCTGGAGCTGCATTGCCACCCTGAGGCCATAGGGGAAAGGAAGCTCTAAGAAAAATATTTCAGAGAAAGGAACAGATTTGGGGTCTTCCATAACATGCTGGACCTCTCTGAGCATCAGACACCCACCCTTTTCTGATGTGAATAAAAATAAGCCCCTCTCTGTTTATGTTGGGGGTTGATGGCTTTTCTGTGACTTGAAGTGGTAGAGGAATTTCCTGCGTCATACACAGAATTGTCCAGAAACGTTTTTAACCCTAACATTTACAGGTTGTTTTGGACTCTGGAGCCTCTTGTGTTCTGACAGGTGTATGGGGCTGCTCATGGCCATGGCTTCCCCTCCCCCCATTTTCTAGGTCAGTTGTTGTTATTCTCGGTCCTTCATTATAACGTCCTGTTCACACCCCTACAGTAAGGAGCTTCTTATTTCTTTTGAGTCTCCAAAGTCCTCTGTGGTCTTCT
The DNA here is from genome assembly GCF_963455305.1 of Plecotus auritus. NCBI lineage: Eukaryota > Metazoa > Chordata > Mammalia > Chiroptera > Vespertilionidae > Plecotus > Plecotus auritus. The sequence continues at coordinate 112,919,776 of NC_137773.1, forward strand.
TACACGTTTGGCTGCTTTGTTTCAGGGTTCCTCTTTCAATAAGGAGTGGGCTGAAATGTCATCTCGGGAGGACACTTCTTCATTCTCTGCTGCTTTTATGCCGCGCATGCGCGCGCGTGCGTGCGTGCGTGCGTGTGTGTGTGTGTGTGTGTGTGTGTGTGTGTGTGTTCCAACAAAACTTTATCGCTCTTCACTTTTTTGTTTGGTCTATGTTTCTACCTGGAACTGTCTTCTTTTGCCTGGGAGATTTCTTTTAAAATCCCTTGTGGTGACCCTGCAGCAGATGAATGTTTTCATCTTCAGTGTCTCAAAGTGTCCCCCTTGAAGCCTGTGTGTTGAACAATATTCTCAATGTATAGAATTCTAGATTGACATGGATGTTTGATGTTTTCTTCCATACTCTGCCCTACTCTCTTGTTATCTTCATCGCTGAGAAGAATTCTGCTGTCGCCCTTATGTTTGGCCCCATTTATATAATGGGTCTATTTTCCTCTGGCTGCTTTCAAGGGTTCTTATCAGTTTTTAGAGCAATTGGATTATTAGTTGCCTTGATGCGCTTTTCTTCATGGTTTTGGACATGGTTTTCATGAGCTTCTTGAATCTATGCATTTATAGTTTTCATCTAAATTGGAATTATTTTGACCACAATTTCTTTAAGTAGTTTTTCCAGCACCCCACCCTCTTTGGGGGACTCTAACTACACTTATGCAATGTTCTTAGAACTTGTCTGATTCACTGATGCTCCTTCTTTCCTTTGATTTTTTTAAAATCTCTATTTTCATTTTGGATGTTTCTATGTCTTCAAATTCACTGTCTATACCCTTCAAAAATTCTACTTTGTTTTATGGGAGTCTAAGAAGAGAGGCTATTTTTTCTGAAGTCCTGAAACTAAAGAGCCTCTTTTACTAACTGATTTCTACTAGTGCCCATGTAATAATAGACAAGAAAGAAATGATCAGACAGCAAGACTCAAAGATGATTTAAGTTCACTTTGTCACAAATACATTCTCTTGGGGTTATTTTTACTTCCTCAAACAAAACTGACAGCTGCTCTCGTCAGAAGATTGACAGTAGCCAAAAGGGAGGTTTACCCAGATCTGATCTGAAACAGGTGTGCTCTTTTGTAATTCTGATTTTGTTAAGCTGCGCTCTGAGATTAGCTCTGAATGAAGTTCTTGGCCATCATTTTCACGATGAGGAAATGCAGCTGTCTCATTGTCCAATCAAAGTGCACATACATTAGCTGTCTTCCCGCTCACAATCTGTCAATCTGGCCACAGTGTGGGATGTATTTTCCAAGTCAAATATCTATGACATGGAGAACCATTTGGGAATATTTATATATGATTTTATGAAATATTTATAAACACGGCCTAACTTAGGATTGTTTTCCTGACCTATTTATAGTGTTTCTGTTTTAGATGGAACTTATTTTTTTAAAAAAATCAAAATTTAGTTCAACTGAAATGGGAATGCCTACAGGCTCACACAGTATAGGCCATCAGTTCTGCCACTCACAAGTCAGCTGAGCCCAGGGATTCATGTGGAAACTGGGTTAGATTTACCCTCACTGACCAAGTGGTCTGAGTTTGGCGTTTGACCATTGTACAAATTCAGAAAAATAAATGGATTTCAAAATATTAATCCCGGCACCCGGGAAACTGCCCATTGTTGTCTTAGGAGACCGGAGCCCCTCAGTGGGACAGCATTGCTAAGCTTCCTCTCATCCTCAACAGAGTCAGGAGGATTAAAGCATCAGCCCCACTAATGCCCTGCTCCTGTCGGGTCTGTAAAAGGAGGGCACTGGGTTTAACGATGATAATTGTGAAGGTGATTACTTTCCTTTCAGGCTTAGGGTCCAACTCCTTTCTCCTGTTTCTTTTTTTTTTTTTAAATATATTTTACTGATATTTCACAGAGAGGAAGGGAGAGGGATAGAGAGCTAGAAACATCGATGAGAGAGAAACATCAATCAGCTGCCTCCTGCACACCTCCCACTGGGGATGTGCCCGCAACCAAGGTACATGCCCTTGACCGGAATCGAACCCGGGACCTTTCAGTCCGCAGGCCGACGCTCTATCCACTGAGCCAAACCGGTTTTGGCTCTCCTGTTTCTTTCTATGTGGATTGTGTAGAGTGGATTTGATTATTTATTTATTTATTCATTAATATGTTTTGATTGATTTCAGAGAGGAAGGGAGAGAAAGGGAGAGACAGAAACATCAATGATGAGACAGAATCATGGATTGGCTACCTCCTGCACACCCCACACTGGGGATTGAACCTGCAACATGGGCACGTGCCCTGACCGGGAATTGAACCGTGACCTTCTGGTTCCTAGGTCAAAGCTCAACCACTGAGCCATGCCAGGTGGGCAGATTTTATTTCTCACTATGATTTTATTAGATAGAGTTGACCCTCACCTTTTTCGTCTCATTATATACATCACTTTCCTCTGAATTTCTTAACCACACTATTTAATTGAACTTCTACTATGTACATGAAGTTATAGCAGGTACTGAGATAAAAATAGGGTTAGTATGTGATCTCTGTTGTTGGTCCATTGGCAAGCACTGACCTAATTAATCTATAATAATCTATACTAATAAAAGGGTAATATGCAAATTGGTCATGATGCCCTCACAGTAACAACCAAACAGCACGCTGCCTGGGGCAACCAGGCTGGCAGGGGGGTTAGTGAGGGATGACCAAATGACTGACCAGCAGGCTGTGTGGGGCCACCAGGATGGCAGTGGGGGCAGTGAGGGGTGACCAGGCTGGCAGAGAGGGGCAGTGAGGGGTAACCAGGCCAGCAGGGGGGAAGAGTTGGGGGCAACCAGACCAGCAGGGGGGGCAGTTGGGGGCAACCAGGCCGGCAGGGGGCACTAATGGGCAACCAGGTCGGTGGTGGGGGCAGCTAGGGGCAACCAGGCTGGCAGAGGGGGGCAGTTGGGGGCAACCAGGCTGGCAGGGGGGTTAGTGAGAAATGACCAAATGACTGACCAACAGGCTGCGTGGGGCAACCAGGCAGGCAGGGGGGGCAGTGAGGGGTGACCAGGCCAGCAGGGGGGGCATTTGGGGGCAACCAGGCCAGCAGGGGGGGCAGTGAGGGGCAACCAGGCCAGCAGGGGTGGCAGTTGGGCATGACCAGGCCAGTGGGGGGGTTAGCTGTGGGTGACCAAGCTGGCAGGGGGACAGTTGGGGGCAACCAGGCCAGCAGCAGGGGGGCACCAAGGGAGCAGCTAGGGGTGACCAGGCTGGCAGGGGGGGCAGTTAGGGGTGATCAGGCAGTCAGGCAGGTGAGCAGTTAGGAGCCAGTAGTCCTCGATTGTGAGAGGGATGTCTGACTGCTGGTTTCACCTGATCCCAGGGATTGAGTTGACACTGGCAGTCGGACATCCCCTAAGGGATCCTGGATTGGAGATGGTCCAGGCTGGGCTGAGGGGACTCCCCCATGCATGAATTTTGTGCACCGGGCCTCTAGTAAAAGCATAATATGCTAATTAGACTGGACATCCTTCTGGACAACCTTCCAGATGAATCCAGGGCTGTAAGGGCCTGGGTCCAGGGTGCCTGCTGGCAGCCAGAGGGAAGCCTGGGTCCCAGGTGCCAGAGGGAAGCTGGTGCCAACACCTGGGGGAAGGAAGGCCTACTCTTGCATGAATTTCATGCATCAGTAGTTAAATAATACATTTACTCAGCGATGAAGACTGGTCTAAATGCTGGTCTCAGGGCTACATGTTCACTCTTATCTCCATTGCACTTGAGTATTCACTGTGTGTACAAATGCATGGACAGCGGCATACAGGTATAACCAGCATGTACACCTTAGGGATGTGATAAATGGAAATTTAAAGACTGATCCTTGGTGAAAAACTTCATAGGATGAACATAAGATGAGATGTTAAAAAGCTTACTGAGGCCCGGCCAGTGTTCAGTAGTTGCGCATTGACCTGTGAACCAGGAGGTCGCAGTTCAATTCACAGTCAGGGAACATGCCCGGGTTGCAGGCTTGATACCAAGAGTGGGGTGTGCAGGAGGCAGAAATCAATGATTCTCTCTCATCATTGATGTTTCTATTTCTCTCTCCCTCTACCTTCCTCTCACAAATCAATAAACAAATATTTTTTTTAAAAAGCTTACTGAGTGTTCTTATAAATGTAGCAGTGATCTAATTCCAGAACAATGTTCAATCCAAATAAATAATAGTTACTACAAAATAATTATTTCTCATAGTTAACTTCACAATTGTTCTTCACATACCAGTAACCCATCCTATATAATAAAAGCCTGAAATGCTAAGTGTTCAGTCATCCGATCAGCCGTTCAACTAATAAAAGCGTAATATGCTAATGATATGTTAAGGCTACTCAACTGCTCCCTATGATGTACACTGACCACCAGGGGACAGACGCTCCAACCAGTAGGTTAGCTTGCTGCTGGGGTCTGGCTAATCGGGACTGAGTGAGATGGGCCGGACACTCCCTGGAGCCCTCCCATGGTCTCTTCCCAGCTGGCCAACCTCCCATGTCCCTCCCCAGCCCTGATTGTGCACCACTGGGCTCCCTCAGCCTGGCCTGTACCCTCTTGCAATCCAGGACTCCTTGGGGGATGTTGGAGAATCGGGTTAAGCCTGATCTCACAGGCAAGGCCGAGGGACCCCACTGGTGCATGAATTTGTGCACCGGGCCTGTAGTACAAATATAAGGTAAAATATAATAGCGTGAAAACTATAAATTATCTGGAAATACATATAAGAAAAGTTACATAGGACCTCTTTATAAAAGAGTATGTGTTGCTATAGAGCAGGGGTCCTCAAACTACGGCCCACGGGCCACATGCAGCCCGCCGAGGACATTTATCCGGCCTGCTGGGTGTTTTTGCCACCGCTGCCTGTCCTGCTTAGCAGCCGACTCGTCCCAGGCCCACAGTGTGCATGTGTGGAATGTGCGCCGCACTCTCTGACTCCCCTCCTTCTCTGTCTCTCGACTCCTCCTCTCAGTCTCGGGTGTGATCAGAGGGACGAGTCACAAGCTTGCCTGTGCAGAGCCTGCTGCTGCCTGAGGACCAAGGTAAGAACAAGTTAGGATTTTTTTTTTTTGAGGTTAGGTGGTCTATTTTTTTTTTTATTTTGCAGTTAGTAGGGCCTATTTTTTTTTGCGGTTAAGGGGGGCCTTTTTTTCTGAAGTTAGGAGGTCTTTTTTTTGCAGATAGGGGGCGCCTTTTTGAAGTTAGGAGAGCCTCTTTTTTTAAGTTAGGAGAGCCTTTTTTTTTAAAGTTGGTTAGTTGGTTGGGGGTGGTTTCTAGGGGGGTTGCATCACAGTGATAACGCAAATAGTCAGCGCTCAGTGCTAATGCAAATTGTCAGTGCTCAGAGGTAATGCAAATGGTCAGCACTCAGAGGTAATGCAAATAGTCAGTGCTCAGTGGTAATGATAATTGTAAGTGCTCAGTGTTAATGCAAATGGTCAGCACTCAGTATTAATGCAAATGTCAGCGGTCAGTGTTAATGCAAATGGTCAATGCTCAGTGTTATCGAATGGGGCCCCAAACTGGTAATCTGCCTAGGGCCCCATGGGAACTTAATCCGGCTCTGCAGACAGCTGAGAAGTAGGAAACCCAATTTAATTGACAGTAACTGCATTTATATTTTGATTGCTATTCAGTTGTGTATGATGTTGTATGTTGTGTGCTGTGTAAGCCCCGGTTCACACTGTTGCGATCTCTGAGCAGTGCGAGTTCAGCCATATGCTTGTATGGCTGAACTCGCATTAGATTCGGAAGAAAAAAGGCATACGTGCCTTCTTTTTTCCTGCAGTGGAATCTGATTGCATGGGTCTTCTCACCCATGCTATCATTCCTGTGCGAGTTCACAGATCGCAGTGCGGTTCGCACAGGGTAGCGTGAACTGGAAAGGTGGTGGAGGAACTGGCTCTGTAATCATGCTGGTTCCCACACCGTACCAGTGTGAGCCTGAGGTAAAAGCAGAGTTCCACCAATATGGGCACTGGTGAGGCTGAAATGATGTGGACTGGCAAGGCTACATTGATGGATACCGATCAGACTGCATTGATGGGCACTGATCAGACTGCATTGATGGGCAGTGCAGTCTATATGTCTCTGTATGGGCAAAGTTATTGCTGGTATATTGTTTTTGTAGCGCTGTATATATATATTGGTATTTTACTAATAGCAATTTGGAATCCCTAGGAAACAATGATATCAAGAAAGAGAAAAATTGACTCGGAGTGTAGGATATTCAAAGAACAGTGGACTTATGATTACTTTTTCATGCAGTACAAGGAAAGAGCTCTGTGTTTGATATGCCAGAATATAGTGTCTGTGTTCAAAGAATACAATTTGCGTCAACACTATCAAACTCAACATAAAGATAAATATGATTGTTTGGTCGGAGAAGTGAGAAAAGATAAAATATTAAAACTGAAAAATACATTGACAACTCAGCAAAATACTTTTGTGAAGCAGAAGCAGCTAAATATTTCATCACTGTGAGCAAGTTTTCAAGTTGCCAAGCTAATAGCGTGCACTGGCAGACCATTCGTGGAGGGAGAATTTGTTAAAGAATGCCTTCTTTCTGTTGCCAAAGAGATGTGTCCAGAGAAGGCCGATTTATTCAGTACAGTGAGTCTTTCAGGACCTACAATTACACGAAGGATTGAAGAAATGGGAGACAATTCGCATCAGCATTTGCAAAACTCCACAAAAAAACTTTACTATTTGTCCTTGGCACTCGACGAAAGTAATGATGTTCGTGATTCTGCACAACTTCTAATTTTTATTCGTGGGACGAATGACTATTTTGAAGTCACAGAAGAGCTTGCTGCACTGCCAAGCATCAAAGGAACAACTACAGGAGAAGATATCTATGAAAAGGTTTGCCAAACTGTGAATGGTTTGGAGCTGGACTGGGCTAAACTAGCCAGTGTGACAACTGATGGTGCTCCTAGCATGGTGGGGTCTAAGAAAGGAGTAATTGCTCTCATTAACCAAGAGATGGACAAACATAACCATTCTCATCCAATAGCCATACACTGCCTCATCCACCAACAAGCGCTGTGTAAGTAAATCACTGAAGTGGGACTCTGTTATGAAAATTGTGGTATCTTGTGTTAACTTAATTAGAGCTAATGCACTAAACCACAGACAATTTCAGGAATTTCTGTCTGAGCTAAATGTTGCCTATGAAGATGTTCTGTACCACACAGAAGTCTGTTGGCTGAGTCAAGGGAGAGTTTTGAAACATTTCTATGAATTACTTCCACAGATTACAGCTTTTCTGCTTTCAAAAAACAAAGAAGTACCAGAGCTCAATGATGCAGAATGGAAATGGCACCTTGCCTTTCTGACAGATGTAACAGAGCTACTCAACAGTTTCAATGTGCAACTTCAAGGAAAGGGGAAGCTCATCTGTGATATGCAATCACGTGTGAAAGCATTTGAAGCAAAATTAGGCCTCCTTGTCAAACAAGTGAAGGAGAAAAATTTCTGCCATCTCCCCACAACTCAAAATCTGTTAGCAGAAAAACCATTGGTTGAATTCCCAAACAAAACATGTGTGGATTCACGGGAAAAGTTGCAAAAGGAGTTCCGATTTAGATTTAAAGAGCTTCATCTCCATGAACAGGACATACAGCTTTTCCATAACCCATTTTCTATTGACAGTGAAAATGTGGATACAATTTACCAAATGGAACTGGCTGAACTGCAGAATTGTGACTCTCTGAAAGTCGCATTCAAGTCAAGCAGCCTTCCTAATTTCTATGCATCTCTCCCCTCTGAGACATATCCTAATCTCAGGAACCATGCACTCAAAATGGCAACCATCTTTGGCAGCACTTACGTCTGTGAACAGACTTTTTCCAGAATGAAACATCTGAAATCTCCAACCAGATCTAGACTAACTGATGCACACTTGCATCACTTGTTACAACTAGCAGTGACAAATATGGAACCGGACATTGACCATCTCATTAGCCAAAAGCAGGCCCATAGTACCCATTGAAATACTGGTAACTTTGTTGATTTAACTTTACTTGTTCTTCATTTTAAATATTGTATTTGTTCCCGTTTTGTTTTTTTTACTTCAAAATAAGATATGTGCAGTGTGCATAGGAATTTGTTCATAGTTTTTTTTTTTTAAACTATAGTCCGGCTCTCCAATGGTCTGAGGGACAGTGAACTGGCCCCCTGTTTAAAAAGTTTGAGGACCCCTGCTATAGAGAGAAATTAACAAATACATAAGCTAATTAGAAATATATTCTGTTTGTGATCCCCCAGGGGACAAGTGCATGAAGCAAAGAGGAGTCCAAGGATGGAGGCCTGAGTGTCCAACGTCAGAGACGGTGGCCAGAGGACAGAATGTCAGGGGAGACTGAGGAGGGGCTGGAGGGGGAGGAATGAATTATGGGAACACATGCCCCTACAGCGGTGCATGGAGGGTTTCTTGAGCAAGAGATGGAGAACCCTTCTCTGGCTGCGGACATGTCCTGAGCCCGTGCCATTGGAACTGAGGTTGGTTTTTCCACAGTCAGCGGCCATACAGAGGTCCTGGTGAGCTTTAGAGGAGCAAATGCGTGACATGGCATGTTTAAAAGGAAGAGAAGTTTTGCTCTACCACCAAGATAAAGTGTGTGTGCATATGTGTGTCCGTGTGTGCATGTGTGCACATGCATGTCATGTGTGTGCATGTGCATCCTGACAGCCATTTGCTCCAGGATCCTTATTATTATTATTTTTTTGGCTCCAGGATTATTGATCAGCATTTGAAAACACTCTGTAGCCTTATATCATCCATGCTTCACTCAATACATGGACGTATTTTTCTGTGGGCTGTATTTAAGGATGTATATTTCAAAGCCAAAAAGAGTTTCCCTCACTCTGGCACTTTGAAAAATACGTGTGGCTTACTCTACTTTGGATCCTCATGTTCACACGTAACTTATTGCTGTTACTAGGCTCTACATCTATCCATCTGCTGGGAGTCTGGCATCGTCTAAAGAGAAGAGTTAGTGTAGGGAAATGGCAAGCTATAGTAGTAACTAGAACACTTACGTTGTGAGAATATCGTCTGTACAGCTATCAATATTCTCATTATGGTTATAAAAACGAGGTCACTGTAAACATGTCCATCATGATTGCTGTTTCTTTCTAATGCTTAGTGTATGTGCACGGGAGGAAAGAAAGGAAAATCACAGCATCCCTAAAGTTCCCAGAAAGGCTCTCAGCCCCCGCACAAGGAGGAAAGCACCCTGCAGGCGCAGCAACACAGTGACATGTTTCTGAGAAATGACGGTTGGAATGGAATTTCAGCTTCACAGTGACCAGCTTTCATGCGAGGCACCATCCGTTGAAATATTCCCGCAAGCACAGCAAACATGCCCGTTCCAGCCCCCTCGCTCACGCTGCAGGGGTTTGCTGTTTTAGTCTCTGTCCATGGATGGGGACTGTTTCTGCTGTTTGAAATCTGTGCCCAAGTAGCTAGCAGGTCAGTGAGGGCTGACTGGACCAAGGGACAGGCCCCTCTGTGGCTCTCCCATCAGCTCTGTGATGCGATGTCCCGAGGCTCCATGTTCCGCCAGCTGGACCATCCAGGGATCAACCCTGACACGCTCTCTTCTCCCTTCCGGTTCTCCCCATGGACTCCGATTGGCCTTCCCCAGTCTGCAGGAAGGATTGCAGATCCTCACTAAAGGCCAGATGGCAGAGGCAGCAGGTGCAGCTCCAGGTACTAGGGATCACACATGACTCTAGGCCTGGTCCCAGGGCACGGTCTGCGTGCAGACACTGGCAGATGCAGCTCCCGAGCAGCACTCAGAGGAGTCCTGAGAGGCAGTGCCCCACTGCGACCCGCGTGAACATCCCACTCCCCACTGACCACAGGGGACACCAGCTCCAGGGGGCGTGGCCCCGAAGGCATCACCTTTGTGATCTTAGGGGCAGGAAAAAAGGTTTCCTTCCTTTAAATTGTGGACTTTATACAAATTAAACCATTATTGAGTAACTGAGAGAACTAAGTGAATCATTCTATAGTGAAATGGAAATGGACATTGTTTTACAGTCATACACACAGGCTGCTTTATTTACTATTCAACGCTGGTCAGAGACTTCAAATCCATTCCTTTGCCTCTGGTTCCAGTGGCCAGTGTGGGAATGCCATATGATTTTTGACAATGTTAACAGGTGTGATTCGTGGTGTGAGTGATAAAGTAATGGAGTTGCTCATTAAATTATGAGTTACCAAGGGTCTACCAAATACATGGTTTTTTGTTTGTTTGTTTGTTTGTTTATCAATCTTCACCAGAGGATATTTTTCCATTGATTTTTAAAGACAGTGGAAGGGAGAGAGAGAAACATTGATGTGAGAGAGACACATTGATTGGTTGCCTCCTGCAAGGGCCTGCAACTCTATGTGCCCTTGTTTGGAATCAAACCTAGGACCCTTCAGTCCACAGGCTGACACTATCTACTGAGCCAAACTGGCTAGAGCCAAATACATGGTTCTTGATTGGAGACACTGAATATGAAAATGAAAGGATATTACTATTTTGTTGGAAAATTTCCAAGTTCAGTGGCCAAGAGAGGTATTTTCTGAGTTTAAAAATTAAGTCTGGAAACAAAATGGTGGTGGAATAGATGGATGTGTCCTGGAGATAATAGAATGAGCAGCTGAAACGAATAACATCCAACCTGAATTGGCAAAGGAGACTCAGCTGGTGAGGCAATTTTCATCTGGGAAGGGCAGAGGACCACTGGAGAAAGCCCAGGGCACTGCAACCACGCGAGAAGCAGACACGTGAGCAGCCCGCTCCTGTTCAAGGAGCAGCAGCCCCACAAGGAGCCCGCCCCAGGCCTAAGATCAGCAGCCTCACGTGGCCTGCCCCTGTCCAAGGAGCAGCAGCTGTGTGAGTGGTCCACTCCCTTATCCGAGGAGCAGCAACCACGTGAGCAGCCCTCCCCATCCAAGGAGCAGCAGCTGCATGTGCAGCTCACTCCCACCCGAGGAGCAGCAGCCACGCAAGCCACCTGCCCCTCTCCAAGGAGCAGCAGCCTCATGAGCAGCCTTCCCCATCCGAGGAACAGCGGCAGCATGCAGCCATTCCCCATCCAAGGAGCAACAGCCACGTGAGCAGCCCACCACCATCTGAGGAGCAGCAGCCTTGTGATCACCTCATTCCGGTCCAAGGAACAGCAGCTGTGCAAGCAGCCTTCCCCCACCAGCCAGAGGAGCCACCACTGCTGCGAACAGCACCCACCAGAGGAGCTGCTGCCAACTGAGGAGCAGCTGCTACCACAACCACCCAAGGAGCAACTGCAGCCCGAGGAGCCACTGCCACCCAAGGAGCCACCCCTGCATGACTCGACATCTAGATCAGTTGGTGAGATAAAAAATGGGTAGACAAAGAAACCCCCAAAGGAAAGAAAAGGAGAAATCACCAGAAAAGCAGCTAAGTAAAATAGAGGCATGCAATATGTCAGAAAATGAATTCAGAATAAGGGTCATACAGTTCATAAACCGGATAGAGGAAAAAATCAACAACTTATGTAAGAATCACGAAGAAATGGATGAAAAAAATCAATAACTTATGTAAGAATCAAGAAGAAATGAAGAGTGATATAGCTGCAATAAAAAACACCATGGAAAGTTTCAACAGTAGACTAGGAGAAGCAGAGGACCAAATTAGTGAATTAGAAGACAGGGAAGCAAAACACACCCAAATTGAACTGCAGTTTGGACAAAAAAAATTAAAAGACAGGAGGAGAACCTAAGAGAGCTATGGGACAACATGAAACGAAGCACCATATGAATAATAGGGATGCCAGAACAACAGGAAGAGGAACAAGGGTTAGAAACCTATTTGAAGAAATAATGTCAGAAAACTTTCCTGATGTGGGGAAGAAAAAAGTCACAGAAGCACAGACAGTCCCAAACAAGATGAACCTGAAAAGACCCACAACAAGACACATCATAATTACAATGGCAAATGTTCAGGACAAAGAAAGAATCTCAAAGGCTGCAAGAGAGAGACAGAAAGTTATGTACAAGGGAGCTCCCGTTAGATTATCAAATGATTTCTCAACAGAAACACATCAGGCCAGAAAAGAATGGAAGGAAATTTACAAAGTGATGCAAAGCAAGGGACTGAATCCAAGAATATTCTATCCAGCAAGGCTATCATTCAAAATTGAAGGGGAAATAAGGAGCTTCACAGACAAAAAAAGGCTAAGGGAGTTTATCGCTACCAAACCAGCAATGCAAGAAATGCTAAAGGGACTGGTGTAAAAAGAAGAAATAAAAAGGTAAGAAGGAACACAGGCACAAAAAATAAAAATGGCTACAAACAAGTACCTTTCAATAACTTTAAATATAAATGGACTAAATGCTCCAATCAAAAGACATCGAGTGCCTGAATGGATAAAAAAAATATGACCCATATGTATGCTGTCTACAAGAGATCCACATAAGAACAAGGGACTCACACAGACTGAAAGTGAAGGGATGGAAAAATACCTTTCAGGCAAATGGAAATGAAAAAAAAAAAAAGCTGGGGTAGCAATACTTATATCTGACAAAATAGATCTCAAAGTGAAGGCCATAACTAGAGATAAGGAAGGCCACTTCATAATACTAAAGGGATCGATACAACAAGAGGATATAACCCTGATAAACATATATGCACCCAATGCAGGAGCACCCAAATACATAAAAAAAAAAAAAAACTCCTGAAAGATATCAAGGGAGAGATCGACAACAATACAATCATAGTAGGGGACTTTAATACACCACTGACATCACTGGATAAATCCTCTAGACAAAAAAAAATCAGCAAAGAAACAGCAATCGTAAATGACTCACTAGATCAGATGGGCTTAATTGACATCTTCAGAACATTTCACCCCAAAGCCATGGAATATATGTTCTTCTCAAGTGCACATGGGACATTTTTCAAAAATAGACCACATATTGGGTCACAAGCAAAGTCTCTCCAAATTCAAGAAGATTGAAATCATATCAAGCATCTTCTCAGACCACAATGGCATAATATTAGAAATAAACTACAATAAAAATAATCCAAAAAAGTCAAACACTTGGAAGCTGAATAACATCCTATTAAACAATGACTGGGTTACCAAAGAGATCAAAGAAGAAATTAAAAACATCCTGGAAACTAATGACAATAAAAACAACAATCCAAAATCTGTGGGACACAATGAAAGCAGTCCTGAAAGCAAAGTTTATAGCTCTACAGGCCTACTTCAAAAAACAAGAAAAAATGGTAGTTAATCATCTAATTCTACAACTCAAAGAATTAGAAAGAGAGCAACAAGAAAAGCCCAGAGTGAGCAGAAGGAAGGAGATAATAAAGATCAAAGCAGAAATAAATGACACAGAGACCAAAAAAAAAATTACAAAAGATCAATGAAACCAAGAGCTGGTTTTTTGAAAGGATAAACAAGATTGATGAACCTCTAGCCAGGCTCACCAAGAAGCAAAGAGAGAGGACTCAAATAAACAAAATCAGAAATGAAAGAGGCAAAATAACAATAGACCCCACAGAAATACAAAGGATTGTTTAAAAATACTATGAACAACTCTATTCTAACAAACTAGACAACCTGGAGGAAATGGACATATTCCTAGAAAAATACAACCTTCCAAAACTCCATCAGGAAAATTCTAAAAATCTCAATAGGCCGATAACTATGGAAGAAATTGAAGCAGTCATCAGAAAGCTTCCAGCAAACAAAAGCCCAGGGCCAGATGGCTTCACAGGGGAGTTTTACCAAACATTCAAGGAAGAACTAAAACCTATCCTCCTCAGACTATTCCAAAAAATTCAAGAGGAAGAAACACTTCCAAGCTCCTCTATGAAGCCAGCATCACCCTAATACCAAAACCAGATAAAGACAACACAATGAAAAAGAATTACAGACCAATATCCCTCATGAACATAGATGCCAAAATCCTCAACAAAATTCTAGCAAATCGGATCCAGCGATACATCAGAAAGATCATACACCATGACCAAGTAGGATTTATCCCAGGGATGCAAGGATGGTACAATATCTGCAAATCAATAAACGTGATACATCACATAAACAAATTGAGAGATAAAAATCACATAGTCATATCAATTGACTCAGAAAAAACATTTGACAAAATCCAACACCCTTTCTTGATAAAAACTCTCAACAAGGTGGAATAGAAGGATCATACCTCAACATAATAAAAGCTATATATGACAAACCCACAGCCAACATCATACTCAATGGGAAAAACACTAAAACCATTTCCCCTAGGAACAGGACAAGATAGGGATGCCCACTCTCACCACTCCTGTTCGACATAGTACTGGAAATACTAGCCATTGCGATCAGACAAGAAAAAAAAGGCATCCAAATTGGAAAAGAAGAAGTAAACTGTCCTTATTTGCAGATGACATGATGCTATACATAGAAAACCCTAAAGACTCCATAAGAAAAGTATTAGACTTAATAAAGGAATTCGGCAATGTAGCAGGATATAAAATTAATGACAAGAAATCCATGGCACTTCTATACACCAATAATGAACTCACAGAAAGAGAGACTAAAAAAGCAATCCCATTTATCACTGCACCAAAATAAATTAAGATATCTAGGAATAAACTTAACTAAGGAGGTAAAAGACCTATACGCGGAAAACTACAGGACACTGAAAAAAGAGATAGTGGAAGACATAAACAGATGGAAGAACATACCGTGTTCATGGATTGGGAGAATCAACATCATCAAAATGTCCATACTACCCAAAGCAATCTATAGATTCAATGCACTCCCCTTTCAAATACCAACGGCATATTTCACAGACCTAGAAAGAACTCTCCAAAAAGTCATCTGGAATAAGAAAAGGCCCCGAATAGCTGCAGCAATCCTGAGAAAGAAGAACAAAGTAGGTGGGATCTCAATACCAGATATCAAGCTGTATTACAAAGCCACTGTTCTCAAAACAGCTAGATACTGGCACAAGGACATACATATAGATCAATGGAATAGAATAGAGAACCCAGAAATCTATCCAAACCACTATGCCCAATTAATTAATTGGGTTTCACTGTCAGAAGTTGCCATGTCAGAAGTGGTATGTTGAAGAGAATGAAAGGTTTGGTTCTAGGGAAAAGGCTAGAAGAGAGTAGGAGAGACCCCTATTATCTCTATTTTTCACTCAATTTTGGTCTCTTATGGAGACCGGACATTAAGTGCCAAACTCTAATCACCTTGGCTCTGGGACCCTCACTCATTAGCTCTGTTTCCTGTGCCCCTTCTAGGGCCAGTGGCTGTCACAGGCATTCCATAGTGACTGTGGGCCGGGAGAATGCCAGGCACCCACTCCGTGGTGTTCATTGCTAGCCTGCCCGTGGATTCCGTTGCTGTACTTGTCCCATTCAGCTGTTACGTATATTGATCGTGTGCTTTGGGTCATTTAATAGTTTAACTGTAATGACACCCAACCATATTCTTTTTTAATAAATGCACTCAGCCTAGTTGCGATTCATAATTTTTATCCAAGCAAATAATACATTTAAAAATATGTTTTCCAAGAAAAATGACATGTTCGGCCAGATGGTGAGCAAGTCTATTCTAGTTTTAAAATTTTACTTTATTTGTTTCATGAAGACTCATTTCTCTAAGACATATTTAATATAAAGCAAACAAGATTTTCTCTGCAGAAAATAAATGGATGTATTAAAATATTTAGGGATTATATTATTATATGTAATGTATGCACATGTGTGTAAATATACATGCATATGTAACATAAACCCATCAGAGACGCTGTTCATTTCTGTTATAGTACTTTTATTTTTGCTTGGTCTCTAGAAGTTCTTTTTGGTCGTAGGGTTTCTGTCTCTCTCTCTCTGAATTACTCATCTGCTCCTGCTCACTCCCTGTGCACCCATTAGCACCCTTACTGTATTAATTACACTTGCTTTATGTTCCTGGATGAACAATGCCAACATCCCTGCCATGTGTGCTTCCGATCCTTGCTCCCTCTCCTCAATGTGTGCTCTGCCTTCTGTGCACCTTGCACCTGCTTCCTGAGAGCGGATGCCAGGGGGCAGGGGAGGGCCCTGGACCAGGCTTCCTGTCCTGGGATGAGTGGTCTCAGTCCCATGAGGAAGGTTCAGTCCCCTGAAGAAGGCTCAGTCCCTGAGGAAGGCTCAGTCCCCTGACGAAGGCTCAGTCCCCTGATGAAGGCTCAGTCAGTGACGACATGCCAGACATGCCAGTCCTGTGAGGAAGGAGGCCTGCACCTCTGGTCTGAGGCCCTCACACCTGCTCCTGCTCGCCCCCCTTAGGTGGGCCTGGAGGGCTGGACAGGCGGCTGGCTGCCTCCCTCCCCAGGTGAGTGAGACTGGCGACAGCCCAGCAGGCTGGGCTCTGGTTGTCCTGAGGACAGACTCCCTGCTCCCTGTCTCTGCCGCTTTGTGTGTGTGTGGTTACGGGGGAGGGGGGCAGTCCCTCTGCTATTACTGAGGATCTGGTGGGGCTCCTGGTGGTCCATCTCCCAGCATGTGGGGCCCTGTGACACCCGGAGTTCTTTACTCTCACACTGTCTTCACTGGGCCTCCTGCAAACCCCTCCAGTGCAGCTCTGGTTTCCCTCTGGGCACTGGTCCTGGTGCCTTCCATGCTCCCATGAGTCACTCTGTCCCTGGCGCTTCCCCAGTCCTGGGGGCTGGGACCCGGTTTCCGGTCTCTCTTGGATCCTTGAAAAGCATCTCCATTTCTGCTGATCTCCCCCGGGGTCTCTGCTGATCTCTACTTCCCATCAGAGCCCATAGCCCGGTCCTCATGCATGCTCACTCTCTCCAGTGTGTTCTCACCTGCTCACTCTCTGGGAAGGTGTGTGTGACCACCCGGGTGACAGGCACTGCTGTACACAGGCCCCAGTGATGTGAGGGCTGGGGACCTTCCTGTGTCCTGGGATGGGTCTTAGTCCTGGGAGCCTGTGCCCCTGACATGTGAATGTCCCAGGGTCTCAGTTGGGGGTGTGGGTTGGGTTTTCCTCCTCCGAGTGTGGGAACATCAGCTCCAGCTGCACTTGGGTATCCCCCCGCCCAGGTGGCTCAGGTTATGGTAAAACTATCCCTCCCTCTTGAGGGCAAACCTGGTCAAGAACCATGGAAGGTTCCAGCATCTTCCAGAATGGTTCCTCCCCTCCCTGTGCTGGGAGAGGGGGCACTCCACTCTGGTATTTACTGTGGGCACCTGGCCAGCCCCCGGGAAGTAAAACTCACAGAAGTGGGGACCTGGAGTTTCTAATTCAGACTCCTCCTCGCTGAGCCCCTGGCAGTTTCTCGGTTACAGGTGACTATTCCCTCCTCCACCCAACACACACCTGCCCACCGCAGACATCGCTGCTCTGCTTGGCTGTGACTCCATCCGCCAGTCTGTCCGTCCAGTTCTGGGACAGGGGTTGCCCTGTGACCTCCATCCCTCCTGCATCTAGGAAGGGTTCTTGATTCTCCAGTTCTCCCAGCTCCTTACTCGTTAGGGTGGAATCATGACTTCTTGACCAGCAACCAGAACCCAGATAGTTTTTAAAATCCTATATAATAAAGAGGTAATATGCAAATTGACCATTATGCCCTTACAAGATGGCTGCCTATGAACAGGCTGGCAGGGGGGTTAGTGAGGATGACCAAATGACTGAACATCAGGCTGAATGGGGTGACCAGGCTAGCGGGGGCGGGGGGGGGAGGGCATGAGGGGCAACCAGGCCAGCAGGGGGGGCAATTAGGGGCAACCATGCCAGCAGGAAGGGGGCAGTTGGGGGTGATCAGGCCGGCACGCAGAGGCAATGAGGGGTGATCAGGCCGTTGTGGGGGGGGCAGTTAGGGGCGACCAGGCAGGTGAGTGATTAGGAGCCAGTGGTCCAGGATTGTGAGAGGGATATCCAACTGCTGGTTTAGGCCCAATCCGAAGGCCTAAACCAGCAGTCAAACATCCCCTGAGGGGTCCCGGATTGAAGAAGGTGCAGGTTGGGCTAAGGGGAACCCCGCCATGCATGAATTTCATGCACCGGGTCTCTAGTATATATATATTTATTGATTTCGAAGATGAAGGGAGAGGGAGAGAGAGAAACATCAATGATAAGAGAATCATGGATTGGCTGCCTCCTGCACACCCCACACTGGGGATCAAGCCCACAACCCAGGCATGTGCCCCTGACCAGAATCAAACCCGGGACCCTTCTTCAGTCTGCAGGTTGACACATTTTATGCACTGAGCCAAACCTGCTAGGGCAGTGGTCAGCAAACTGTGGCTCGTGAGCCGCGCTTTGCCGCTCTGTTGACTAATGAGTTTGCCGACCACTGCGTAAGGCATTAACCTTACCCAGAAGTTTTGACTTCAGGTTAAAGACATTAGTATATTATTAAAATGTTTTTTAAGTGTTTTTTTCCCTAAGGCAGTGGTCAGTAAACTCATTAGTCAACAGAGCGGCAAACCGCGGCTCGCGAGCTGCATATGGCTCGCGAGCCGCAGTTTGCCGACCCCTGTACTAGGGCTATCCTACATTCTGTACATAAAAGTGGTTTCTTGAAGGTACCTTAGAATATATTTTCCTTATTACTGTAATAGCTGTTTGTTTTTTACATAAAATATTTTCTGTTCTTGGAAAATGGAAATTGAAGAATATTTTTGTTAAGTTTTCTTCTCGTTATAAATAATTTATGCTAAAAAGAATGGAAGATGCTTTTTGAAAACTATTCCTCTGACCACCGCTTCTCCCTTTGGCATTCATTCATCTCTGAGATTCCTGGCTTGATTTGTTGAAGAATCTTAGCGCACACAGATAAACCCAATGCCTGAGGAAAGATTAATTGGTTTCATATATTCCTGAAGGTCTCGCTTCTATCCACTATTTGTCATTTCATAGAGAACTAGAAGTATTTTCTTTTTAAATTGAGGGTATTGGGGAAATGTTCATGTGAAAACTGAGTTCTATCCTTTATTTTGCCCCATGGATGAAACAAAAAATATTTTGGGAGCAATAACAACGCTACAACCAATAAAATGTTGTTTTCCTTTGCAAGTTTGATGCTGTAATTACTTGGGAGAAAGAGAATTGAACACTGATTTTATTTCAGAGCAGGCTTGTTCCTACAGCACAGATTGTCGGAATCGCCAAAGCCACCTTGTAGAAGCTGCTAAAGAATTAATTAACAGACAGGGAGACGAGAATAACAGGGATGGATAAATGCGCATTTTTAATTACACCAAACTGTCAACGCCCTGAATTCCTGCCTGGGAATGATGACTTTAATTTCCTTGTGAAAAATAAGAAGAACACTTTCATTTATTTATGAAATCATTCAGAAGCATGAACTGTGTATTCTCCGCAGCCCAGGCACTTTTACACCCGCTGTGGAATGGGGGCCAAGAACTGACCTCCACCCTCTCCACACTCAGTGAAGGACTCTGAGGAGGACTTGTCTCCCACATTTAGTGTGAGCCTTAATTCTTAATTTCAGTGCTTGTGTACGCGGGGGTCTTGATGGAACATAAAGCTGGAAATAATTTATGCGGCTGACGATTAGCTTTGACAATGTGCTCTAAGGGATGGGAGAGTTGCCAGTGAAGTTGGGGCTGGGGCCACAATTGAGGAGAGCAGAGAGGGCAGACACTGGGGTACCCCTTCCTGGAGGAAGACGCTCCCTGAGGTGTGGGCAATCAATCCCTGACAGTTCTGCACAGAAACAGGTGAGTGCTGGGGCTCTCCCTGCCCCGTGCCCACCCCGCTCCCATTCGCCATCCACTTTCCTGCTCATGCTCCTCTCCTGCCTTCCTCGCCTTTATTCCCTCGCTATCTGCAAATGCAAGGACAATGTCTGTATCCCCTTTCCCCCTGAGTTTTACAGAAGCCCCATGGGGGCGGGCACAAGAGTTATTTTGCTCAGTAAATGTGGCCCTTGATAAGTTACTGTATACTGATTTTAATTTTCATAGATTCTTGTATTTAGAGAGAAACTGCCTATGTTAACCTATTCTAGGAGTTCTGTTCTCAGACAACACTTCATATTATTTTTACCTGCTAGGTTCCTAATAAATACATTTGCACATAGGCATCCTAGAATTTGGAAATGCTATATGGAGGTTTTTCCTTATTCCATTAAATAATCATTCATATTGCATACTCTGTTTTTTAAAGCCTACATTCCAATGTGCCACATATGTAGTAAATATCCCTTTAATTTTGTTATTTAGGACCAAGTCAACCAAATCGCAAGAGACTTTGTAATTTCATGCTTTGTTATGTTTTGTTAATGGAGCTAAGTATCTGGTGATCTCAGTCATTTATGACTGCCACTTATAAATATTTATTCAAAATGACTTGAGTTTGATTTTTTTAAGTAGTTCTATTCCAAAGTATCTTACTTATTTAAATATTATTGAATTCTAGCATTTGAATTGTCAATTAATTGAATGATCCAAATTTAAATGATTAAAAGGTTGCTATGACAGAGGTATACCAGTTACATATATATGTACTAGTATATATATGTATGTATATATATATATTTCTATATTTTTCCATCTCAATATATATGTATATATATTGAGATGGAAAAATATAGAAAGAAGAGGCAATATCTGTCTTATAAAATTCCCAATGTACTTTCCTATTTGAACAAATTCAGCATTAATGTCAGTGTATCTCTTTTGGGGAATGGTTTTAACAAAGTGCATAAATCATTTAAGAGAGTATTGTTTTAAGTTAAGCTATTCAAATAAATAATAATGTGGAATGATAAGACATCAAAAGTTTACATTGTATAACTAATAGAAATAACTAATTATTAGTACTGATTTAAGATACAGTCCCTAAATTATAATGGGGCTTTCTACTAATTGCTTTAAACCAAATCTTTCTCATAAGAATGAACTTGAGCTTGTTGCTCTCCTGGCATGAGACCTCCGTTCACATGTGGAGGGAGTGTCCATTTCCTCCAAGAGGAGACAAAATGTGTTGTCAAAAGAGAAGAACATCACTATTTAAAATGTTAGGTACAGATGCCCTGGTACACTTCTTATTACGAGGTTATATCTAACGAAGTTCTCACCCTCCCTCCACTGCCACCCCATCTTGAAGTTAAAAGGCTGTGCTTGCTCTGACAATAACATGATGTAACTTCCAGTGCTAGGTCTTAAAATGCCACCACATTTCTGCCCTTTTCCCTAGAAAACTCAGTCTCAGAGCCAATGGCCGCTGCTCTGGAACAACGCCAGGACCATGGGGAGAGGCCACATGGGGTCATGTGCTCGCCATTCCCAATGGAGTATCCAATGAGCCATCCTTCACGAATCAGAGAATTCTCACCATGGAAAAATAAGGAGGCACTTCCCTTAACCAGGAACATGGCCCACAGCAAAGCCCATACACAGTTGTTGGCTGTTCTAGGAAATGCAGGCACACTCTATTGATCAGACTGCTTTGTTCAATATCTTAAAAGTTGTTACACAGGTTGGACTTTCTTTAGTCATTGCAGGGCAAACAGGAAGACAGTGATAAAAGGCAACTGATTGCCTTTTATCTAGATTCTTGTATTTAGAGAGAAACTGCTTATGTTAAAACTGCCTTTGATTAAATTGGGCATCACCAATATCATATGCACCCTATTCTTTAAGTCATGGAGCACTTTTCTTCAACATGTATATCCCAGACTCCCCATTTTAACTCTGGATTGTGATCACATAAGGCACAGAAGAACAAGACAATTTCTCTGGAGTCAAAGAAAAATTTGAAGGCTAATATGAAATTTTAATTGAGGAAGGTACCAGCATGTACAAAAGCTATCTTTTGACATGCGAATTTCAGGAAATTTTTTTGCAAAAAAAAACAAAATAATGAAACCTTGGTTTCTCATCTGCTAGAGTGAGGACGTTCAGCTCAGGGCTTGGGGCCCAAAGACCTTCCCAAGAACTGGTAGGTTTCTGTTTCCACCACTACCCGCGCTTTTAAAATACACTAAACACAATGCCTGAGCAGGCGCTGTATTTGCCACACTATTCGTATGACTCAGAGGGGACCCGCTTTATAGTGTGCGTTGCTGTTGCTCTAGGAAAATATTTTGTGACTGATTCACAGTGAGAGATAATACAGCCCAGTAGGAAAGAGGTCTGGATGCAGACTACATTCAAAGCTTGGCTCTCAGTTCCAGCTGTGTGACCTGGGGCAGATCACTGACCCTCTCTGTGCCTCCGTTTCTCCTCTGTGAAGTGAATACAAGAATGAATGGATGATAACATTATTTAGTTGTCTTTGGTGAGATTGATAGATAAAGAGACGATAACCGTAGAAAACCCAGAAGGGTTGCCTTTTTAACACTAAAGTTCTGAGAACAGCACCCGGAGGACACTGCCCTGCGAGCGCGTGCTTCTGTCCTTGCCCTGCAGTGCTGTGTTCATCACTGTCGCTTTGGCGACTAGAGCTGGTACTGCTTAGCCAGGTTGTCTAATGAAGATGCCCAGAGCGCAGGCACCTCCCACTGGCCGCTTGGGTCTGCAGCGCCAGCCCCGCCCCACGTGGGGGTCTAAGCTCCGCCCCACGTGGGGGTCTAAGCTCCGCCCCACGTGGGGGTCTAAGCTCCGCCCCCTGCAGGCCGGGCGGGGGCGGGGCGCGCGCTCCTTTCCCAGCGGAGCCTTCACATGCGCGGTGCTGCGCTCCGGCCCAATTCGCGTTTCTGGGGCGACTGGAGAGGGCGGCTGCGCGCGGAGGGAGGGCGGGGGCGCTCACCCCGGGGGCGAGGCTGGGGCCTGGAGACGCCGGCGCGGGGGCGAAGGTGACGGGGCGGGGCGCGGGGGTGGCGCGGAGGAGGCCCTGGTGGCCATGGTGCTGCGCCGGCGACAGCCGCCCGTGCTCAGCCATGAGTTCCTGCTGCAGAACCACGCGGACCTGGCGGCGTGCGTGGGCATGTTCTTCGTGCTCGGGCTGCTGTTCGAGCGCACGGCCGAGGCGTCCTTCGTGTTCCTGACGCTGCAGCACGACGTCCCCGCCGCCACCGCTCCCGTCTCCGGGGCGCCCCCGCCCCGCGCGCGCTACCGCTACGGCGCGCGCGACCTGGCCACCGTGTCCTTCTACGCGCTGGTGGCCGTTCTCGTGCACGCCATGCTGCGGGAGTACGTGCTGGGCCGCGTGGCGCGCCGCCTGCAGCTGCCGCGTGCGCGCCAGGGCCGCTTCCACGAGGCGGGCCAGCTGGGCGCCTTCGAGCTGGTGTCGTGCGTGTGGGGCGCGGCCGTGCTGCGCGCCGAGGGCTGTCTGGCCGAACCCGTCCGCCTGTGGCGCACGCCGCCCGCCACCATGACCTTCGGCACCAAGCTCTTCTACGTAGTGCAGCTGGCCTACTGGTGCCATGCGCTGCCCGAGCTCTACTTCCAGCGCACGCGGACGCGGGACCTGCGGCGCCAGCTGGTGCACATCGGCCTGCACCTGTTCCACATCACGGGCGCCTACCTGCTCTACCTGCACCACCTGGGGCTGCTTCTGCTCACTCTACACTATGGCGTGGAGCTGCTGGCGCACGCGCGCGACCTCGTGCACCTGGGCGACGCCGGGCTCCCGCGCGGAGTGTCGCCCTGGGCCGCGGCCTTCATCCTGGGCCGCCTGGGAACCCTCGTGGTGTCCGTGCTCACTGTGGGTCTCCACCTGGCGGGGGACCAGGCGCGCAGCCAGGACGCGGCCACCGGCAACGTGAACGTGCTGGCGGCCAAGATCGCCCTACTGCTGTCTACCTGCACCATCCAGGCCTATGTCACCTGGGACCTGCTCCGCACGCAGCTGCAGCTCTGGTTGGAGGGCGACGCCCCCCTGCAGGTGCCCGCAGCCAAGAGGAGGCGGCCCAAGGGCAGGGCGTCCAGAAAAGGAGCAGAAAACGGCGTAGTCGCGCCTAGCAGACTGGACACCCCCCATCAGAGGAAGGACAGGTCTCCCTAAGAAGGACCCGCAGCGTGGTCCTTGCCCCCCCCCCGCCCCCCCCCCCGGGCGGACATCCGCCCCCTGCTCTCCGAGATGTTTTTGTTCCCCGCAGTTGTTTGTGCTGCCTTTGGTTTTTGCGGACACTTGTGATGTACTATTTTTAAAAAGGCCTTTTGAGGAGAGAATGATTATTATGAGTGAGAAAAAAATGATTTACATGAAGCTACTCATCAAAATAGTAGCATCACCATCATATATTTTTTTAATCTGTGGACATTTTCCTAGTGATCCGTGCAGATAAAATTCTGCAAGTCAGTGACACCAATCATTCATAACAGCAAGATGGTCTGCTATCGAAAGGTCCTGTTTCTAATATGGAAATATTATAAAGGTGGAGGTCATTTTCAATAACTTAGAATTCTCAATTCTTAGAATTTTCTTTTTAAGAATTTACAACTGGAGAAAGTATTTGTAAAACCAAATAAATGATGTGTTTTATAGATAGTGGTGGTTAGTGTTACATTGCCATGAACATAAACAATGCCAATGGGTAACATCTGTGTAGGTTTGTTGCCATATAGTGAATCAAAAAATACTGAATTACTATAAAAGCCTACAGAGGAAGCGAAATCATTCTTTGTCCATTTTAAACACTTGTAAAGTGGAAATCAGAAAATTAAATATTTAACTGTCAAAAGGAAATCAGACTTAGTTTTTCTAATGCTTATTAAAATTATTCATAATGAGGCTTATAAGTTTAGTTTTCATAGCATCGAAAAATATTGTTTAATGTAAATCATTTCTAAAAATAATACTTGACATATCTGTAAAAAGAATGTCAGCTAATTACATGTGGAAAGCGTGTAATGCACTAACCTTAAGTAAATTGAAAGTCAGTTGTCTGAATTGTCTTATGAAAGGCATTTTAGGAAAATGTTTATAGTTATAGCTTGCCTTCCATCTTAACTGACAAACCTATCTATACTATAGATAGATATATTTGCGTCTTTACAGACACCAATAGAAACAGTGGGCTGTGGTAGGTATTTTTATATTCATCTCCTCTCAACCTTAACTTTGATTTAATTTCCATATGTCTCAATACTTTTCTTAAGAGACACTTTTATTTTTTATTATTATTTTAAAATACATTTTTGTTGATTTTTTACAGACAGGATGGGAGAGGGATAGAGAGTTAGAAATAGCGATGAGAGAGAAACACCCATCAGCTGCCTCCTACATGCCCCCTACTGCGGATCGAGCCTGCAACCCCGGCATGTGCCCTTGACGGGAATCGAACCTGGGACCCTTCAGTCCACAGGCCACATTCTATCCACTGAGCCAAACCAGCTAGAGCAGGAGACAATTTTTTAGAACTATCCTGCTGGTAAGGTCATATCAGCAGGTCCTTGAATAACGTTTCATTCAAGGTCATTTCCTTACATCATTAATGAGAGAAAAAACACTAACACCTGGCTCCCGGCTGGGGCCACTGTCAGTGTGCAGTTTGCAGGTCCTCCCATGTCCGGTCCGCGTGGGTTTCCTCCCCGGGGGGGAGGGGGGTGTCCTCCATATCCCACATGTGTGCAGAGGTGACTGGCTGTCCACACTGTCCCTGTCTGTTGGGTGGGTGGGTGGCTGCGAGGGGCCCTGGATGGAAGGGCAGCCGGTCCAGCGTGGGTCCCGCCTGCGCCCTGAGCCACTGGGTGCAGTTTATTTCTGTGTTTAATGCTGGGCATGTGTGGGTCTCTGCAGAATAAGCATGTCAAACTCAATGGCTACCACGGGCCAAATAAGGTGTAAGTTGAGGGCCACAAAAAAAAACAAAAGCTTCCATTTTCATAGAAATGGAGGTTTATTTTGATAGAGACATGCTGAATACAAAGGGGTGAAATAAATGAGTCATCGTTAACATAAAAAAATAGAACATTTTAATAAAAATTAATATTTTTTATGAACATTAACTTACCAGGCATTGAATAACTGCACAAATTAATAAGTGTAATGCCAATAAACCGATTCGTGTTCTCTAAAAGCAAACTATTTCCTGTTGCGCACACCAAACAAATCAGTCCAAGAGGCCATCGGCTGCTAAAATATTCACTGCTGGTATTAGTGGAGAGAAATGGTGTGCCTGCGCGTAAGGCATGTAAGGGAAATGAATGCAACACGATATAGTAATCAGGCATTAGCGAAAGTTGTAGCTCATTATTAATAATCATGTATAACAGGATATTGCAAAAATTAAGTTACAAAATTTTTATTAAAATGTTTCTTACATACCGTTATATTGGCTGGGCTGCAAAAATATTCATTGTGGGCCGCATGCCGTCTGCGGGCCGCAAGTTTAACATTCTTGATAGAAGTTTGGGGATGTTTTGTGATGAGAAATATGCTGTGGGAACTTAGCTCTAGTTTCCATCCAGTAGCCTCCGGTGGAATGAGTTTCCTTATAGAGGGGTGGGCAAGAGTAGGTTTACAGTTGTTTGTATGGAAAATTTTACCTAATAATAGACAAACATGTAAATTGACTGTACCTCCACTACACCCACAGCTTATCTGAGTATGCAAATTAACCCAACAAAGATGGTGGTTTATTTGCATACACAGGTGCCAAGCAACTGGGGGCAGGTGGGATGCTTGCATCATCACCATGGCAATGATGCAGGTGTTCTGCCCCACCCCCGGTCTCTCAGGGCCTCTGGCAGCATGGGAAGGTGGAGCCTGAGCGGAAAGAGGTGGTTCTGGGGCTGGGGCTGGGCCTGAGTGGAAAGGCGGTGCCAGCAGCCAGGGAAAGGAAGGCCCATTCTAGCACGAATCTTCGTGCATCAGGCTTCTAGTAATAGAATAATTATAAATAATAATACCAGAATAGACTCTGTGTTTCATGTACTCACAACTGTAAACCTACTCTTGCCCACCCCATGCATCTGCTCGCTCACAGCTGCAGTTTGCAGGAATGTGTTGGCAACATTAAGTGAGGATTTACTATATTTTCTGCTCTATTTCTTCGCACTGTGTCTCTCTCTGTGTCTTTGGTGGCCTTCCTGTGGTTTGTTGTAGCTAAATGGACTTTTTCAGGTATGGGGCCGCTGAACATTAAACCTGGCCCACCTGCATTGCGGGACACAGGAGCCACGCCTGGCCAGCTCTCCTTTCTGTTCTGTCTGTTTTTGGGGCACAGGACCGAACAAGGTGTTTCATTTCTGGCTGTAGA
This sequence comes from Plecotus auritus, assembly GCF_963455305.1. Taxonomy (NCBI): domain Eukaryota; kingdom Metazoa; phylum Chordata; class Mammalia; order Chiroptera; family Vespertilionidae; genus Plecotus; species Plecotus auritus. The sequence continues at coordinate 112,946,972 of NC_137773.1, forward strand.
ATCCATCACCTGCAATTGCTGCTTTCCTCAGCCACCTGGTGCTGTGGTGCTGGTGTACATGCTCTGCGTCCAAAGTGAAGAGCCACTTCCACCCACCACAGTGCCATTGCAACAAAGGTGCCCACTTCTCCAGGGAGAGAGCCGTCTTCTTAGGTGGAACCCCCTCCTGGCAATAGACTTCATATCCATTGTATACTCTAACTTGCAAATACTCAACCTGGCAGAGGATTGCAAGAACATCACGGTCTCAGGTGATGCTGGTGCCCGGGTTCCACTGGGCGGGGCGTGATGCCTGAGTATTGCCCTGATTGGCTTCCTGGAATTCTCTTGGCTCCGCCCCCCTCAGGTCGGCCTTCCAACTTGGCCCCAGGTGACACAGCTGCTCTGGGCTTCGTGGTGGAGAGGAGGAGAGACCCCATTCCTGGAGTGCCCAGAGCTCCGAGGTCAGCTGCACAGAACTCACTTGCGAAGAGGTGTCCTGGGTTGGGTAGGTTGTGTGCTTCCCTTGTGGAAAAGGCAAAGCCCCCGTTTTGTGAAAGGTGGGGCCCAAGAGGTAGCAACATTATTCAGGGAAAAGGGGGAAAGGGTGCAAGGGACATGTCAACTGTTTATAAAAGCTCCATAAATGTTCCCAGAAAATAAATACATGCTGCATAAATGATGAAGCGAGGCTGCGGATGACATTCATGCAAGGCGAACTGTTTAAAATTGCATCCTGAAACACTGATGCTGTAATAATACTTAGTGAGGTTTCCATCAAAATGAACCACATAGACACAAAACGTGTACATTATGATTATTCTGGGTACGATTCCATCAGGGCTAGTGAGCCCCAATGAGCCCAGTTAACTGATTCCTCGCCTATTGTTGTAAACGCAATGAAGACGTGTCTGATACTTGAATTGGAAAGTTCCGCTCTGACTTATTGGCATTGATGCTCTCCAAACTATTCCTTAAACAAGTCTACAGGACGCCCTGGCTGGGATCTTCCCCGGCGGGTCATCCTGATACATTGAGGTTGCGGGTTGAAGCCCAGGGCAGAGCATATACAGGAAGCAATGTAGAAGCAAGTATGAATGCATAAATACCTGGAACAACAAATGGATGTTTCTCTCCCCACCCCACACCTTTCTCTCTCCCTTTCCCTCTAAAATCAACAAATAATTAAAAAATAATTATTAGGGACAGACTTACTAGGATAGACTCAAGGTGAATTTTCTTTTAATGCTAGTATTGACTTGAAAGTATCCCATTTTTCTTAACTAATAGTAGAAATGTGTTATTCAACCTGCACGTCTTGTAAGAGAGAAGCAAGTCGTAGGCCCTAATAGTATTTTGCTAGTGGTCAGCCAATGCTGCCAGACATTTCAGTAAGAAAACAGTGGCCTGGCCAGTGCTGGCGAGGATGCGGAGAAAAGGGAGCCCTCGTGCACTGCTGGTGGGAGTGCAGACTGGTGCAGCCACTGTGGAGAACAGTATGGAGTTTCCTCAAAAAAAAACGTGGAATTGCCATTAGACGCAGTGATCCCACTTCTAGGAATATATCCTAAGAAATCAGAAACACCAACCAGAAAGGATATATGCACCCCCATGTTCATAGCAGCATAATTTACAATAGCTGAGATCTGGACACAGCCCACATGCCCATCAGCAGATGAGTGGATAAAGAATCTGTGGTACATCTACACAAAGGAATGCTGTGCAGCTGTAGAAAAAAAGAATCTCTTACCCTTTGGGAGAGCACGGAGGGACCTGGAAAGCTCAGTGACATAAGCCAGTCAGAGAAAGACAAGCATCACATGACCGCACTCATATGTGGAATCTAATGAACAACATAAACTGAGTAAAAAATAGATCCGAGACAGAGAAGCATGGGACAGACTGAGGAATCTCAGTGGGGAGGCAGGGGAGGGTGAGGGTGGGAGGAGATCAACCAAAGAATTTATATGCACATATGCATAACCCATGGACACAGACAATAGAGGGGTGAGGAGTGAGGGCTAGGGTGGGGGCGGGGGTGGGTTAGAAGAGGTCAATGGGGAATAGAGGGGACATATGTAACAGTTTCAACAGTAAAGATTTAAAAAATATAGTAATTCAAACTATATATTATATTACATTATATTACATTATATTATATTATATTATATTATATTTAAGATAAAATAGTAACCTTGTAAATATTTCTCCATGTATCTCATCATTATTTGTTCCTCATGGAGGGAATATGTACAGCCAAGTGTGTACTGATCTGGAATAGATTTAAGAAGAGTAGAGATACAACATTAATGATTTAAAACTTTCACAAAGACATAATATATTCTGATATCCTCTTAATTTGACAAAACAAGGGTCAAATTTTAAGTTCTCAGTCAAGGAAACCACATGCAGATAATTTGCATAAAGCATCTAATGAATAACATAAAATAAGTATGAAGATAATTATTCTAATAATACTATTTAAACTTAGTTTGGTATTTTTTCTGATATCTACAAGCAGGCCCTGTGCATGACATTTGTGCACTGTCAGGTGGGGGTGTTCCTCAGCCCAGCCTGCACCCTCTTGTAGCCTGGGACCCCTCGGGGGATGTCCGCCTGCTGGGAAGTGGGCCTAAGCCAGCAGGCGGACATCCCCTGAGGGGTCCTTAGCGCTGCCACAGAGGTGGGAGAGGCTCCAACCACCACCACTGTGCTCACGAGCCATGAACCTGGCTTCTGGCTGAGCGGCACTCCCTCAGCTCTTGCGTTGAGTGTCTCCCCCCTGGTGGTCAGTGCGCATCATAGCAACCAGTTGTTCTGCCGTTCGGTCAATTTGCATATTAGCCTTTTATTATATAGGATACATTGAAAATTTATGCTTATATATATACATATATAAAGTTTTAGCTTTATATATATACCTTTTAGTCAATACAATATAGATATATGTATTGACTTTCTCCTCAGTTTTGCTGTGAACATAAAACATCAAATACATCACAACTTCATAGCTTTTTTCAGCCTGCCCGTGCCATTGCCTCCTGCCCCACACCACTGCAGCCTGCCCCATACCACTGCATCCTGCCCCACACCACTGCAGCCTGCCCCACACCATTGCAGCCTACACCACACCACTGCAGCCTACACCACACCACTGCAGCCTACACCACACCACTGCATCCTCCCTCACCACTGCAGCCTCCCTCATCACTGCAGCCTCCCCTCACCACTGCAGTCTCCCTTCACGACTGCATCCTCCCTTCACCACTGCAGCCCGCCCCTCACCATTGCAGCCTACACCACACCACTGCAGCTTACACCACACCACTGCATCGTGCCTCACCACTGCAGCCTCCCCTCACCACTGCAGCCCGATTATGGCCGTCATGACAATCACTGTGCTGTGTTAAATTATGGTGTCTCCCTCAGCAAGATGTAAGCATATGATGGATAATTAAAATGTTTGTGGAGCCGAATGTGCCTATTTTTAAAATGTTTTTTTTTAATTGGATAAGCCTGTTCTTATTTATCGTGGAAATGGTGTTAATTATAGGCACAAAATTGTGCTTCATTAGGGTTTAGCAGAAAAGAGGTGTGATAGAATTTCAAGGAATTATTAGGATAATTGATCTTCAGTGGGAATTGGTCCCTGAAATATGTATTTGGAAATAGCAGACAGCTCATTATTCCTTATCAGCCGGCTCAGGTGGGTTATTAAACCTTCCCCACTTGAGTACAGAAAACTGATGCTTCATAAGGAAGGCCTTCAACTCCACAGCGTGTGGCATGTGAGCCTGGTAAATGTTACACATGTGTCATATATCCTTTGGACTAAGGTTGGTACAAAAGGGTGACTCACGTGTCAGCTCAGCGGTGTCACCTGAGCCCTCCTGTGGCCAGCACCGGGCTGGCCTGGCTGACCCAGCGCAATGCAGGCCCGTCCCGAGGCGCAGGCTGGCAGCAGCACACAGTGTGAGGAGCGGTGCGATAGGGTTGTTTATGCTATGAGCTCTGCCTCGCTTCCCGGTTTCGGGAAGGACCTCAAAGAACGACCGCTCTGGGAGAAGGGTAGAACTCAGACACTTTAAACAGCAGGATGCGCATTCCCCGACAGAGAGGAGCACGCGGAGCGCCAGGGGCGCAGCCACCAGGGGCCTGAGGACACAGAGCAGGAGAGGGAGGGAGGGGAACTTGAACTTCTCCCTGAGGAATGCTTTCCTATCAAATATCAATATCATACCCATGTCTCATCCATCAGCCTTAGGCTGGGGCCAGTGACCAGCTGGCGGTGCTATTTTCTGAGGCAGAAAATACAGGAGGAGAAAGGAGTTTGTGACCTGAAATCAAGTGAGGCTTTAGATGCTTTTAAGTCCAGATGTGACGGAAACAACAATACCAAATGGGAACAATACCCAATGGGAACACCACCAGCAAAGCGTGCGGACTTAGATGTGGAGGGAGATCCTGTGGGGCAGATGCAGGGGGCACCTGTCCTTCTGTGGGTGATAATGGAGTCACACTGGAGGGTGAAGTTTCAACGAGTGGCTATTCAGGGGGGACCATGGTTATGAAGTCCCTGAGGCTGGGCCGGTAAAGAAAGAACATGCAGGGCCCAGGAAGACATCCTGAAGACCAAGCAGCTGGATTCCTAGAGATGGGCAGTGTCTGCACCAAGGCAGGTGCTGAGTGAAGCCACAGGACCCCGGGAGCGTCCCCGTAGGCGTTTTAACGAAATGCGCCTTGGCGACAAGGACAGGAGGCGGGAGTCCTTCCCCTTGAGTTGGGCTCCTGCCTGGCCCCCAATATTTCCAAATTAATATTTTCCAGTCTCTTTCATTTGCGTGCTGCCTCCTCCAGAGCCCAAACCCTGAACCTGAACCCTGAACCACGTGGAACGTGAAAGGTTCACTACAAACTGGCGCCTTTGACCTGGGACCTTTGGAGGGGATGATATTTTCGCCTAGAGCGAAGAAAGGAAGAATACACCGAAAAGGTGGGGAAAAAAATACACCAAAAAGGTGGGGGAAAGATCACCATATAGGTGAGGGAAATTCACCGCATGCAAAACCCAGGATCAACTGCAGAAGTCAAGATCTGATCTCAGTTGTGTCATAGACAGTTAAGACTTAATAGTTAAGGCGAGAAACCAAGATGGCGGCATAGGTAAGCACCTAAACTGCTGCCCCGCACAACAATTTCAAAACTACAACTAAAAGATAGAACGGACACCATCCAGAACCACAGGAAAGCTGGCTGAGTGAAAATTTTACAACTAGAAGGAAAGAGGAAAGCTCATGGAGAAGGAGTGGCAAAGAGCTGAAGTACGGAGACACGCACGCAGAGAGGAAGGGCGGCGGAGTCCCTGGCTGCCTTTCTCTGGCAGAAGGGAGAAAGAAGCCCCCGACTGCACTGAACCCCAGTTCCGACTGCGCTGAACCTCAGTTCCGGGCGAAACCCTGTGGGCCCAGGCTCATACAGGGGAAGTCTGGACTGTCAGGTAGAGAGAAAGGCACACAGAGACTCGGAGACTCAGGGGAGCCGCGGCGGCAGGGGTCTGGAGGCGCGAGTGTGCACAAAGACTGACTGCGGAGGTTACCACAGGCTATCCCTAGTGGAAGGGAGTCAGAAGCTCCTGACTGCACTGAACCCCAGTTCCAACTGCACTGAACCGCAATTCCGGGCAAGCCCCTGGGGACCCATGCTCTTGTGGGGGGAATCTGGACTGTAAGGCGGAAACTCGGAAACTCAGGAACTGCGGAAGGCAGAGGTCTGGAGACTCACGCGCAAGGGCAGGGTTGACGGGAAGCCAAGACTGTCTGCCCTGCCCTGAGACTTCACCCCTTCCAAGCTGAGCACAGAGGCTTTTGCAATTTGGCAAGGCTAATCCTATAAGGCTGTCTCCAGCACCGAAAATCTCCCAATGCAGACACAGCTGATCCTCACAGCCAACTGGCCTTCAGGTCAATTCCTCCAGTGATACCAACAACAATCAAGACTTAACTACAACAAGGCTGTACACACAGTCCACAAAGGGGTGCACCAAGAGTGTCTACCTCAGGTTAACTGGGGAGGCCGATCCACTGGGCCATATAGGAAACCTAGCACACAACTCAGGGAAGCAGTGAAAAATGGGGAGACGAAGAAACAGATCAGAAACGAAATAAATGGAGGAAAACAAACGACTGGATATAGAATTCAAAACCACGGTTATAAGGCTCTTCAAGAATATCCTAGAAAAGGCCGATAAATATAACAAGACCCTCGAAGATATGAAAAAGGACCAACTAGAAATTAAACATACACTGACTGAAATAAAAAATATTATACAGAGACCCAACAGCAGACTAGAGGAAGGCAAGAATCAAGTCAAAGATTTGAAATACAAAGAAGCAAAAAACATTCAACCGAAAAAGCAAAAAAAAGAAAAAGGAATCCAAAAAGTTGAAGATAGTGTAAGAAGCCTCTGGACAACTTCAAGCGTACCAACATCAGAATTATGGGGGTTCCAGAAGAAGAGAGAGAGCAAGATACTGAAAACCTATTGGAAGAAATAATGACAGAAAACTTCCCCTACCTGGTGAAAGAAATAGACTTACAAGTCCAGGAAGCACACAGAACCCCAAACAAAAGGAATCCAAAGAGGACCACACCAAGACACATCATAATTAAAATGCCAAGAGCAAAGGACAAAGAGAGAATATTAAAAGCAGCAAGAGAAAAACAGTTACCTACAAGGGAGCACCCATACGATTGTCAGCTGATTTCTCAACAGAAACTATGCAGGCCAGACGGGAGTGGCAAGAAATTTTCAAAGTGATGAATAGCAAGAACCTACAACCAAGATTACTCTACCCAGCAAAGCTATCATTCAGAATAGAAGGTCAGATAAAGAGCTTCACAGATAAGAAAAAGCTAAAGGAGTTCATCACCGCCAAACCAGTATTATATGAAATGCTGAAAGGTATTCTTAAAGAAGAGGAAGAAGAAGAAAAAGGTAAAGATAAAAATCATGAACAACAAATACATATCTATCAACAAGTGAACCTGAAAATCAAGTGAATTAAAAACCTGAGGAACAGAATGAACTGGTGAATATAATAGAATCAGGGGCATAGAAAGGGAGTGGACTGATAATTCTCAGGGGAAAGGGTATGGAGGGTTCAGGAAGAGACTGGACAAAAATTGTACACCTATGGATGAGGACAGTGTGGGGGGAGGTAAGGGCAAAGGGTGGGTTGGGAACCTTGTGGAGGGGAGCTATGGGGGAAAAAGGAGAAACAATTGTAATAATTTTAACAATAAAGATTTATTAAATTAAAAAAAAGGACAGGCGGCACGAAGCTGTGAAATCATTCAGCCAAAAGAAGTTATTTCTTTCTCTTCTCCAGAGAATTGTCGACATCGTTGCCAAAAATTACTTTATGATGAAATAAGCCTTTCCTGATAAATCAAATAATAATAAGCATCCGCAGAAGCAAACCTCATGAACATGTGTCAGATGGTAGAAAGGGACTTTTATGGGCTAATGTTAACAAATTTCTTGTACGAAACCTAATAACAGAGATTTTAAAACTGTGGTTAATACATTAAAAGAATTAACAGAAGTTGCACATATTTTCAGGAAACCGGAAGCTGTCAAATGTGATGTTGCTAATACACACAAACATGCACACATGCACGCACACACACACACACACATGCACACACACCCCTCCCCAACACACATATTTAACTTGCAGTGGTATTTGGTAAAAATGAAGTGACAAGAAAGACTAAAAAATGCTTAGTCTATTGCCCTCACACATAACAGAATAAAAACTCCCCTCAAAACTATAGGCCAAGATACAGCGATTCCATTTCATGAATTTACCACTTAGGAGTTCAACTTGCCTTTTAATGCCTAATACTGGGTGGAATTTCTAAGTTATTGATTGATCTACAAGAGACACTCTGAATTATTAATTCATTAATAGAAAAGGTTCTAAAATAACCGAAGTAATGAAATAATTTAAAATCATTAATGATATTTTAAAATCAAATTCCATTTTCCAACAACAAATAGCTTGCCTCACACCACTTCCAGTACACACACATACAGACACATAGGCACACACATGCATGCATCACATGTGTGCACACATGAACACACAGGAGCATACATGTGCACATGTGTGCGCGTGGGGCAGGACCGAGACCTTGGCATATGGAACTCTATGGAACTCTGCCCACCAGTAACTGCTGAGCCCAAACACACTCATGGAGAAGCAGCTGGCGAGTGATAGGCATGGTAACAACTTTTCCTCACATGTTGAGGCCCCGGCTGTGTTTCCCAGGTCAATCAGGATCTGACATCTAATTTAAAAGATACTGACTGAGGTCCACATACAATAACACAGGTAGCAGCTGCAAAACGGATCCTGTCCCAGTTGGTGCTGCAGTGTCTGGTGCCCAGAGCAGGATTAGTGTCCCTGCTATACCCATGTGGGCACCAGCCGTGCTGGGGACATGCAG